>NW_027203171.1:0-527500 GCF_024711535.1 Dipodomys merriami
AATGTTTTTGAAGAACCAACTCTTTGTTTTGTTGATTCTTTCTATCTTTTTTTTGGAATCTAATTCATTTAATTCTCATTTAATTTTAATTATTTCTTTCCATCTACTAGGTTGGTGTTTATCTTGCTGCTCTTTTTCAAGGAGGTGCAGATATCTCATTAAATTGTTGGTTTCATATATCTCCAACTTGCCTCTGAGTACTGACTTTTCTGGGTCCAGGGGAACTGGTAATTTGTGTGCTCCTTTTTGTTGAATATCATGAACACTTTAATTTCCTTTCTAATCTGTTACATGACTTACTCCTGATTCAACAGTGTGTTGTTCAGCATCCATGTGTTACAGGACTTCTTTGGTGGCTTTTGGCGTTTAATTCTAATTTTATTTCCTGTGGTCTGAGAGAATGCAAGGTATAACTTCAATGTTTCTGAATTTGGACTTTTGTTTTGTGACCTAAAATGTGGTCAGTTTTTGAAAATGTTCTATATGCTGCTGAGACAAAGTTGTATTCTGATACTGCTGGGTGAAATATTCGTTAGATGTCTGTTAAATCTAGTTGATCATTGCAGTTGTTTAGAACTGCAGTTTATTGAGTTTTTGCCAAGTTGATCTATTTAGTGGGGATAGTGGTGTGTTAGAGTCCCCAACAATTAATGTCTTTGGAACTATGTGAGCTTTGAGGGAAAGTAGTGTTTCTTGGATAAATTTGCATGCTCCATTGTTTGACAAATAGATATTTGGAATTGTAATATTTTCCTGAAGGAGCGATCCCTTAATTAGTATGTAGCGACCTTATTGTTCTCTTCTCACGAATTTTAACTTGAAATCTATTTTATCTGATATTAGGATTGCAACTCCCACCTGTTTATGGGGGTCATTTACTTGGTAGATTTTGTTCCAGTCTTTCACTTTCAAAATGTGTTTGTTTTTATGGGCAAGATGTGACTCCTGAAGGCATCAGATAGAAGGATTTTGATTTTAATCCAACTAGACAGTCTATGTCTCTTAATTGGAGAGTTAAATCCTGTGATGTTGAGAGATAGGACTGAGAGGTATTTTTTTTATTGTGAAAATGCAGTACAGTTGGTTTACGATTACATAAACAAGATAATGAGTACATTTCTTATCAAGCATTGTTGACTCCTCCTTTGTTTCTGCATCCCATCACTTCCCAGATTCCCCTTACCCAATGCTCCCTCCCTCCACCAAAGTTGTAAAGTTCATTTTTCAACATAACGCCTTGTACATTTCATTGTTGCGATGGTTCCACCTGTATTCCTATTAAAACGATTTGTTTTTTCCCTAACCCTCTACAAATTATACCAACATAAAATACAGTGAAAACTGGAGTTGTTTTTTTGTTATGTCGAAAAACGAATGTTACAACTTTGGCCTGGGAATGGGGGAGGGAGGGAGTGGGGATCAGTGGGGGGGGGAGGTGAAAGGGATGGGAAGAGGAAACAAAGGAGGAGAAAACAATGCTTGAAAAGAAATATACTCATTACCTTTCGCATGTAATCATAACCCCTTGGTACAGTATTTTCACAATTAAAAAAACTTCAAAAAATGTTTATCACTTATTATAATTCAAATACCAAGCAAGAGTAATTTTAAATAATCATTAGAGTTATCATTTTATCACTATCATAAAACAGAATAAAAGATAAGTCCCAATTATTACCTACCTATCATTACACTTAATTCCTAATCATTACCTAAATATCGTAAACAATCTAAATAGTCATGTCTTTAACATAGACATAAATATTCTACACTTTTTACTTAAAAATTTCCAAGGACATATATTCATGTTTCTAAGAAATGATCACAGCAGTTAAAAAATGCTTTTGTGAAATTAATGTGAGACATGTTGTTGCTGTTGTTGTTTACAAGTCCTGGGCATTGTCCCTAAGCTTTTTTTGTGCTCAAGGCCAGCACTGCACAACTTGAAGCACAGGGCTAATTTCTGTTTTTGAATGGTTAATTGGAGAATAAGAATCTAATATGTACTTTTCTGTTTGGGCTAGATGTGAAAACAATTGTTAGATCTCAGCCACCAGAGGAGCTAGAATTATAGGCGTGAGTTACCGGTAATTGGTTTGATGATTTTTTTAAATTTTAATTACGTTTTAAGATGTTTGTTTCACTATAATGCACAGAATTCTATATATAAATTTATATATATATATATGACGACAAATTCCTTCTAAAAATGTATGACTTTCTACATATAAAATTTATACACACACGTATATATTTCTGAATATATGCACTCCCTCTAAAACTTTTATGCTACTATTTTTACCCTTTTCATTTCAAAGATATAGACTATTTTTCCAAATGTTTCCTAGAGTAAAATGACTAATATTTCAATAGAAAGTAGAATATATTATTTTCAAAGTAATTTTAGATATACACATGATGTAGTAGTAATATTTATAGTATATTACTTGAAAAAATTCTGTTCAAACACTTAAATATTTGTGTGTAATGACAGGGAGAGGGGAAGTTAATTCATACTGGTTAGAAATGGGCAATGCTTCAAAAATCTGTTCAATAATTTGTTATAATCACATAATCAAGCTACCTTTTATGGTTTAGGTTTTTTTCTTTATTCAAAAATTTAACACGGATGCATGCACAGTCGTAATATTAAATTATTAAAATACAAATAATACAAAATCATAGACCAGACTTTCAATAATTAGCACTTATGATGCTAATAATATTTTGTTGAAGATGATGATGACCAGAGTGACCTTGATAATGGCAATGTTATGATTGAAAAAGAAAAATTTTTAGACATCTTTGAATTTAGTTTTCCCACATTGAATAGATAATAATAAACAGTGTTGGATTACATACAATAAGAATAACAAGAGGAGAGTTTCAATATCAAGAAATAATAATCAGATAATCAGGTGAGACAGTAAATCCCTAATGTTGTTCTTGCAGTCTCTCTAATGTATACTCACTTTTCTTGGTGGTATTGTTTTCTTATAAATAAAATCATTTATTTTCACATGTTTATTATCCCACATAGATAAAATATAATAAGATGTGTGCTTTGTTATCAAATGATCTTGTTTGTTCTAGTCTTGGGAACTTAGGAGAAAACCTTTCACCACCCACATAGCCTGTAGCTTAGTTATATATCCCTAGAAGGTAACAACACAAGCATCAAGCATGCTTCACTCATTAGGCAGAAATCCTTAGTCAGTTTTAGTTTCTATCCAGTTCACTGAAGAAAATCTATGTATAAATTTATGAAGAACACTTGGCAGCACATAAAGCAATAGGAAAATTTTGATGGACTAAGATTAGTTTTCAACTTAGTGTCATTAGTTCAAGTAACATTCTCATATAGATACTATTCAATAACCAATGTTTTCCAATGATATTTTGAGTATGTTCTTCAATACAAATGTGGACACATGACCCAATTTACATAATAGCACTTACATATCTGTAGTTGCCTTAAAAGGACACAACCCTTAGAGCCAGGAGGTAAACTTTATTTTTATTTCTGCATGAAGCAATTTGTGATTTTATACCAACAAACTGAATTTGACTCTTTCCTTATTTGTAAGCTAATGTGCAAAATGTAAAGACTCCACTTTTCTTTTTAATTGCTCTAGGAGAAAGCAAAGTATTCTTCAATATTTCTGGTAGATTACATCCATTTATAGATGAGAAATATAAGGCCAAAAGTCAATGTAGTGAGTAAATAATGATACTAGAATTTCTGTCTGAGCTCTTCCCTCTGCACACTTACAAGGAACAGTAATTTGTTGATGGAGAGGACCAATATGAAAACACTATGGGGAAAAAACATACTTTGTAAAAAGTTGTTTAAGACTATGTGACCAGTGATGAGTACATGAAACAGACTTGTGTCAGGCGCATAAAAAGGAGTACATAGAAATTATATTAGTGCTGGGAGCCAGTGGCTCATGCCTGTAATCCTATCTACTCGGGAGGCTGAGATCTGAGGATCACGGTTCAAAGCCAGCCCGGGCAGGGCTCGATCTCAGGTCCCAAGATGGACCTAACCCTCTTTTGGCTCACAGGCTGGAGTAATCACCATGACCCATTCATCACTTGGGTTTGCTAGGCCTTGAGTTCAAATCCCAGCACTGTCAAAAGATGAATACTGATGTGAGAAGCCAAGTGATCCTCCTCTTTTCCTGTACTGTGAAAGTCCTGCTTCTCAGCTAGGAATGGTACATGCTATATAGGCAACTCTATAGCCATGGGAACAGGTTGACATCCATGTCAGCACAGTAATACCTGTCACCATATTCAGTAAAATACACAATATCTCCATGAATTAGACACAAATTAAGGAGAAGTGCACCGAATGCAAGATGCTGTCCACACATGTATATCAATACAGATCCTATGTTTAAATTATGAATTTATGCCCATCCTGGCCCTCCCTGGTGCACAATGTCAGGTCCTGGAAACGGTCTAGCTCCTCAGTTGCTCACAAGCCAGTGTCCTCACCTTGGCCCTTTCACCAATTGGGCCTGCTAGGTTCTGAGTTCAAATCACAACACTGTCAAAACATGAATCCTGATGTGAGCAGTACATCAGTTCACATGCTTTCCAGTCCTGTGAAAGTCCTGGGTCTCATCTAAGATGGACAAGGCATAGGCAACTCTATAGACATAGGAATAGGTTGTCATGCATGTCAGCACATTTATATCTATCATCATACTCAATAAACTACAAAATGCATCTCTGACTAAGACACAATAAAATAAATAACTAAACTGAAAGCATGATGAATTCAACATATGTATGTAAATAGAGATCCTATGTGTAAAATAGGTGGGCATATGATTTTTGCCAGTGTTAGGCTTCAATTCAGGCACTCGGAGCAGGCCTGAACATGTAGTCTTCAAGGATGATGATCTTCCCCTTCTCCCACAGTGCAACAGAGTTACCAAGACCTGAGTTCTAATCCCAGCTCTGGCAGTAAAATGGGGTGTATTCGGAGTTAGGCTAATTCCTTCATAATTTTTTTTCAACAAAGTCAGAGGTCATGGAATTTCTTACTTTTTTAATTTTTTAATTGAAGCTCATGAATGTCTTGGTGCACAGAAGAGACAAATCTAAAGATCATCCGGAAAATGACTGGAAATATAAGAATAAGAATTGGGAGAATTCATATGACAATGGCAATTATAATTATTACATGAATCCAATCCAGAGGACTGAGGGCCTCCAAGTTATGCTTAAATAATGCTGCCAAAGATTGTAATTTTTTTACATCTAAATGAGCTTTACTAACTTTTGTCTTGTAAAGCCTCCATAACATGAGAGATATCTTTATCTCTCCAAACTCCTCACAAATGATTTTTGGTGGCATTCCAATTAAAAGAAAAGTTATATTTTAGAGCAGTAACAGATATATTTAAAACTAGCATGACATTTAACTGAGAGTTATTTTTTTTTAATTTTGAACTTCCTGACCTAGAGACAGAACCACTTCCTCCAGAGCATTTATTTTCATTTCTAACATTTTATCTATAATTTATTTTTTTGCTAGGGCTAATGAAACATTTTTGCTTAAATCAGTAACAAAATGAACAGTGTTTACTTCATTTACTAAGGCTGCTGTAGAAATCGCTAAAGAGCTAATTATTGTTATTTAAGCACTTTTTCCTAAAATCAAGGCCGCAACAAAGCGTTTTGGCTGCAACATAAAATCCAGACTTTTCAGCATATGTAAAGTGGAATTTTTAAACCAAGGGTCATTTCATAGATCTACACATAACATTACATATGAAGGTCATTTTAAAATTAAAATTACAGAAAAGTTTTATCCAGAGAAGAAGTAAGACAATGAGTAAAAATACAATCCTTACAGCTAATATAATAAGATTTTCCTGGATTAATAATGATTAAATGTAGGGAGCCGAGGCGAGACTCCGCTCACTCCCTTGCAGCTTTGAGGTAACCACCCCAGACGGTGCTTGGCGGGACGCCTGGGCTGTGCGCGTGCGCGAGCCAGGTAGAGTCCCCAGCCAATCCCATGACACCTGGTGACGGTGAAAGGCAGGCGACCAACAATAGAAAGACCCGTGTTCCAATTCCCTATATAAGTGGCCATGTTTCGGGTGCACGCTCTCTCGCGCCCAAGCTCTCCTACAACTAAAAGGCTCTCCAATAAAGCGTGATCTGAGAAGACTCCTGGTGTGGTGGTCGTTCTTTCTCGCTGGTCGAGTAGACGGTCGCTACAAGTGGTGCCAAAACCCGGGAACGAACCTGGGACGGGACCCGCTCGAAAGGCTGAAAACCGGAGCCAGAACTCAACACGCGGAGAGGGGACGTCGGTAAATATCCCCCGGTATGCTGTTCACTGTAGATTTAGATATTTATTGGTTGCTTGCATTGCTTCTTCCTTTGTGGCTTGTCTTTTTGATGGTGCGCACTTGCCTCGAGGAGGGAGGGTTTGATTTAATCCAGGAAGGATGCAAAGTACTAACACGGCATCAGGACAGTCTATCAGAGTCAGCATACAGTAAGGGGGAGGAAAATAGGCCTAAAAAAAAAAGGGAAAAAAGACAAAAGGATCCTAAAGAATTAAAGCAAGAGGGACTGCAGCCCTCACAAAAGGAGAATGGTTTTAGGGAGGAGGGGGTCTCAAGGAGACCCCCATGCCCTTCTTTAAAAGCAAACCGGTTCTCAGCCCTACATGTGGAAGGGCGGGACCAAGAATATAGTAATCTTGTGAGTGACTCAGAGGAAGAAATGTTAGAGGAGGAGGGAGAGCAGCTCGATCCAGCTGATAGTGAAGAGTTAGAAGAGGCTGCGGCGGAGCACGAGGCAGACAGATATGGGGGGTGGCGCCCCCTAGGGGTGGGAGTACCGCAGCAGCCAGGAAGAGGAAACGGAGCTGGCCCTCACCCATCGGCCCCCCCGCCATGCCCGCCAGCAGGAAAGAGTCACTTTATAAACGGCAGCACCTGGTAGCCGTTAGCGGCCGCTTTTCCAGTTTTTGAAAATCCAGTTACTAATGAAAGAGATTTTGAGCCGGTTTCCTACTCCCAGTTAAAAGATTTAGTTGAGGCAGTCAGGACTTATGGAGTGACGGCCAATTATACCACTGCCTTGCTTCAAAGGCTAACTATTAATGCTATGATTCTGTGGGAGCAAAAACTGTTCAATATTTTCCTGAATTAGTGGCTAAACAGGCAATTTTGGTCTGAAAAAAAAAAGAGAAAAAAAAGAAAAAAAAAGGCAATTTTGGGTATAAAGTATTGCTTGATGCACTTTGCAAAAATTCCAGATAAATTAATTATTCCATACACCCGTGAACAAGTTGAAATTTTAGCAGCCACAGTGGATATGTGGGCAATTCTTGTTTGCTCATTTCCAAATGTAATTGATAATCATTATCCTAAGCATCCTTTGCGTGCCATAGTTAACAAAAATTTAGTGTATTTTCCTGTTGTCACTTCAAAGGAGCCCTTGGTTGATGCTCTGACCATCTTTACGGATGGATCAAAATCTGGACAATGTGCCTTTTTTGTTCAAGGACACAAACAGCCGGTAGTCTTTAATTTTCGGCCGAATGCCCCACAGGCTGTTGAATGTTTAATTGTGCTTGAAGTTTTTAAAAGATTTGATCAACCTTTTAATTTATTTTCTGATTCATTACATGTTGTAAATGCCGTTGCTTCTCTTGAAGTTGCTGCTTCAGTTAAGCAGGCCAGTACAATTTCTAATGTTTTGTTACAGATTCAATCCCTTATCTTAAACAGAAAACACTCTTTTTATATTGGACATATTTGTTCCCACTCTATGTTGCCGGCCCGATGGCAAAGTGTAATGCCCTGGTGGACCAGGCAACTTGGGCTGTGGCTCTGGTTGCTCCTGATCCTGTAGAATTGGCAAAAGACTTTCATAGATTGTATCATGTACCTGCTAATACCCTCAGGAAAAGATATAATTTGTCCAGGCATGTGGCAAGAGATATTGTTAAAGCCTGTAAATCTTGTGTTACCTTTCTTCATCCTCCCCATGTGGGGGTAAACCCCAGGGGGTTGAGACCAAACGCCCTATGGCAAATGGATGTTACTCATCTGACGGAATTTGGTAAGTTGAAATATTTACATGTGTCTGTGGACACCTTTTCTGGTGTCATTCATGCCACACCTTTGGCAGGAGAAAAGGTGTCTCACGTCAGAATACACTGCTTAGAAGCTTGGGCAGCTTGGGGAAAGCCCCTTAGACTTAAGACAGATAATGGCCCTGCTTATACTTCCCATGGTTTTTGCGCCTTTTGCGCACAAATGCAGGTTGCCCACACCACCGGATTGCCCTACAATCCTCAAGGACAAGGTATAGTGGAAAGAGCTAATCGAAGCATAAAAGAAATGCTTCAAAAGCAAAAAGGGGGAATTGCTGAGTCCGCGTCCCCCAGGGAAAGACTTTCTCTTGCGCTCTTTACCCTTAATTTTTTAATTCTAAATGACAACGATCAGTCTGCCGCAGATCGGCATATGACAAGAGACTCCATGGATACTAAAGACATGGTTATGTGGAAGGATGTTATTAATAATAAATGGTATGGACGGGATCCGGTAATAACGAGATCCAGGGGAGCTGTTTGTTTGTGTTTTTCCACAGAGTCAAGAAGTACCTCACTGGGTGCCAACGAGACTGACCAGGCCGGTGGAGACTGCAGCAGAACCCCCTCTTGAAGATGCAGCTGATCTTCCTGCTGTTAGCAACAGTGCTAAGAGCAATCCCTGTGATAGCTAAACCAATGATGCTGTGGGCTGTTACAATTTACTGACTGGATTGCCTCTGCGGTGTCCTTTTCCAAAGAGTGGGTGGGAGTCGGAATGTTTTTAGCCTGCTGCTTAGGAGGATGCGTGGTCTGCCTATGGTTGGTCTGTCGCCTTCGAGCCCAAACCAGAAGGGACAAGGTTGTTATCTTGCAAGCATTAGCCGCTTTGGAGAGTGGATCCTCACCCCAGATTTGGCTGTCGGCCCTAAGAGGCAGTTAAGCCTTACCGTTCTGCATAGCCTTAGCACCCCGAGGGATCAGGGCATCCCATTGCACCAGGACAGGTATGCAACTTGCAATTTGGGACAGGGTGCAAGGCAAGTGCACTGCACTTGAGGAGATGGTTCTCATCTACTCAAGAAGAGCATGCTGGGTTGCAAGTGGGTTGATGCCCAAGATCCCACCTCTGCAAAAAAGGCATCGGACGGGCCTGGTCATCACTGGGGAAGGCGCCCCTCAGGCGAAGGCCAGTGCAAGGTCCTCTCATTAATGTCTTAGACAGAGGCCCAACCTCTACTCTTACCTGTCACCATAAAACAAAGAAGGGGGAACTGTAGGGAGCCGAGGCGAGACTCTGCCCACTCCCTTGCAGCTTTGAGGTAACCACCCCAGACAGTGCTTGGCGGGACACCTGGGCTGTGCGCGTGCGCGAGCCAGGTAGAGTCCCCAGCCAATCCCATGACACCTGGTGACAGTGAAAGGCAGGCGACCAACAATAGAAAGACCCGTGTTCCAATTCCCTATATAAGTGGCCATGTTTCGGGTGCACGCTCTCTCGCGCCCAAGCTCTCCTACAACTAAAAGGCTCTCCAATAAAGCGTGATCTGAGAAGACTCCTGGTGTGGTGGTCGTTCTTTCTCGCTGGTCGAGTAGACGGTCGCTACAATTAAATTATCTAGTTTTCCAGCTAAAATTCCCATAGGATAACCCACACATGCTCTTACCCCAATTGCATTACTCTTAGTTTCTTTGGGCTTTTTCAGTAAAATCATGTTTGTTGCTGCAAAAAGTCTGAACAAATCCAGCTGAATGCCAGTTTTATTGTGAAAGGGAGAGTGACTCACCAAAATGGAAGCCACCCACCCTGGAGTGAGCCATCTTTTCAGGGGTTCCCCATGCGTATCAGGAGCATGGCCATTAAACTTTCATAAATTATGTTTTAAGTAGGGGCATAATCATAATCAGGGTCAGCAATGGAAAAAATCAAAAATACTATCTGGTGCCCCATAGGCTTGTAAAAAAGAGGTCTTTTGAAATCCACATTCCCACCATTTTGGTGAGGTAATTAATGCATCCCCAAACTGATTCTTTTCATGATATTTTTGTAGGCAGTTATCTAAATGTATATTCCTCTTGGGAATGAAAAAAGGATTCATTATAAGTATAAAAGCCTAATGTCATCATGCCAATTTCCCACATCAATCTTTTTTTTTTTGAAATTTTTAAGATTGGATTGACCAAGGGCATCAGTCAATAAAGTTCTATAGTTTATAGGCAAACACCCTGGGAGATTTTCTACTGATAGAGTTATGCATATTGGAGTGGTATCTGTCATTCATTCATAATTAATTGTTTGAGAAGTCATATGAGAATTAGAATAGTCCTCCAAACCCCCTAGCAGGTCACTATTGTTTGACATTACTTGTATTATATCTTCATCCCCCCATCACATGGGATGTAGAAGAGAAGTATTAGGAACATATGCCCAGTATTGTTCTCCTGAAACAGACACTGCCTGCACAGCAATAATTGCAAGCATAGCAAGAAACATATTTTCAACAGTGATAGTGTTTCCTGTAGAAACCACAACCTCCTATGCAGAATGGGTGAGCTTCTTAATTTGTTCCCACGTTGGTGGTAGGGCTTCTTTTGTTGTCTTCGCCTGTTGAGGAGAAAGGTGAAGACTTTTGTGCTTTTGCATCACTTTCTTCATTTGCATCTTCTGTTTTTTTTCCCCCTGGGTTTCTCTTAATTTTGTAGGGGCACACAAGTCGGTTGAGATTCCAGATGGGTGACTCGGCATCCTGTGGAAACACACATGTATACCCTCTTCCTGAGGTGATAAAATTCATCAGGCCCTTTCCAAGTGCCTGTGAGCAAATCTTTCCTTTTAACTTTTGGCTGAACTTTAAATCCAATTTCGCTCCAATGTTTTTGCATAAGTGCAAGATTTTGTTCATTAGTATTAAGGTGATTAATTACAAATAAAGCATGATGGTTTCTCCTAGTTAATAAGTCAGCCATCATATTTCCAAATGAAAGAGGTGGGAAACCACCATCTATTCCCTATAATGTAAGCTGGACCAAACTTAGTCATAATCGTTGTGGGAATCTTTCTGTTCCTTTTATTATCAGAGATCCCTTTTTCTAGAACTCTCTATACTTTTGGGATAACTCCTTCTGGTTTAGTTTAATTCATTAATTCTGCCTATTGTAACATATCTGGAAATTTTAAATTTCTATATTTACTATGAGGGAGCAGCAAAACTGCTTTTGAAGTTGCAGGAGTTTCTGGAGGCAACGTCTCATCAGATGATATATTGATTGGGGAATTGTCCACATCTAAACTTTGGTCTTAGTCTTTATTATTTAGAGAAGCCGTCTCTATTGGACTGGAAAGAAACAACATGCTCTGTTCGTGGATCAATAGAAAAATAGCCAAAACAAGAATAAAGGCAACAAATGTACAGCCAAGAAGAATATAGTAAGAATAAAGGTAGAGGCAATAAAGGTGCAGCCAAGTGTATAGGAAGCCTTGAACCAACACCCCCTTCCTGCAGGCATGCTTCCATGAAACTTATGCTTTGCCTGGCATGATCTCTCAGGGAGACTCAGCAGGAGGTGATGTGGCAGATGGGGTCTGCTCTTAATCATGCAATAGGTGTGGGATAATGAAACAAAACATGGTTCTTTTTCATCATTACCCTATCTCCATGATGAAGGGTATCCTTCACTCTATTCAGTTTTGCAGCTGGGGAAAATGAGGCATGGAGAAGCCGAGTGATCTACTCGTGACCCCCAGCACACAGGAAGCTCGGCCTGACTTCTCTGCCATGCTCCCTAGGACAGTGGGTGCTATGCCATCCACTTCTTATGGTGGGAAGTCCACTGCTTGTCACTCATGGGGTTTGAACTCTGGGTCAGGGCACTGTACCCAAGCTCCTCAGATCAAGGATAGCACTCTACCACATGAGCCAAAGCATCACTTCTGGTTATCTGGTGGTTCTTTGAGGATAAGAGTCTCACAGACATTCCTGCCTGGGCCAGCTATGAACCATGATCTTCATATCTCAGCCTCCTGTGTAGTTAGGATTATAGGCCTGAGCCACCGGCACCTGGCATAAGTGTAATTTTGGCCTTCTTTCTCTCTCTGTCTTTCTCTCACACAGGAACTGGTTGAATGGGTGCTGGAGGAGGTGGCCCAGCATCCCTATCTGGCTGGAACCCAAGCTGGCCCTCTTATTCTGGATGTGAGCTGTGGGTCAGGAGGTGTGTCGGTTAGCCTGTTGAACCAGATTCATGAGGTAAGCCCCTCTGTGCCCTGGCTAGACCATGATGGTTGTTCATTATCCATCCCATGAGTCCTTCCCCAAGTCCCTCTGATAGACCATTGAAGGAAATTGGATGAGGAGGCTTTGTCCCCCTGCCCAGCACGATCCAGGGCCTCTAACCCTCACCCTCACCTACCTGGCCAGACCCTGGTATAAAACAATGAAAACATTCAGTGTCTGCTATTCTTTGCTAGGGTGTGTCATTTCGGTTAGGGAAATGGAGTGCAGAGAAATGACCCTAGACCTGAAACCTCCCAGGGGACGTTTGTTCTTGTGACAGAGCCAAGTCATTGCTGTGGATAAGGAGGAAGCCGCCATCAGACTGACCCGGAACAATGCTCAAAGATAGGTAGGCTGTTAAAGTGTTAAACCCACTCATGTCTGCTTTCCACTCCCAACAATGGGGTGTAGTGTGGGTGGCTCAGCCCTGGGCCTAAGGGATTATAAATGGATGGGGGTGGTCAGGGGCTGGTGGATCCTGACCATCATCCTGGCTATTGGGAAGCTGAGGTCTGATGGTTGTGACTCAGAGCCAGCCCGGGCAGGAGAGTCCGTGAGATACTTATCTCCCATGAACCACCTCCCCCTCAAAATCCACACACAGAAAAGCCAGATTTGGTGCTGTGGCTCAAGTGGTAGAGCCTCAGTCTTGAACAAAAGAAGCTCAGAGATAACCTGAATCCAAGCCCTAGGACTAACAAAATAATAATAAAATAAATGAACAGTGTACACCTTTTATCTGACGACCAAGACAGATGGATTCAGTCTTCTCGCTGGTACTTGTAGCCAAAGGTAAGGGGCTTCCCTTGATGTTTCTCAAAACTTCTCTTTCTCTCCTTAATCTGTGCATGTTCCGTTAGAGGACATAATTGGGATCATCTCCCTGGATGTGACCTTAGGTACCCTGCCCCATTCGCCTTCCTTGGGGTGACTATCCTGGATGCACTCCCTGCTGGAAAGATGAGGTACCAGAGAGATGGGGGTAGGTATACCCAACACACTCCCACACACCCACACCCACACACCCACACACGACTAGGCCTATTCAGACTAGCCTTTTCCAAAGACACTTTATCTCCTTGGATTAACTGACCTAGGAGAGGATCTTGATGCCCTGTAACCGATTATTTTAACTTGGGCTTGCTAGTTGAAACAGGAGCAAAAAAAAAAAAAAAGCCTTTGGTGCCCGTCACCCGGGGCTAAGGCTCACACCTGTCAGCCTAGCTACTCGGGAGGCTGAGATCTGAGGATCACAGTTTGAAGCCAGCCATAAGCTGGAAAGCCTGTGAGACTCTCCTCTCCATGGAACCAAAAAGCCTGAAATGTAGCTGTGACTCAAGTGATAGAGCACCAGCCTTGAGCCCGAAAAGTCAGAGACAGCTCCCAGATTCTGAGCTCAACTCCACACAAAGAAATGGATCCGTCTTGTTGCCCACAGACTGCCCAAGCTTCGAGGGCCCTATCTCGGAGTGTGGTACAACACCTGTCCCTGGGTGGTGTATCAGTGCCTTCAGAAATCCGGTGGTGGAAGCCAGGCCTTCCCCTTTGTGCATTCTCAACCCACACTGGACGGAAGGCAGGGCGTGATAAGGCCAGAAGCCTGCAGAGCAGAGAGGTTCCAGCTCTGCCAAGGTGATCAGAACGGGATTCTTAGAGGCATCACTTGAAAAGGGGGACTTGCTTAACAAGGAGGAGCTGACAGGAAACACAGAGAGCAAAGTTGCCGCAGATGATGGACTACATAGCAGAGCGTGTTCATTTCCAGCCAGGACTGTTGGTGAGAAACTAGGTAGAGATGTGCAAGACTGTAGAGATGTGCAAGACTGTCTGGAGACAGGCCTGATGGGTCACAGAAGAACAGCTATGTAGGGCTTGGATTGTGTTTTAGAGGTAGACGGCTTGCCTAGCATTCAGGAAACCCCGGGTTCAATTCCTAGGTCCTGCATACACAGAAAATGTCAGAAGTGGCACCGTGGCTCATGTGGAAGTGCTTACGTGGAGCCAAAGAAACTCGGGGATACCACCCAGGCCCCAAGGCCAAGCCCAAGTGCTGTCAACATAAAACAGCTCTCCAAGGGACCTTGGTGACCGGTGGATGGCTATTCCCTGTAGTTCTTAATAGATCATCCATGCTTTGTTTCCTCCTTTGACAGAAGGGAGATGGTCACTCCTTCTGCCCTGGACACCGCTGGACCCTTTATCAGCAACCCTCCCAAAGTCTTCCACTGGGACATGGAACAGCTGCCCCCAGAAATTGTCAGGTACTGGTTGGGTAGGGTAGGGGGATACAGGGAAGGCCCCAGAACTCCTAGTGGGTCTGATCTTCCCTGGACGACCAGGCCATCCATAGGAGGCAAATGGGAGCTTAGAGAATGTTAGTGATGTGGAGGGGGCCCTTTAATGCCCATGGTCCCACCCAGATTCTGAGCCTCCCTTTGTTGTCCCTGAGGGAGGTAGAGGGGTGTTTAGGTGGTAGCGTGTAGAGGAAGACTAGCTGGAAATTCTGAAGGATGAGACACCTTAAGCCGTGTGCAGGTGGCTCACACCTGTCATCCCACGCCTGTCATCCTGGCCACTCGGGAGGCTGAGATCCAGAGGACTTCATTTCCCAGACCTGAAAGGAAAGTCCCAGGAAAGCCTCATCTCCAATCTGCAACTGGCAGTGGTACTGTTGTTCAAGTTGTAGACTGGCCTTAAGGAAAATTAGAATTCAAGGACAGTACCCAAGCCCTGAGTTCATGCCCCTCAACCAAAAATCAAAGAAAGGAGGAAGAAAGAAAGACACCCCTTCCTTGCTTGAAAGAGATGTTGAAGTAGTGGGGTTGCTGTGGTTGGGAGACCAGGTGCTGGCCTCACTGTACAGATATTTCTAAGAAATCCCCAGATTTGCCCTAGTGTGAAACCACAGTAGTGTGGGTGGTGTCTTACCAAGGACTTCATAGGTCGTGGCCTGTGGCAGGCAGGGAGTCGGTGAATGGGAGAAGGGGTGGGATGTTAGTGTCAATTATATGCTCTCCATCCATGGAAGAATGGTTTTGGATGCTGGTATCAAAGTCTGAAGTGAAGGGCTGCATGTGGTTTGTGGCCTGATGAGTTGGGTTTCCCCTGGGTCTAAGAAGGTGGCTGAATCCAGGCGAAACTGGTGGCTCACACTGTGTCATCCTAGATACTCAGGAGGCTGAGATCTGATGATCATGGTTCAAAGCCAGCTTGTGAAGGAAAACCTGTGAGACTTTATCTCCAGTGAACCACCAGAAAGCCAGAAGTGGCACTGTGGCTCCAGTGGTGGGGTGCCTACCTTCAGCTGAAGAGCTGAAGGTTTGTGCACAGGCACAGAGTTCAAACTCCATGACAGACAACCAAAAATAAGGTAGATGAGTTTTCTGCATAGTGGTGTGTACTTTTAGGAAATTCAAACCTCTGTTATGAGCCATTCCAGATATGTGATAGGCCATGAGTTTTGACTACAGTTGTTCTGAGGATAATAGTGCCATCTTCTGGGGGTGGGATGTTCAGAGTGCTCAGGGACTGCTGAGGCATTGGGCTATTTATGTGTGTGTGTATGTGTTTGTGTGTGTGTGTGTGTTTTCCCTCTTCTTTCTTTGTGCACTTCCTGGGTACCTGTTTGACCCTTTCTGCCTCGGATAGTGCTCCTCCTCCATGCCTAACTTGTCCTTTAGCTCCCATCAAGGTCAACAATGAGTCCTAAATTGGCAGAAGCCTGCATTTCAGCTTTACTTTGGGACTAAAGTCTGGCCTGTCCAAATCTTTGGGCACCTCCAGGGGATTCTGGGCCAGCAGGGCCCACTGGCATAGGGTCTCCCCTGCCTCTGGGGGTCCTTAGTCATGCGATATCCTGATTTTTTCTCAGTTGGGCCTCTGGCTGCACGTCCCTCCCTTCAAGCTGGCAGTGGAGTGGAGGAAAGGGGGTTTCTGGTGGCTCTGGCCAACTTGAACTTGATAGCTGACTGAAGGCTTCCCAAGCAAGGAGGGTCCGGGGCTACATGGGAGATGAGGCCAAAGTGGTTTGGAGTATCCATTGGTGTCTAGGAAATGTCAACGTAACTTGTCGCAGGAAAGTCTATCTTCCTGCCCCAGCTTGGCCTCTCAGGTCCTTCTAGACAATTCTGGATGTTCAGAATACAGAGGCACAGACTTTAGATTCTAAGTCCAGGGAACTGGGGCATGAGAGACTGGTATGGCCAATACCTCAATGTTCTGGGGCATTAGCCTTGACCTGGCTATGCCCCTCTTGTTGAAAGTTCTCTTAATCCAGTGTGGCCACAGGCTGGTCACTTGTGGCAGTGCAATGAAAGTGGCCGGAGTGGAAGTGAACAAAATCTAGATTTATGGCCTGACTGGGGGTGGGGTGGAAGCAAAGGGTGTCTAAAAAAAATCTTAGAGCTGGAACTCAGGGCCTAGGCACTGTCCCTGAGCTTCCTTTGCTCAAAGCTAACACTCTATCACTTGAACCACAGCTCAGCTTTCATCTTTTTTAGTAGTTCACTGGAGAGAAGAGTCTTATATACTTTCCTGCCTGGGCTGGTTTTAAGCTGCCATCCCATGAGCTCAGCATCTTAAGTAGCTAAGATTGCTGGTATGAGCCATTGGGAATTGCTAAAAATGTTGTGTGTGCTTTTTTGTGCATGAGTGTGTTTATGTGTGTGCATGTGTGTGTGTGTGTGTGTGTGTGTGTATTTGCTTGTGTGTTTGCATGTGTGTGTGTTTGTTGTTTACCGAGGCTTGAACTCAGAGCCTATGTAGTATCATTTAGCTTGTTTGCACAAAGTTTGTGCTCTCCCACTTGAACTACAGTACACATCAACTCCGAGCAGCCCCTGACTGTGTCTGGGCCATGGCAGTAAGTTCCATGGAACCTGCTCCTCCATCCGGGCACAGGGCCACAGGACCAAGGGAAAGGACACTATTGATGCTCTTTTGTAGTCGGCCCATGATTGAAGGCCTTCATTGGACCCCAAGCACTGGTGAGCCCTGGAACTCCAGGGATAGTGAATGCTACAAGCACCAGTCAGCCAGCTGTGGATTCCTGAACCCACAAGACTTTCATGAGCCCAACTCAACACCCACCCGAGGAGTGCCGACAGATTTTCACTCTTGTGATACCTATGTGAGTAGGCTTTACCTGCCATGCCATCTTCTGCCCCTCCTGGCCCAGAGACATTGATTTACTGCTCAGACCCACACTGTACCCATGACAGATTCCATTCTGATGAGCCAGACGATGACCTCCATGTCCCAAGGCTGTACACATCTCTGATAATGTGGCTCGATCTGTAGGCAAAGGCCTCCAAATGGGCTGCTTTTAAGACTTGTAGGATACCTAGACATTGGGAGAAACTCAGGGGCCCACTGGAAAATACTCTGCTTAGAGCCACAAAGTGAGATCCAAGGAGGCCAGTTGTTGGTCATCGGGCTTAAATTGTGGGCCAGGGCGTTGTCACCTAGCTTCAGCTTACCACTTGAGCTAGAGGGCCACTTCCAGTTTTCTGGAGTTTCAGAATCCCCCAGACTATCCTCCTGGGCTGGATTTGAATGGTGATCATCACATGTCAACCTCCTGAGTAGCTAGGAGGACAAGCATGAGCCACCAGTGCCTGATGATCTGGCCTTTCACAACAGTGGACAAGGAGCTCCTGAAAGCTTTTCTTTATTTTTTTCTGTGCCAGTACTGGCCTTGAACTCAGGGCTGGGCTCTGGTCTCCTAACCTTTTCCCTCAAGGTTGGCACTCTACCACTTGTGTCATAGCACAATTTCTGGCTTTGGGTAGTTCACTGGCAAGGAGAGTTTCTTCCTCTGAGCTGGTTTTGACCCATGATCTCTGAACCCCGTCTCCTGAGTAGCTAGGATTTACAGGGGTTGAGCCACTGTTGGCATTGGGCCAGAAGCTTTTCTTAAGCAAGAGTTCTTCCCTGTGTTTGCCCTTACTCCTCAATGCAAAGATGCCTGAATGTCAGGAGCTGTGAAAAATAGGCTTCTAGCCACAAGAAATGGCTGGAGTCCATGGTGAAAAGTCAGGCTAATCTTCCCCCTGGGCCTCATTCTGGGACCCCATCCTCTTCCCTACCTGTGACTCAAATACAAACCTTGACCCAGACTCAAATGTCCTGCCAGATTTGTCTGAAGCCACAGAACATCCATTCCACCCACACCACCTGCTCGACACCACACCTCAGGACCTTTACCCATGTTGTACCTTCTGCCTGAGGCTCTCTATCCTGTTCCACGCCTTAGAACTCCTGTGGAATTTTGGCACTGGTTATATCACCTCCTGGAGCAAGTCTTTCCTTCCTTTTTTCCCTATAGAGATGGAAATTGTGCAGGCTAACAAATGATCTATCTTGGTGTGTGTGTGTGTGTGTGTGTGTGTGTGTGTGTGTGTGTGTGTCTTTGTCTGTGTCTGTGTCTGTGTTTGTGTCTGTGTGTCTGTGCCAGTCCTGGGGTTTGAATTCATGGCCTGGACACAATCCCTGAGCTTTTGTGCTCAAGGCTAGCACTCTACTCCTTGAATCCCAACTCAATTTGGCTTTTTGGGTGTTTAATTAGACAAAAGTGTTTCATATAGACTTTCCTGCTTGTAATTGTGATCAGAACGCAGAACTCAGCCTCCTGAGTAGCTGAAATTACTGGGGTGAGGCACAATCACCTGCCCTCTACCTCTTTCCTCTTACCTTGCCCGCCTGTGTTCCAGAAAATATGTCTCACCAGGATCCCTTTTATTTTTTGCCAGTGTTGGGGCATGAACTCAGGCTCTAGGTATTTTCCTTAGCTTCTTTTGCTTAAGGCTAGTCACAGTGCCACTTTTGTTTTTTTCTATTTCTGTGGTACTGAGGAATTGATCCCAGGGCTTCGTGCATAGTAGGTAAGCACTCTACCGCTAAGCCACATTCACAGCCCAAGGCTGACTTGTAACAGGAGTTATGAGGGTGGGATTTATTGGCTTACCATTTGGCATAGAAATCGCTGACTATTTCATAACTTTGCCAAGATTTGGGACCAGTCTATGACTTGGCAATGAGGAATGATGAATATGTGAGAGCTACGAGGCCCCAGAGGCCTAGGCTCACATCCTACAGAGGGATAGAGAATATAGATCCAGAATCTTCGACCACTCCTGGAGGCAGTGGCTGGATGCTAGGTGTCAAAATGGGACACCTCAGCTAGAACATAATGCATCCGTTGCACATACCAGCCCAGGCAAAGCCTTCGGGGCTTCAGTTATTAAATGGCAGAGGGATGCTTTGTTCAAGCTGCCGGCTCAGACTTAGTACACTCTGAGGATTTTTCCCAGCTGGCCCAGTTTGGGGTGGCTGGGCATGGGCAACCTGCTGAATGTCCATCATCCATACATCATCCATCCATACACAGAGACATGGAGTTACTGCTCCCTATTTTTTTTTGGGGGGGGTGCAAGTGTGGGGTTTAACTATGAGCCTAGGCCTTGTCCCTTAGCTCCTTTGGTCAAGGGATGCACTCTGCAACTTGAGCTAAAGCGACATTCATTGTGTGTTGTTTTTTTCCTGTGATCTCTTAGAAATAAGAGTGTTGCCGACTTTCCTGCCGTGGCTGAATTCAAATTGGCATTCTCTACATCTCAGCCTCCTGAGGTAGGATTATAGGCAGGAGCCGCTGACACCTGGATTTCTTTTCTTCTTGTTGGTCTTTTTATTTTTTTGGGTCCGGTCGTGGGGCCTGAACTCTGGGCCTGGGCGCTGTCCCTCAGCTCTTCAGCTCAAGGCTAGTGCTCTACCACTTGAGCCACAGTGCCACGTCCGGCTATTTTCTTTTTGCTTATGTGGTGCTGAGGTATTGAACCCAGGGCCTTGAGCATGCAAGGCAAGCGCTCTACCACTGAGCCACCTTCCCAGCCCTTGTTGTTCTTTTTTAAATCGTGACAATCTGAAATCTTCAAGGTGTCATTTCAATGATTTGAATTCGAAGTAAACTACCCAGTCCTGGAGTTCAAATGCTAAGTCTGCTACCCACAAATGGAGGGAGATCCTGACAAACTCATTCCTATTTTTGTGAATGCAAATGGAATGTTATAAAATAAATAATTAAATTTGCAGTTAATTCATGATTCTATTTCAGAATGCCACACAAATATTATTAGATTTATGTCTTCCATTCTAGCACCATGGTATGATTCCCGTAATGAAAAGATATTGACTAATTTTTAATTAATGCTCTTATAAGTATTCTACCATGATACTTCATTAAATAGTGGCATAATGTAATAACTAATTATTGGTAATAATATAAATAATTGAATATCCTCACATTCCCTCTTTTTCTGTATATATATATATATATATATGTATATATACACACATATACATATCTATCAATGTGTATATTGGGCACTACTGTGTCTTGATCAAAGGTCCTCAGAATTTCCTCGCAGCTCAGTTTGCTGGAGGCTGGTGTGCTAAGACTCAGACCCCATTTATGAATTTGGCATTCTAAGCTGTGAGTTAAAATCCCAGTAAGACCATAAATTTATTCATGAAGTAAGAAGCCAATTTGATAGATTTTTTTTCTTTTCTCTAAAAGTCCTGGGTCTCAGTACAATGTATAATTCATATGCAAATATTATCTAGGTGATATGATGTAATAAATGAAGTGTTACATGTATAATGCTAAATAAATAAGGGTAATAAACCTTATATGCATTAAACCCATGTATGTAAATAGATCTCATATATGAATATTACGCTGAGGCTTTAATTCAGACCCTGGTAACTGGTCTGAATTTCTTGTCTTTAAGGTCAGTGAGCTTCCCCTTCACCCACAATGCTACAGAGTTACCCAGACCCTGAGTTCAAATCCCAGGCCTGCCAGAACAGTGATGCAAATTCCAAGCCAGGGCCTTATTTATTCATTTATTTATTTACTTATTTGCTAAGCATGGAGCTTGAGCTTAAGGTCTTGGCACCTCTGCCACACCAACCCTGGTTTCCTAGGACCCGAGTTCATATCTTGGGGCTGGCAAAAATAATAAGGAAAAGGATAAAACTGAGAAGTTCAAGAAGGTAGTTTTACTTTTTAGACCATCTTGGGTCTAAATGACAAGGCCCAGAAAGTTCACATGACCCTGCATTGCTGATGTTTGGTAGGCTATTAGGTAAGCTATAGCCGAAACCGGCAACTTCGGCCTGGAGGTTGGATCCTGGGACTGCCACTAATGAATGGTGGGATGGTCTAAGAAAGGCATTCTGAAATTACATTCGTACAAACGGAATGCTATAAAAGTAACAATTAAATTAGTAGTTAGTGTATGATTTTCATATTATAAAATTATACACAATTATACTTCATTGACCAATTTCAATTAATACTTTATTATTTATTCAGTCATGATACTTAAAAAAGAAGGAATAATTTAGTTGCTAATAATTGGTAATAATATCATATATGCAATTTCATAAATATACAGACATCTCTCTTGTTTTATACATATACATTTATTTATCTATCGATCTACCAAACTACGCATGTATCTGTTTATACACTTGTCACTCCTGGGGCTCAGTGGTAGAGTGCTCCCCTAGTATGTTCAAAGCCCTAGGTTCGATTCCTCACTACCACATGCACAGAAAAATCTGGAAGTTGAGCAGTCCCTTATATAATCGAGCCCCAACCTTTCAGTGCAATCCCCGTGGCTAACTCTCCCACACACACAAAAAAAACATTCCTCTAAACAATTAGATGTGAACTTTATGCAGTTTGTGACATGTTTCTGAAAGAATGGTGATACTGTTGAAAACATCTTAATTCTAATGATAGCTTGTGGGATACAGCTATGTGATGAGTCGTTCATGAGGTGTTGTGTGCTGCGTCCTTCACAAGGTGCATTCTTTTATCTGGTCCTTGTAAGAGCTCCACAACAAAGATGATTGTGCAGATGAGAAAGTTAAGACTCAGATATGTCCCCATGTTAAGGCTAAAATTATGTATGTACTGAACTCTAATGAGTTGTTTCCTGCAGAAAATTGTTTTGGTTTATTTTTCTCTGTTGTAAATGTTGAACTCAGGGCCTAGGCACAGATACTTCCCTGTTAGGCTCATGGCTAGTGCCCTATGAGGTGTAGCCAAGGACCCTAGGCATCTGTAGCTGAGGTCTGTCATCCGGCCTACTCAGGAAGCTCAGATCAGACAATCTTGGTTCAAAACTATCCCAGACACAAAAGGTCCTGAGACTCTTATATCCTTCACACCATTTAGCAACTTGAAGTGGAAGCAGGGCGTCACTGACTCGGGCCTGTCATCCTAGCTACTCAGGAGCCTGAGAGCTGGGGATAATGGTCCAAAGCTAGCCTGGGCAGGAAATTCCTTGAGATGGTTATCTCCAGTGAACCACCAGATAGCCTGAAGGGGCGCTGTAGCTCAAGTGGTAGAGCTTGAGCTCAAGAACTCAGAGACAGCAACCAGGCTCAGACTTCAACTCCTCCAACTTACAAGAAAAGAAAGCAAGAAACCTGAAGTAGAATGCAGGGAATGGGTCTTAGGGGAAGAGTGCTTTGCATATAAGAAACCATGGGTTTGAATCCACAGTATCACATCACTAGAAAAAAAGCCTGAAGTGGCTCTGTGGCTCAAGTGGTAGAGTGTTATCCTTGTACAGGTGAAACTCTGGAACAGTGCTCAGGTCCTGAGTTCAAGCTCCAGGACTGGTGCATGAGCGCATGCATGAGTGTGCACATGTGCACGCACAAATACACACACACACACACACACACACACACACACACACACACACACACACACACACAGACCAGAAGTGAAGCTGTGACACCAAATGGTAAAGCAAAGACCTTCTGCTCTTAGCTCAGGGTCAGCACTCTGGTCCTGTTTTCAGTCACGAAACCTAGCCACCCAGGGCCTAACTAGGAGAGGGCAAAGGTTTCAAAACCTGATGAGCTTCACCAACCCTACATGACAGGAAGCACTCTGATATTACACATAAGCTTAGATTTAGCAAGCTTCCGGAAACCTAGGGAAATACCATTGCCAATAATGAATCATTTCATTAGGTTCAGCTCTCAGTTGTCTGCCAGAAGGACTCTTGAATATATTGCAGCAGTTTGTTTCAACACTAGGACATAGTCTAACAAAGACAGGATAAGTACAGGGAACTTGGCCTGACCTGAGAGGCAGCACAAATGAGGGCTTCTTGTCAAAAAAGAGCACTGAGGAAAGAGCTTGGGGTACAAAGTGGCCTTTTTTTCCTGGCCTTCAGAGTCTGCCCACACTAATTGCCCCAGATGAATTGTTTCTTACACAGTTTTACAGGAGTGAGGCTTTTTGTCTGCCTGTTCCAACAATGAGGCAGACTTCCTCCAGCAGCCTGGGGTGTGGGGAAATGCTCAGGCTACACTGGGAACAGTGAGGGGGAGCCCCAGAACCAGCACTGACTTGAATGAATTCTCTGTGCACTGTAATAATTCTATTCAAAGCAAATTTCCTATCTGGGTGGCTTTCAACATAGCAACTCTGGATGTTCACCGGTAGAAACACATGCATACATACACAGACACATGTAGTTACTGGCTTTTTTTTGTGGCAGGTCCTGAGGCTTGAACTGTTAGCCTAGACATTTTCCCTGAGCTCTTTTTGCTCAAGGAAGCATTTTATTATGTCTTAAACCATGATTACCCTAGGCTGGGGTGCAGCTTTTACACCCACAGATGATCCAGGGATCCTAGGACCGAATTCAACTCCTGACACTGGCGGCAAAACAAAACAAAACAAAACACATCAAACCAACACAAATGGAGGAGGGAAAAAAAAAACAGCAAGTTTTACACAACCGTTTTACCTTTGTTTCCTTTCCAATTGACCATCCTGGGTCTCAATGACTCCTCTTGAAAATTGAATGTGACCTAGCATGGCTGAAGGCTGGTGGGCTGTCAGTGAAGACTGAGCCTAACCCACACACCTAGGCCCTGAGTTGGATACTGGGACTGGCACCTAAACACTGCTGAAGATCCTATGTTTCTATGTATAGGAACACTAATAGAATGTTTGAAATGTACTAATTACTAATTAGCTAGTCATTCTAGTATAAGATTGGATGCAATAAATTCAAGTCACTAATTAATTTAGTACTTTATTAAGTCTTCTACTGTGATCAATTAATGAAGGGATAATTTTAGATCAAATAATTGGTAGTAATAGAATATATGAAAATCAGATATAGATATCACTTTATATAGTTATGTACTAGGATCTGCATAAATGTCTATCTGTCTCTGTATACATTTATAGCTGCATATACATATGTAAATACACACACACACACTGCATCTACACATCTATGTGTTTATATTTTGGCCAATCCTAGGGCTTGATCTCAGGTCCTCAAATTTGTCCAACAACTTCACTTGCATCAGACTGGTGTGCTAACATTGACTCATTCATGAAGTGGGCCTTCTAGGCCCGGAGTTCAAATCACAGAACTGCCAAAAACTTAATTTTGGTGGAAGAAGCCAATTGTCCCACTTGTTTTCCGAACTGGTGAAAATCCAGGGTCTCAGGAATGATGTCTAATACACAGGCAAATCTATGTCCTATGTAATAGGATGTAAAAAACGTTATATGCATAATCATACTCACTAATATACACAATAAATAAAACACAAAATGAATATCTACACTAACTACAATATGCAGTAAACATATGAGATGATTATGCAGACAAGAATATTGAGGCTCAGATAACCTGAAATGGCTCTGTGGCTAAAGTGTTAGGGCACAAGACTTGAGCTAAAGAACTCAGGGACAGCACCCAGGGCTCAGACTTCAACTCCTACAACTGACAACAACAAAAACAAAAAGACAGAAACATACTAACAAACCTGAAATAAATGGATGTGAATGTGCCTTAGGTGTAGAGTGCTTTGCATATATGTAATCTTGGGACTGATTACTCAGTACAACATTACAAGAATAAAGCCTGAATTGGCTCTGTGGCTCAAGTGGGAATGGGCTATATTTTTACAAGAGAAATTAAGTACAATGCTCATGTTCTGAGTTCAAGCTCCAGGACTAGTGTATGCGCACACACACACACACACACACACACACAGACACACACACACACACACAGACACACACACACATACACAAACACACACACACACACACCAGAGAAAGAGAGAGAGAGAGAGAGAGAGAGAGAGAGAGAGAGAGAGAGAGCAGAAGTGAAGCTGTAATACAAAATGGTCAAGCAATAGAGTTCTGTTCTGAGCTCATGGCCAGAACCCAGGCCTTGTGTTCACAATCAAAATCTAGCCACTAAGGATCCAACTAGGAGCGGTCAAAGATTTCAAAACCTGATGATCTTCACCAGCCCCATATGACAGGAAGTATTGTGATATCCGACATATGCTTGGATTTCCCAAGCTTCAGGAAACCAAGGAGAGGAATCATAGCCCCATCATCGTCTGCAATGAAACATTTCATTAGGTTCAGCGCCATAATTGTGTTCCAGGAGGACTCCTGATTTACATTTAGTACTGTATCGAACACGGGAACATAGTCTTCCTAAGGCAGAGTAAGTGCAGGAAACTTGGCTTGTCAAGGGAGGTGGCACACATAAAGGCTTCCTGTCAAAACAGATCACTGAGGACAGAGATAGCTTGAGGTACAAAGAAGCCTTTTTCTACTGGCCTTCAGAGCATGCCCACACTCATCCTCACTAATTGGCCTTGATGGAGTTACACAGCTGTACAGGACTGAGGCCTTTGGTCTGCCTGTCCAGACAATGAGAGAGACTTCTTCCAGCAGGCCAGGGGTACAGAGAATCACTTAGGCTACACTAGGACCACTCATGGGATCCCCAGAACATGCACTGTCATGAAAGCTGTCTCTGTGCTATGAAATCACTGAATTGAGAACAAATTTCCTAGCTTGGTGCCATTCATAATAGCTACTCTGGTGTTTCACCAATGGGAATGCATCCATACATACACAAAGACATGGAGGTAAAGGCTCCTTTTGGGGGGCAGGTCCTGGAGTTCAACTATGAGTCTAGGGGTTGTCCCTGATCTCCTTTTGCTCAAGGGTAAGTGCATTAGCCTTGAATCACAGTCCCACTTCTGGGTTTTTCTGTTGTCTCTTAGAAAAAGCATTTCAAGGACTCTCCTAACTGGGCTGGATTCAAACTGAGAATCTCTACATCTCATCCACCTGAGGAGCTGGGATTATAGTCAGCAGACACTGGCACCTGCCTTTCTTTGCTTCTTCATTTTTTAATCTGGACAACCTAATTTCTTCACCGGGTCATTCCAATAGTTTGAATTTATAAGTAAACTACCCAATGTTGTTTATAGCTGCTTTCTCTGAGAAAGATTTTCTCTCCTCATTTTCCCCTCTGGTCACAGTTTAGAAGCCAAAAGTGGGAAATGATTGTCATAGGATTTGGGAGCTAATGCCCACAGTTCATGCTAGCTCTGTCACTTAGCTTTGAGCTGCAGGGAATTTACTGTCTCAGGATGAGAGGACTGAAAGCTGGAGTGATCCTAGTACTGTTTGCATTGCTCCTTTCGCCTATAAAATAATCTAATAGTTATGAGTGTTATGTGTCTCTAACCTTAAGTATCTAGAACACACTAGAAGCATCTTCATGTTTCTGATTTGCTAGTACCTCCCAAGATTTAGACTAAGGTTTTTTGTGGAACGGCTTCTCATCGAATCCGTGAGGAAAGCCGCGTGAAGCTTCCTCAGGAGATCGCCATACAGAGCCAGCCCAAGCAGGAAAGTCTGTGAGACTCTTATATCCAATAAACTACCAGAAAAACAGAAGAGGAGCAGTGGTCCAGAGGGCAGAACTCCAGCTTTGAGAGAGCTGAGCAGGAGATACAGGACAGACCAGGCATGCCTGGGTTGACTTTATATCCAATTAATGACCAGATGGCTGGAAGTGGATCTGTGGCGGAGGTAGAGCCTCAGCCTTGAGAAAAACAACTGAGGAATCCATGGGGCCCTGAGGTTAAGCCCTGGGATGGCCACACAAATTCAAAAAGAGAAGGCTAAGTTATGTACCAGTACCCTACCTACTTATGTGTGTATATTACCTCCCTGAGTGCACACAGATCATATGTATTGCTTTTGTTTTATTTACTGATTTATTTTTCAGATATGCTTGTTGCACATACCACATCATTTTCTTCATTTCTGGTCATGGCTTTTCTGTTCCATGGATCCAGGCCTGTGTCCTTATATGATGCACACTTAAACTCTCAGCAGCCCTTATTTAAATTTTATTATGAGGCCAAGATAGAAACAGTCACAAATCAGGCAGGAGAAGAGAAGATCACGGTTCATAGAAATAACCAGAATTCAGAAAATTAAACTTGGGGACATAAGTTGGTAGCATACTTACATAAAAACTACCATTAAGAAAAAGATGAGGAGGCTGGGAATATGGATTAGTGAGAGAGTGCTTGCCTAGCATGCAAGAAGCCCTGGGTTTGATTCTTCAGTAGCACATACACAGAAAAATCCAGAATTGGTGCTATGGCTCAAGTAGTAGAGTGCTAGAAACAGTGCCCAGGCCTTGGGTTCAACCCATGGACTGACAAAGAGATAGCTAGCTCACTCGGTAGGTAGGTAGGTAGGTAGGTAGGTAGGTAGGTAGGTAGGTAGGTAGGTAGATAGATGATAAATAGATAGATAGATAGATAGATAGATAGATAGATAGATAGATAGATAGATAGATAGATAGATAGATAGGTAGGTAGGTAGGTAGATAGACAGAAAGATGATAGGTGAATCTTGTCTTAGACTTCAGGAGGAAAGAAGGGAAAAATTCCCAATCATGAGGCTTCCTGCAGTGCTCTAGGCCACCAGCTTCGCCATCACACACCATAGAACAGGAAGACTGTCTCTCTCCCACTTCTCAGGCAGCAGAAGAGCCAAGAGGGCAGAGCCAGGTTCTAATTCAGGTGCTTGGAGATAGTAGAGAAAGGGCTCTGCCTCTCCTTTGGCTGGGGATTTGCATTAATGATGTGGAGAATGAAGGAAGGAAAATGGACTGGCAGAGGTAGAAGAAGGGCCTTCAAATCTGACTGAGTCAAAAACTTACTCCCTAAGACCAGAGAGTAGGGTTTTTCTACTCTGTTCCTCCCTTCTCCCCATTAAACCGACTCTCCATTATTAACGTAAAGACAGCCTAAGGATCCCTTCACCTGAGGGAAGATTAATTAGTCATTGTTTGAAGAGGCTGAGAAAAGCCTGACCCTGTTGTAACTCTAACAAATGTTTGAAGTTGCCCCCCCCCATTGCTGGTTGTGCCTGAATGAATGAACTGGTTTTGCAGCTCACTTTCCTGTTGAGTGTGTACATTCTGCCTGCTAATCCTACAGGACTTGGTCTCTTCACATAGCCCGGTTTTTGCAACTATGTTCTGTCCTTCAAATACAGTGTTACAATGGAGTACTTCCTGATAACATGGCTAGGGCTTGGATCCTGAGAACTTCATTTGAACCCAGCATGGGTCAATAATGTTTCTTTCCTGCTTCTATAGCTTGAGAACTCTAAGAACATTTAGAGTGCAAGTAACCTCTCATCACCCAGGGAAACCCAGGAAGCTCTTGAATATCTGACCTTTCAGAAGTGAAAGTTACAGTGTCATAGATTTTCCTGCCCTGGCTGGCTTCACCCTGTGATCCTGAGACCTCAGTCTCCTGAGCTAGGGTGACGGGCCTGAGCTACTTGTGCAGTGCTGGGTTCAGAACTGCAATGACATTGATAATAGAAGTCAAGTGCTTATCACAAAGGGCTGGGGGAGCAAATTATGCCTTTCAATATTGGACCTTTCAGAACTCTGTAGAACACAAGGTTATAATGTTAGAGTCTGAGAGGCTGGGCATATGGATCTGCTATACTTGAACCTTGAGCCCTGACTCCAACTCTGGTGTACATCAATGTTCATTTTCCCGAAAATATTCTCATAATTAGCAAATGGGAAAAGTACTTTGATTATTGCTCACTCAGGAAAAGTACTTTGATTATCCCTCACTCTTTTTCCAGATGTTTTTCTCAGACTGAAGCCTGGGTGCTGTCCCTACACCCTTCAGCTCAAGGCGAACACTCTACCACTTGAGCCACAGCACAATGTGAGGTCCTTTAGTGATTCATTGGAGATTAGAGTCTAACAGGCTTTCCTTGTGTAGGCTGTCTTTGAACTGTGTCTTCAGATCTCAGTCTCCTGAGAAGCTAGGGTTCCAAGAGTGAGGTAACAGCATCTGGCCCATTGTTTTTGCCAGTCCTGGGGCTTGATCTAAGGGCCTCGGTAGTGTCTCTGAGCTTCTTTTTCTCAATTCTAGCGCTCTACCACTTGAGCCACTCCACAGCTTCTGGGTTTTTCTAAGTATGTGGCACTGAGGATTCAAACCCTGGCATTCATGTATGCTGAGCAAGCTCTATACCACTAAGCCACATTCCCACCCCACTCTTACAATTTTATCCCACATCTTGCTTATCCTCAAAAAAAGGCTTCTGAGTATAAATCATCTAAATAAATTCCTATAGTAAGTTGTCAAAAGATAACTAAGACAAAGCTCATACTTGGGAGAGACTCTAAACATGTGATGACTGTGACTAATGCCTCCATTTAATTATGTATCATGTTTCAACACTTAATAAAGTATTGATGAAAAACAAGTCAATGATCTGATTTATTGTGTATAATTTTATAATAGATGCACAAAACACAATAAATATTATGTGTATAATAATACTAAATACAATAAACTATGAAATGAATAAAATAAATACAAAATCAATAATTATAATAATCAATATATAATAAACATGCATGTGTACATATATATCATATGTTACACATGTATAGAAATATTTTTTACATTTCAGGGCCTCAATGCAGGCCCTGGGAACTCTAGCTTGAATTTCTTTTCCTCTAGGATAGTGAGCTTCCCCTTCACCAATGGTGTAACAGAGTTAACCGGACAATGAGCTCAAATCCCTTCAATGGCAGAAATACTGGCCCCAGTTCCAAGACAGTGACTTAATATTTTTAATGGAAGCACTTATGTTTATTCAGTTCCATATTGAACATTTTAAAAAAAAGCAATGTAGAATTTTGTACAGCTATTTAGATATCCTTCCCTTACCCCCAAAGTGCTTCTTTGAGCACTACATTATTTTTTTATGTTTTTATTGTAAAAATGTTGTACAGAGGGGTTACAGTTACATGAACAAAGTAATGAGTACATTTTCTATTGAGCATTGTTGCTTCCTCCTTTGTTCTCCCCCTACCTGTTGGATCTTCATCTGTCCCGCAGAAGATGGACGGGGTCCGAGGAAAGGTAAGTGTGCTGCTAGCTCATTCGCCAGCCTCCCGTAGCCCCAGAGACAGTCAGATGCACCAGGGAGTCAAGTCAAGCAGGAACTCGTTTATCCCCACGCAGCTAGCAATTTTTAAAGCAAAACATCGAGTGGCATGGAAGGGGAGGAAAAGGAACCAACCAATCACTGTAGAGGTCATCCTATCATTCACCTAAACTTTCTATACTTTCCCTTCTGTCTTTGAGCTATTCAAGTACAGATGTCACTTTGCCTGGTTGTGTTACAGTCATATTTTAACATAAACAACTCGGACTCTGCCAACTAAACTGCCTCTCAGCGCCACCTTTGCTGTCCATGTGCCCTACAGAGTCTCCCTTTTTATTTTAATGGCAGACCCACCTCTTTGCTGAGGTTCAGGTCAGGGCACCTCTTATGAGGTTCGCCCAATTGGCACCTCCTCTTTCCGTGGTTCACCTTAAGTATGGAGTAATCTTCAGCACTGAGCTTATCATAATAGACACGGAGAGCCATGCATTGGATCTCTTGGGCTCTATCCTTTTCGATATAACCGCAACCCCCACATCCTGCCCATCTCCCAGTTAATTATCCTTTTTCCCTCCTCAGTAAAGTTAATAAACGTTAGTCTCACCACAGTTAGAAATGTCCGAAGCAGTTCGATTACTACTGGGACATATATAATAGTCAGTATCTTATAAGGTTGACCACTTTAAAGCATGGGAGCAGCCTGGCTATTGGGGGTACCATACATGAGGCACAGTGCATCCTCGAGGGCCCTCACACTCAGGCTGTCCTTGGTAAAGGAGGTCTCAATCTCCAACATCCCAGGATCCTCTAGCCAGGTCAAAGGGACACCAGGTGGAAGGGACAGCTTCTCTTTTGGTGCTGTTGATGATTTCTCCATTGCCAGTGCTGATCACTGCCCAGGTCACGCATTGAGGTTGATGTGGATTCCGTAGGGCCATTGCCAGGACTGGGAGGGTCAGGACAGCTAACAGCTGGAATATCACCATCTGCAATTGTTAGAGAATGCAAGAGCTTCTCAAGGGCTGATTGCCCTTGGGGATGGTTAGTAATTATCCTTTCAGCTATCCCTCTTTTAAACACAAGCATGGACCAGCATAGCTGTTTTACTTTCCTTGTTGGTTAGTTGATCCTTGGGCTTCTTCCTCTATAGAGGAAATGGGTAAAAACTTAAAGTTCCTGGCCAGGATCCAAATGAGGGCTGTCTCCCCTATGGGAAAAACGTATCTGAATCCCCTGCCCATGATAACTAGGGGGTCAGGTCCGCTCCATTGTTGTGTCAGGGGGTCCTTCCACCTGACTTTCACTTGGGGCTTAGGATTTAGTTGTCCCCAGTGCTTCTGAAATCTGGATTCAATTGTCCCTTTGAAAAATTTAAAATGTTAATAGTAAACAAAGCTATCTGTAACTATATATGGGGGTTATCTCCACCTTTTTGTTTTACTAATTGCTCATTAAGACATTGTTGATTTCTTTCTATGATTGCTTGGCCTTGGGGATTATAGGGATTTCCTGTAGTATGAGTAATATGCCATCTGTCAAAGAACTCTGACATTGCTTTATTAACAAAACAAGGTCCATTATCGGTTTTAACTTGTGTTAGTAGACCCAAGGTGCCAACACATTGAAGAAAATGTGCTTCTGAATGTTTAGTTCTTTCTCCTGTATGTGCTGTGGCCCAACATGCTCCTGAATAGGTATCTATAGAAACAAAAATATATTGAAGCTTACCAAAGTCTGGGAAATGAGTCACATCAGTTTGCCAAAGGACATTGGGTTTGAGGCCTCTGGTTGTAGCAGGGGTACTTTTAAGAAGGGCTGGCATGAGCATTATTTACCATAGCTAAGATATGGAACCAGATCAGATGCCCCTCAGTAGATGAAGGAATCAAGAAAATATGGTATATATACACAATGCAATTCTATGCCTCCATCAGAAAGAATGACATTGCCCCATTTGTTAGGAAATGGAAAAACTTGGAAAAAATTATATTAAGTGAAGTAAGCCAAGCCCAAAGAAACATAGGTCCCAAGGTTTCCCTTATTTGCAATATCTAGTATATGTATGCGTCAAGTGGAAAAGGTCAGATAATGTGATGTTAGGAAAATGAATCCTTAGATATGTATTTTAATGTTTTTTTCTTTCATGCATGTGTTTCTAACGCATTTATAAGATTATCGCTTTGTAGCTTTGTATGTCCCTCCCCCACAGTATAACCACTGCTTTCACTATATTTTATGTCAGTATAACTTGTAGAGAAGATGGGGAAAAACAATTCGTTTAAGGATACAGGTGGACCTGTTTCAAAAATGAGAATTACAAGTTGTCATTCGAAAATGAGCTTTACAAAGTTGGTGGAAGTGGGGAAAGCAGGGAGGATTTGGTGGGGGGGGGTGGAGGCTGGGAAGGGATGTGAAGGGTAAACAAAGGAGGAGGCTGCAATGCTTGATAAGAAATGTACGCATTATCCTGCCCATGTAATTGTAACCCCTCTGTACAGTGTGTTCACAAAAAATAAAAATTAAAAAAATTAAAAAAATTTAAAAAAGAAGGGCTGGCATGTTTTACAGGTATGTCTATCCTTTTGAAGTCCTTTACAGGAATCTGAGGAAATCTATGTTGAAAACCTCTCCAATTATTGTGGGTTAAATCATGTAAACGGGTGGCCTCTTGTAACATTAAACTTGTGGGCCAGTAGCTAACTGGTCAGCCCAATCATTGCCCATGGATAAAAACCCAGGAAGTTTTGAATGCCCTCTCAAATGTTGAATATGAATAGGGGCTCTCCATACATCTAATAGGCCGTTACGCGTGTCCATAAGGGGAAAAATAGGGTTTCCATCCAGTTTAATATGTGCCTGGGGAATATGAGGGAGCAAGTTAATCATATATAAACTATCAGAATACAAATTAAAGGGTTTTTGAATGTCTTGAAGGGCCATAATTACTGCAAACATTTCTTTTTATTCTGCTGACCCTTGACAAGGTTGAAATCTTTGTTGGCTTGGGATCTTTTGTTGCTCCTCAAAGGCTGCATATGCAGAGCCTGTTTTACCTCCATCAGTAAAATCATGTAGGGCGCCAGGAATAGGTGTAGAGAAAATAGAGAAGGCATTATGAGGGGAAGTCGCCATAACATGACTGTCCATTTAGATGACACATAATGGCAGTCAATTTGACCTAGAAATCCTTCCAGGGAGAGAGCAGGTTGAGCATTGGCTCAAGTGAGTACTCAACGTCTGCCATCCGAAAAGAAAAAACAATGGAGTGAGGATCAAGGCCATAATGCCTTTGGGCTTGGGTCTTTCCCTTGACAATAGCATCGTCAAGTTGTTCTGCCTTAGAGTATACCGAGGTGTTCCCCCCAGGGGAGTGTGAAACCACTCTAATGGCTCCCCCCCCTTTGACTTAAAACTGCAGAAATCAATGTAACACCTGCAAACAACGAGAGTGAAATGGGCTTAAGAATAGAATACGTCTTCAGGGAAAGTTCATCCAAGGCTCTTTAGAACTGTAAAAATATTGCTCGATGGTTGTTTGTAATTGTAATAACTTCTTGGGGTGTCCTGTCTTTTAGTCGGTTGAATAAAGGCACAAGACTATCTTTAGGGATGAGAATCCATGGCAACAGCCAATTGATTTCTCCTAAAAGGCTTTGAAGTTGGGTTAGGGGCAGAGATCTGGAATATCCAGCCAAGGCTTAAGGGGGCTGGCCTGAGTCAAGTAAGTTGGGATCTGAGCTCCTTAACAGGAGATACTTTTTGAAATTTTTTTAGGGTTATTGGAAAACCCTCCTTTTTTAATATGGTGAGAACATGGGCTAGAAGGCCCTCCAGGCGGCCCAGGTCTTGGTGCCTCAGAATTATGTCATTCATGTAGGCATAGGCAAGAGAGGTGTCTGAACACAGCACAGGCCCTAAAAGTGTGGCCAAGTATTGTTAGCAAAAGGCCATGCTGTTGGCCATTCCCTGTGGCAGCACCCTCTATTCAAACTACCGATCAGGATGGGAAAATATTAAGAGAAGGGATGGAGAAGGCAAATTTCTTGCAGTAATCCAGATGCAAGGGTATCAAAAAAAACTATCTTTAATATCAATTACAACCAAGGTATATTCTGAAGCAGGAGTCCAGGGCATACCTCTTAGGGCATTCCTACAAGGTCCATCCTTTCAGTTACCTTACATAGATCTTGGAGCATGAACCAAGCCCCAGATGCCTTTTGGATAACAAATACAAGGACTCACAGAAGGGAGTATGTGCCCAAGTTTTATCTGTTCCTCCACCAAAAGGTGGAGTGCTACAAGTTTAGGTTTGGTCAATGGCCACTGCTCCACCCAAATAGGGCTTCTCGGTTTCCACCTAATGGGAGATATTTGGGGGACAATTGCCTTTAGGATTGGGGGTGCACCCAAGTGGGTCCCTTATGTTCTTCTCTGTACTTATGAAAGTTAAAAAATCCTTTTTCTTAACTCCCTCTAGATCATGTTTAAGCCATTGTGCTTCTTCGCCATCCAGGATATCATCATAGGATGCTCGATGGTCTGTAGTGACCACAGCATCCATGTGTCTTGCCCTAGTAAATTGGCGATGAGGTTTTGTGCCACTAAAGCGCATATCTTTCCCTGCTTTCCATCTAGGCTAGTCCATTTCATAAGGGCAATTGACTCTTTGTTCAATCTGTCCTCAAGTCAATTAGGCAGTAAAACTGCTTTACACCTAGGAAAATACTCATTTTAGGGCGGAGTCGTTCCCCGGGGGATGGTCCAATGGGCCTGTGTCATCCTGACATGAGGCTGCCTGGACCTTACAGCAGAGGGGGTTCCACCTTGAGCTACTCGTGCTGGAGGATGCCCCTCCCCTAGTTTAAAGGCTTCCCATCTAAATCAAATTTGGATTGACAATCCTTTTTCCAATGGTACCCCTTCCTGCACCTGGGGCAGGGTGTAGGGGGTGGTTTGCCCCCCCCCCCCGGGCCAGTTGGTTGAGGGGCAGGGTGGATTGGTGTGAACAGTCCCGCTTAAAAGGGCCCTCCTGTCTGCATTTAAAACATGTCCCTCTCCCTGATGGCCTTGTGGTTCCTTGGCCCTGGGCTGCCACAGCCTGGGTAATAGGCTCAGACATTGCAGATGTCTGAGCCTGTAAAGGTAAAGATAGTGATTGGGACTGGGGCTGTTGCATTCCACATCCTGCGAGGCCACCACCCATGGGCTCAGGGAACACTCTATCAATCCCACACAGGCTGTGTGGTCTGAATTCATCCCTTCCCAAACCAGTAGCTTTACAAACTGATCTTGGATGTCCCTTGCAGGCGACTTGTGGTGAACACTCGTTGGACTCGGTCTATAAAATCAGGTAGAGGCTCACCCAATTTTTGTCTCACTCCTGCTATGGGGAACTCAGTGAGCCCTTCATCCAATTAGTACCACTAGGCAAGTCCTGCCTACCTCACCTGGTCACGGTATGGGCCTGGTATTGTGGCCTGCTGGATGCTGGTGGAGTACCCTTCCCCTGTCCTGGTTAACATGGCATAAGTAATCGGTATTGTGGGTTGAGCCTCCCAGGTATTCTCCTCCTGCCCTCTGCATTTCTCCTTAAAGAAGGCACACGATGTAATAAACTGAGAACCAGTGAGGACAGCTTTGGCCACATCTAGCCAGTCTTTAGGGACACACTGAAAATAAGCAATGTCCTGTAATAGGGTCTGGGCCCAAGGAGAGTTCGGACCATCCTTTACCACTGGCTTGCAGAGCTGTTTAATATCCTGGGCTTCCCATGGATAACATTCCAAGGTTCTGTTAGCTCCTGGTGCCAGATTGACTGAATACGCTTGGGGAAGTGAATCCTTTGGCCCAGGGCCCAGGTTCCCTGGTGGCCTTTCCTTAACAGGTTAAGACTCAGCATAGGTTATTTCCCTAGCCCTCGGCTTCTCCGTGGAAGGTCTGTAGGGGTCCAAATCTCCCAGGTCCCTCTGTAAGGCTGCATAGGGCACTGTACCTCCCCCCAATTGTGGGAATAGGGTGAGGGCCTAGGACTGTCAGGGGCACCCAAGTCTTCTTTTACTTCCACTAGGCCTAATGTTGTCCCCTCCTTATCCTTCTCTGAGATAGCATTACCCATATTAACGATTTCACTTACCCTTAGAGACCTCTTAACCTCGGCTAGAATATTTTCCTTTCGTGCCCCATGTTGGGTGCCAGATGTTGGGTCTTGGTCCATCCCGTGGAAGACGGACTGGGTCCAAGGAAAGGTAAGTGTGCCACTTGCCCATTCCCCAGCTTCCTCTAGCCCTGGAGACAGTCAGAGGCAGCAGGGAGTAAAGTCAAGCAGGAACTCTTTTATTACCATGCTGTGATTTTTTTTTTATCTATCTTCTATTTTCTTCCTCCATGGTATAACCTGTTTTCACTGTATTTGATGTTGGTGACTTGCATCTTGCATATACGTTTTTCTACTGTTGGAGTGGAAAGGAAATAAAATTCTGAAACAAAGACACAGTATGACCCATTGTAACAATGAGACGATCAAGACTCTATGTTGAAAACGAACTTTACAATTTGAGGATGGGAGGGGAGATTTGGGACAGTTGGGTGAAAAGGGATGGCAAGGGAAAAGCAAATGAGGAGGTAACAATGCTTGTTAGATAATGTACTCATTAACTTACTTATGTAACTCTAACCTCTCTGTACATCATTTTCACAATAAAAAACGAAAAAAAAAGTTATCCGGGAGTACATTAACTTCAAATTTCCTAAGTGCTCTGTAAATTAAGACCAATTTTAAGTGGGAAGAAGGTTCTCAGAAACATTTTTTGTGAGTGTGTGTGTTGTGCATTATTTCCCAAGTTTACATAAGTTAATAGAAGGAGAAACAATAGGAATAGAAGAAAGAGAAGTTCTATGTTCATGTATAATGGTTCAATGCACCATAGAAGACTCTGCAAATAAGACAACTTTGAAACAATAAAGCCAAGGCCAGTATTTAGATCTATGGGAATGATGTAGAGAAAGCATTATTCCTAAGTGGAACATGAAGGATAAGGCCCCTCTCTTTCTTCTACTAGCTCTAAATATGCTAGCTAATCATGTAAATTTGTAAAAAAAAAAAAAAAAAAGTAGATTGGAAGAATAATTCTGGTTCCAAGCAAGTTAGATATAAGAGCATGGACTTAACTGGAAAAAAGGCCATGTTGAGAGAGCAGGAATTATACTAGCAATGAACTGGTGGCTAATATCACATTTCTTTTTCTCTTTTTCTTTGTTTTTCTTTTTTCTTTTTTTTTTTTTTGGGTCCGGTTGTGGGGCCTGAACTCTGGGCCTGGGCACTGTCCCTCTTCTCTTCAGCTCAAAGCTTGTGCTCTACCTCTTGAGCCACAGCACCACTTCCAAATTTCTGGTGCTTCATTGGAGATAAGTGCCTCAGAAACTTTCCTATCCATGCTGGATTTAAACTGCAATCCTCAGTCTCAGCCTCCTGGGTAGCTAGGACTATAAGCATGAGCCACTGGAACCTTGCTTAGGATCATATTTCTAACAGTGTACACTCAGCAAATGTAATGTGTATGTCCATCTATCTTTATATGAACTCGAGTTAAAAATCTGGGCTACAGCTTAGATTTTACACTCACAGAAATGTTTGTAGTTTAAGAGTTGATACTCCTGGAGAAATAAAACCTAATAATGTAAAGGAGACCGGTAAGTTCAGTTTTCATCCAGCCTGGGCATAACAGTCTTTGAGACACTATCTATAATTAACTAGTCAAAAGCTACATTGGAAGAATGGCTCAAGTGATGGAATTCAGCAAGATTGCTGAATAACAGCTTGAGGTTTTTGCATACATAGGTACAAATATGCACATATAAAGGCACATATATGTTCAAACACACATAAGAAACAACTCTCAGAATGTGTAAAAAAGTTAGAAAATAATAGAAAATATTTCCTGAGTAAGACTAGAATCAAGTGATAATTTTTAATATTAGAAAGTCCTTAAGGGAACATTCCCCCAAAAAGCTTGAGAATATTATATAGGTAGGGGTCAGAGATACAAAATCAAGTCATCATTAATAAAGGGATCATATCCATGGAGGAAGGAATCAGAGATCCCTTCAGGTGCATCTGAAAATGTTCATAACCTGTGTCAAATATTAGAATAGCTTTGAACATAGTACATGAACAGTTTGAGCCATCAGTCTAGTGGAAATGTTATTGGAGTCTGTATCTAAATAAACCAACAAAAAATGGTAGGACAATGTGATACAAGCCAGGAATTCTAGCACTCAGAATAAGACAGGAGATTAGAAAGTGGAATTACATAGTAATACATTCCCTGGACTAGGTAGTATAATTTTGTCTCAATAAAACAAACCAAGGATGGAATAAAAAATAAACAAGGAAGGCAAACACAGTTGGAAGTTTGGGCTAATTTTGTCATTATGTTTTAAGAAGTCAAGTTTCCTATTGAAATGTAACTAATATATAATCTTCAGTTGTGTTTTAAATGTTGTCTTCATTACAGAACATTCCTAGATGCTAAAGAACTCATGATTCCCAACCAAAAATTTGAAAAAGTAAGCATCATTCTGTTAGATTCCAAAGAAATGATGAAGGATTACAAAAGTTTAAGCCTGGAGAAATAGGAAAGTTCATTTAATGTAGGACTTTGTATACCTGGCTAAATTAGAATTTAGATTTAAAATAAATATTTTTGTTTGTAATTTACTATTCGATAGGATACTACAAAATTCTTTTCAAGTAGAAGATTTAATTTAGAAATTCACAAATGATTCTGGCATTCTATTTGCCTAGAATATTCTTTCAAACGAGATATAGTTAGAACTTAGTTAATTGACAATTCCAACAGTTCATGTGTAACATGATACTGTGAATAATCTAGACAAAGTTGCCAACAAGTTGATATTAATTTATAAATTTAGAAATCGAGCAATCTTTTGAGATTTTGGTGTAACATAGTATGAAGAGAGTAATTGTGTGACATCTTTTTTCTTCTACCTATACAAAACACAGGAAGAAATTTCCTTAAATATTTACCTCTGTATAAAATGAGAAAATGCAAGGTTTGGCGTTTGAATTTATTTTGTTTTTTTTTTGTTTGTTTGTTTTGTCCTAGGGCTTGACCTCTGGGTCTGGGCACTGTACCTGAGCCTGTTTTGTTCAAGACTACTGCTCTAACATTTGAACCTAAGTGCCACGTCTGTCTAGATTTTCATGAGCAGTTTAATTGGAGATAAGAATTTAAGGAGCTTTCTTTCTTGGGTGGGCTTTAAACCATAATCTTCAGATCTTAATATTCAGATATTCAGATCTCCTGAATATCTATGATGGATAATATATAATAAAATAAATATAAAATAAAAATAATATTTGCAAGTGTTCTGATCTCAAGAATACCACTGGGGGAAAATGATGCAGCAAAGTTTAGTATAGTGTTCTTTCTTCAAGACGAAGGGCATTATATTAGCAGAAGTGTAGTATTTTTTCACAATAGTGATAAGCCAGTCATGATGTGAATTTAGGAAATTTTAAGATGCACCTTACAAATTGGAAACTGTTGGTCTAGGATGACTTTATGGAATAAAAATTGGGATTGATTGCCATAGAAATAATAGCTTACTCTGATTAACAAATGTTTGCTTTTGAGTAATTAAATATTATAGATACTTCATAGTTTTATCTTCTACCAGAATGTGTCGAGTTTTTCTGTTGACTTTTAAATATGTAACGCCTCATAGGAAACTGCATCTATTGCAGATTTAAATAAAAGGCAAACAGGTACTCTTTTGAATGTCTCTGGTATGGCATGTTCAGAATTTGAAAATGAGTTGATAGCAGTCATAGGCATGTTGAAGACCATACATATTCTGTCCTCTTAACAATTAGTAAGTTTTGAAAGTTAGAATTGAACTGTTTTCTAAGTTAGTATGAGAAAAGATTAAAAAATGTTTTTTTTTCAAAATAATGGCAAGCATATTCTGAAAACATTGTATAGTTTGATAACATTCCAGTTGATGTCCCTCTGATAAAGAAAGGGGTAATTAATTCAAATTAGCAGCCAAAATGTTCATTTTTTAAAAAAGGTAATACACATAGAATAATATTTACTATACCAACACAGTGAAATTATATTTTATGCAGCTCATTTTTAAATTTAATTTTATTGTCAAGGTCATATATAGAAGGGGTCGTAGTAATTGTAAAATAGTGAATACGTAACATGTAGAACTTTTTATACCCTCCCTCATTTTTCTCAGACTTTTCCTTCACCCCAATACTCCTGACAAGTTGTAATGTAAATTTGCAACATGTTGTCTTGTGAGTATTGCTATTGCATTGGTTTGCCCTTTGTCCTTTGTTTCACCATTTTGTTATGCCTTTTCCCTTGCCAAATTAAGATAAATGTATAGGGCTGGGAAGATGGCTCAGTGGTAGAGCGCTTGCCTTGCATGCCTGAGGGCCTGAGTTTGATTCCTCAGCACCATATAAGCAAAAAGAAGAAAGCCGGAAATGGAGCTGTGGCTCAAGTGGTAGAGTGCTAGCCTTGAGCTGAAGAGCTGAGGGTCAGCGCCCAGGCCGAGTGTTCAGGCCCCACGAACGGACCCAAAAAAAGAAAAAAAATTAATGTATATACAATGCACAGGATACTGAAATCAAATACAGCAGGGGATAAACCATAGGGGAAAACACAAAAGAAAAAAGAAATCACATAGTACATTAAAAACAACAACCACAAAGAAAAACCTCTATTTCAATATCCAGGAGTTCATTTTGCTCAGCATCATCTTATATGGTCATATATACATAGCTGTTGAGAAATTCTGTTCATCTGCTAGGACTATCCTAGACATTTCCTACTTATTAAAAAGGAGGAAAACCATGAAATCTGTTTCTTTATTGCTTGTTTATTTTACTTAGTAAGATTTTCCCAAGTCCTAACTACATGTAGAAAACTAAAGCTAGATCCTTATATATCACCCTGCACCAGAATCAACTCCAAATGGATCAAAGACCTTGAACTATACACAGACACTCTGAAAACATTACAGGATGGAATAGGAGAAACCCTAGGTCTCCTTGGCTCAGGCCGAAATTTTCTGAATAAAGACCCGGAAGCACAACAAATCAAAGAAAGGTTGGAAAAATGGGATTGCATAAGGTTGCAGAGCTTCTGCAGGGCAAATGACATAGCTAACAAGATCAATAGAAAGCCCACCGATTGGGAGAAGATCTTTACTAGCCATACAACGGACAAGGGTCTCATATCTAAAATATACTTGGAACTCAAAAAATTAAACCACCCAACAACAAATCCTCAAAGAAACAACTGCCCAATAAATAAGTGGGCGAAAGACTTAAAGAGAAGCTTCTCTGAAGAAGAAAGAAGGATGGCCAATAGACACATGAAGAAATGTTCAAAATCCATAGCCATAAAAGAAATGCAAATCAAAACAACATTGAGATATCACCTCACTCCAGTTAGAACAGCAAAAATCAAGAACTCTAACAACAACAGATGCTGGAGGGGATGTGGACAGAAAGGAACCTTACTTCATTGTTGGTGGGAATGTAAACTTGTTCAACCACTTTGGAAAGCAGTATGGAGGTTCCTCAAAAGACTTCACATAGATCTCCCCTATGATCCAGCAATCCCACTTTTGGGCATTTACCCAAATGTTTACAAACAAGACCACACTGAGGCCAGAACTCTGAATCTGGGTGTTGTCCATCAACTCTTCAGCTCAAGACTATTGCTCTACCACTTGAGGCATAGCACTACTTCCAGCTTTTTTCTGTTTATGTGGTGCTAAAGAATCAAACCCAGTGCCTTCAGCATGCAAGGCAAGCACTCTAATACTGAGCCACCTTCTCACCACTTCTCCTTTTTTTTTTTTGCGAGTCCCAAGATTTGAACTCGGGTCCTAGGATCTCAAGATCGGCTATGGGTCCAGAGGCTGCACCCCAGCCTAGGATGATAGAAACTGAGGCAGAGTTGCCATGAGCTGAGTTCAATCCGCAGGCCTGGACAAAAAAAAATTAAGAAGCTGGCTTGGAATTAACACCATTTTTCTGGAAGGCCTGGAATTTGAACTCAGGGCCTGGGCAATTCTGTGTCACTGTGGTGCAGAGGAAGCTCACTGTCATTGAATACAACAATTTCAGCTCAGGTTCCACCCCAGCACCGATAAGTCTCTCTGTATGTATGTATATATGTATATATATATATATATATATATATATATATATATATATATATATATATATATACATATCTATCTATCAATCTATAAGGCACTCCTATGGCTTGATCACAGGTCCTCAGAACTCCTGGCAGCTCAGTTTGCCGGAGGCTGGTGTGCTAAGACTGTGACCCCGTTTATGGATTGGCCATTGAAGGCCTTGGTTTGAAATCCCAGCATGGCCAAAAATTTATTCGTGGATTAAGAAGCCAATTTTGACATATTTTTTCCTTCTCTGAGAAAGTCCTGGGTCTCAGTATGATGCATAATCCATATGCGGGTATATCCTATGTGATATGATGTAATTGAAAATGTTATATGTATCATAATTCTAAATAAATAAGGGTAATAAGCATCATATACAGTAAACCCATGTATGTAAATAGATCTCATATATTAATATTCATTTTTCCAGTGCTGGGGCTTCTATTCAGGCCCTGAGAACTGCTCTGAATTTCTTGTATTCAAGCACGGTGAGCCTTTGCCCATCACCTACAGTGCCACAAAGTTATCCATACCCTGAGTTTAAATACAAGGCCTGCCATGAAAATGGTGCAAATTCCAAACCAGGGCTTTATTGTTGTTATTATTATTATTATCATTATTATTATTATTAGCCGAGCACAGGGATTGCACTCAGGTCTTGGCATTTCTGCAACAGCAGAACCTTGTATCCGAGGACCCGAGTTCAAATCTTGGGGCTGGCAAAAAAAATAAAAATAAAAGGAGAAGCATGAAACTGAGAAGTTCAAGAAGGTGGTTTTACTTTTTTTTCCCTTTGTATTGTGACCATCCTGGGTCTAAATGACAAGTCCCAGAAAGTGTACATGACCTTGCATTGTTGATGTTTGGCAGGCTATTAAGGAAGCCATACCGAAACTGGCAACTTAGTTCTGGAGGTCGAATGCCGGGATTGCCACTAATGAATGGTGGAGATTCTAAGAAACCCATTCCCATATACATCCATACAAATGGAATGTTATAAAAGTAACAATTTCCGGGCGCTGGTGGCTCACGCCTGTAATCCTAGCTACTCAGGAGGCTGAGATCTGAGGATCGCGGTTCAAAGCCAGCCCGAGCAGGAGAGACCGTGAGACTCCTATCTCCAATAAACCACCAGAAAACTGGAAGTGGAGCCGTAGCTCAAGTGGTAGAGCCCTCACCTTGAGCTGAAGAGCTGAGGGACAGCGCCCAGGCCCAGAGTTCAAGCCCCACAATCGACCAAAATAAATAAATAAATAAAAGTAACAATTAAGTTGGTAGTTAGTGTATGATTATAAAATTATACACAACAATTATACTACATTGACTAATTTTCAATTAATCCTTTATTATGTATTCAACCATGATAGCTAAAAAAGCAAGAAATAATTTAATTGCCAATAATCGGTAGTAATATTGTATATGCAATTTCATAGTATACAGACATGTCTCTTGTTTTATGCATCTACATCTATCTATCCATCCATCCATTATCTATCTATCTATCTATCTATCTATCTATCTATCTATCTATCTATCTATCTATCTATCTATCTACCAATGTACACATTTTTCTGTTTATACACTTGTCACTACTGGGGCTCAGTGGTAGAGTGCTCGCCTAGTTCATGCAAAGTCCTAGGGTCAATTCCTCACTACTGTTTGCATAGATAAATCTAGAAGTCGTGCTGTTGCTCAAGCACTAACTGAGCATGAAAGCTTAGAGTCTGTGTGTCAAAACTCTAACTCAAGACCCAGAAATGGCACCAAAAAAATAGAATGTTCTGACTGGAACTATATAAGGATATCACTGCAAATACCTCATCACAGAGCAAGTCTGCAGTCTGGTGCAGACAGGTGCTGTCTCACCTGAATTAGCCAGAGGTAACCGTTGCAACCCAGCTGCACAGAAGCAGATGCTGCTGGCTCACTCACCCCTGTCATCCAAGATTCTTAGGGGCTGAGATTTGACACTGGTGAGTTTAAAACCCAGACCTGGCAGGAAGTCTGCGAAACTCTGAGCTGTGGCTCAAAGTGGTAGAGCTCTAGCCTTGAGCAAAAGATCTTAGGACTGTAACCAGGCTTTCAATGCAATCCCCGTGGCTGACTCCACCTCCCCCCAAAAAACCCCTCTAAATCATTAGATGTGAGCTTTGTGTGGTTTGTAACGTGTTTCTGAAAGAATGGTGATATTGATGAAAGCACCCTAATTCTAATGACATTGTGTGGGATACAGCTATGTGATGAGTCCTTCATGAGGTTTCGTGTGCTGAGTCCTACTTTCATCTGGTCCTTGTAAGAGCTCCACAAGTCAGATAATTGTGCTATAGAAAAACTTGAGGCTCAGATATGTCCCCACGTCCGGGCCAAAATTATGTTTGTCTCCTGCAGACAATTGTTTGGGTTTATTTTTCTGGGTCATGAATCTTGAACTCAGGGCCTAGCCCCTGACCCTTCCATGTTGGGCTCATAGCTAGCTCTCTACCACGTGGAGCCAAGGATTCCCTTGCAATAGAGTGCTACAGTCTAGGTATCTGTAGCTGAGGTCTGTCATCCTGCCTACCCAGGAAGCTGAGATATGATGATTTCGGTTTCAAACTATCCCAGACACAAAAGATCCCATGAGACTATAATCTCCTTTTCAGCACTTAGAAACTTGAACTGGAAGCTGGGTGCTGTTGACTTGCACCTGTCATCCTAGCTACTCAGGGGCCTGAGAGTTGAGGATCACTGTCCAAAGCCAGGCTGGGCAGGAAATTGCTTGAGAGGCCTCTCTCCAGTGAACTACCAAAAACCTCCAGGGGTGCTGTAGCTCAAGTGGTAGGGCGATTGGCTTTAGCTGAAGAACTCAAGGACAGGACTCAGACCTAGACATAAATTCCTCCAACTTCCAAAAAAAAGAAAGAAAGAAACCTGAAGTGGAGGGCTGGGAATGTGTCTTAGGTGTAGAGTGCTGTATGAATCCCTGGGTTTGCCTGTATGAATTCCTGGGTTTCATTCCTTAGTACCACATAGTAGAAAAAGCCTGAAATGACTGTGTGGCTTAAGAAATAGAATGCTATCCTTGTACCGGAGAAACTCAGGTCCAGTGTTCAGGTCCTGAGTTCAAGCTACAGGACAAGTGTGTGCACACACATACATGTGCACACAGACATACACACACACACAAACACACACAGATACACACACACATACACATACACAAACACAGATACCAGAAGTGAAGGTATGACACCAAATGGTAAAACACTGAGCTTCTATTCTTAGCTCATGGTCAGCACCCAGGTCCTGTGTTCAACCCCAAAACCTAGTCTTCCGGGGCCAAACTAGGAGAGGTCAAAGGTTTCAAAACTTGATGAACATTACCAGCCCTAAATGTCAGGGAGCATTGTGATATTACACATGTGCTTAGATTTAGCAAGCTTCCAGCAACCAAGGAAGCCACCGTTGCCAATAATGAATCACTTCATTAAGTTCAGCTCCCTTGTTTCCTGCCAAAAAGAACCTTGAAATAATTGTAGCAGGTTATTTCAACGCTGGAACATAGTATAACAAAGACACGATAAATGCAGGGAACTTGGCCTGACAAGGGAGGTGGCACAAATGAAGGCTTCCTGTCAAAACAGCACTGGGGAGATAGCTTGGGGTATAAAGAGGCCTTTTTCTCCTGGCCTTTATAGCCTGCCCACACTCCTCCTCAATAATTGGCCTGGATGGAGTTGTTTTTTACACAGCTGTACTGGAGTGAGGCCTTTTGTCTGCTTGTTCCAACAATGAGGCAGACTTCCTCTAGCACCCTGGGGTGTGCAGAAAACCTCAGGCTACACTGGGAACAGTTAAGGGAGCCCCAGAACATGCACTGTCTTGAAAGCACGGTCTGTGCTATGAAATCATTCTATTCAAAGCAAATATTCTAGCTGGGTGCCTTTCATCATAGGGACTCTGGCCCTTTACCGATAGAAATACATGCATACATACATGGGGAAACATGGAGTTACTTGTTTTTTATTTTACTTATTTTTTGGCAGGTGCAGAGGTTGTATTATGAGCCTAGGCACTGTCCCTGAGCTCTTTTTGCTCAAAGGTAGTGCTCTTTCCTTGAGCCACAGCCCCACTCATGATGAGTTTTTATTCCTTTGGTCTCTCAGAAATAAGAGAGCTGTGGACTTTCCTGTCCTGGCTGAATTCAAACTGGCATTCTCTACCTCCCAGACTCCTGATGAGCTAAGAATACAGGCAGGAACAAATGACACCTGGCTTTCTTTTCTTCTTGTTCTTTTTTCCATTGTGAGAAACTGATATCTTCACAGTGTCATTCCAATGGTTTGCATTTTGAAGTAAACTGCCCAGGCCTGGGGTTCCAATGCCAGGACTGCCACCTACAAATGGAGGGAGATCCTGAGAAAGTCTTTCCTATTCATGTGAATGTTTAATGGAATGTTATAAAAGTAACAATTGAATTTGCAGTTAGTTCATGATTGTTTTATAGAAGGCCACACAAAAAGTATTGGATTATGTCTTCCATTTTATCTATTTTGTATAATTCTCCCAAGTAAAGAATATTGACTACTTTTACATTAATGCTTTAATAAATATTTATTTATCTATCTATATCTATATCCATATCTATATCTACACCTATATCTTTATCTATCAGCCACTACTATGGCTTGTTCCCAGGTCCTAAGAACTGGTTGGCAGCTCAGTTTGACAAAGGCTTTTGTACTACAACTGATCCTTTCATGAATTGGACATTGTGGGCTGTGAATTCAAATCCCAGCATGGCCAAAATTTTGTATGTGGAGTCAGAAGTCAATTTTTACACATTTTTTCCTTCTCTATGAAAGTCCTGGGTCTCAGTATGATGTATAAACCATATTCAAATAAATCAATGTTATAAGATGAAATAAATGTTATATATGTGATAATACTGAATAAAATAAAAAATATGGATCATAAATGTCATATGGAGTAAACCCATGTATGTAAATAGATCTCATATATGAATATTATTTTTTTCAGTGCTGGGGCTTGAATTCAGGCCCTGGAAACTGGGCTGAAATTCTTGTCTTCAATGACGGTGAGCTTCCTCTCCCACACAGTGCCACAGTTACCCAGACCCTGAGTTCAAATCCCAGGCCGACCAGAAAAATGGTGCAAATTCCAAGCCAGGGCCTTATTTTTTTTGGCCAGGCCTGGGGCTTGAACTCAGCTCGTGGTAACTCTTCCTCACCTTCAATAATCTTAGGCTGGGTTGCAGCCCCTGGACCCACAGTCTATCCTGAGATCCTAGGATCCAAATTCAAATCTTGGGACTGTTAAAAAAAAAAAAAAGAAGTGCTGGGAAGGTAGCTCAGTAATAGAGTCCTTGCCTTGCATGCATAAGGCCATGGATTCAATTCCTCAGTATCACATAAGCAGAAACAAGCCAGAAGTAGTGCTATGGCTCAAGTGGTAGAGTGATAGCCTTGAACTGAAGAGTTGAGGGACAGCACCGAGACTCAGAGTTCTGACCCCAAAACCAAGAAAAAAAAAAGAAGAAAAGAGAGAGGGAAAAAAAGGAGAAGGTTAAAACTCGGAAGTATCAGAGGCGGTTTTACATTTTTTTTCCTTTGCATGACAAGCAGGGCTCGGAAAGTGTACATGACCTTGCACTGCTGAATTTTGGTGGGCTATCTGGGAAGCCATAGCCCAAAGCAGAAACCTAGGCCTGGGGTGTGAATCCCAGGACTCCCACCTATGAATGGTAGTATATCCTAAGAAATGCATTCTGATATACATCCTTATGAATGGAATGTTGTAAAGTAACAATTACTTTAGTGTATGATTATATTATAAAATTATACACAGTAATTATACTATATTGAATAATTTTCAATTGATACTTTCTTATGTATTCAACCATAATACTTCAATACAGGAAGGAATAATTTATTGATAATTGTTAGTAATATAATATATATAATTAAATAATATACACACTTCTTAGTCTTGTTTCATACATATATACATATATATATACATATATACATACATATATATATACATACATATATATGTATATATGTTACAATCTACATATCTATTTCTACACTTGTCATTCCTGGAGCTCAGTGGTAGAATGCTCGCCTCGATGTATGAAGACCTGTGTTCAATTCCACATTATTACAGACACAGAAAACCCGGAAGTAGTGCTGTCAAGCAGTTGAGCACTGGCTTTGAGCATGAAAGCTTAGGGACTGTGTCTAGGCCCTTACTCAAGCCCCAATACTGGAACCAAAAACAAGGTAGAATGTAGAATGTTCTGCCTGCAATTATAGAAAGCCAGGATTTCAAATACCTCATCACAGAGCAAGCTGGGAGTCTGAAACTGACGGCTGTCATGTAACCTGACTTAGCCAGAGGTCAATAGTTGCAGCACAGCATCATGGAACCAGACACGGCTGGCTCACCCCTAGCTGCTCAGGGGGTGAGATCAGACACTGGAGGTTGAAAACTCAGCCCTGGCAGGAAGTCTCATAGACTCTGAGCTGTGCCTGAAAGTGGTAGAGATCTAGCCTTGAGGAAAAGATCTTAGGACAGTACCTCTAACCTATGAGTGAAATCCCTGAGGCTGATGACTCTCCCCCACAAAACATCCCTCTAAACCATTAGATGTGAACTAGTGCCGTTTGTGATGTGTATCTGAAAGAATGGTGATAGCGATTCTAATGACAGTTTGTGGGATATAGCTATGTGATGAGTCCTTCCTGGGGTGCTGGGTGTTGAGTATTTCTGGGTTGTCCATGGGGTACTGAGTGCTGAGTCCTTCACAGGGTGCTATGTGCTAAGTCCTTCACGAGTTGTATTCTTTCATCTGGTCCTTATAAGAGCTACAAAAGTAAGATGAATGTGCAGATGAGAAAGTTGAGTCTCAGATATGTCCGCAAGGCAGGGCCAAATTTACATATGTACTAAACTCTAGTGATTTGTCTCCTGCAGACAATTGTTTTGATTTAGGTTACTCCATCATGAACCTTGAACTCAGAGCATAGATGCTGACATTCTTCTTGGGCTCATGGCTAATGTTCTACCATGCTGAGTTAAGGACCCACTTGCAGCAAAGTGTCATGGCTTAGATGTCTTTAGCTGAGGTCATCATTCTGCCTGCTCAGGAAGCTGAAGATCTCATTTCAAAACTATCCAAGATCACGGTGCAAAGTCAGCCTTGGCAGGAAATTCCTTGAGATGGTTATATCCAATAAACCACCAGAAAGCCTGAAGGGTCATTGTAGCTCAAGTGGTAGTGTGCTAGACTGAGATGAAGAGCTCAGAGACAGCATCCAGGCCCATACTTCAACTCCTCCAACTTACAGGAAAAGAAAGAAAGAAACCTGAATTGGAGTACTGGGAATGTTTCTTAGGGGTAGACTGCTTTGTGTGTGTGAAACCCTGGGTTTGAATCCTCAGTACCACATCCCTACAAAAAAATCCTGAAGTGGCTGTGTGGTAAGAGTACTGTCCTTATACAGGAGAAACTCAGGTACAGTGGTTAGGTCCATAGTTCAATCACCAGGATGGTGTATGCGCGCGCGCGCACACACACACACACACACACACACACACACACACACACACACAAACGGAGGCACCGTTGCCAATAATGAATCATTTCATTCTGTTCAGCTCCCTAATTGTCTATGAGAAGGACTGCTGAATTAATGGTAGCAGTTTGTTTCAACACTGAAACATAGTCTAACAAAGACAGGATGAGTGTAGGGAACTTGGTCTGCCATGGCAGGTGGCACAAATGAAAGCTTCCAGTCAAAACAGAGCACAGGGGAGAGAGATTGCTTGGGGTTCAAAGAGGCCTTTTTCTCCTAACCTTAACAGCATGGGCACACACATCCTCACTAATTGGCTTGGATGAATTGTTTGTTACCCAGATGCACAGGAGTGAGGCTTATTGTCTGCCTGTTCCAACAATGAGGCAGATTTCCTCCAGCAGCCTGGGGTATGGAGACCCCCTCAGGTTAACTGGGAACAGTGTGGGGAGCCCCAGAACATGCACTGTCTTGAATGCACACTCTGTGCTAAGTAATCATTCTATTCAAAGCAAATTTCCTAGCTAGGTGCCATTCTTCATAGCAACTCTGGATCTTCACCAATTCAAATACATGCATATATACACAGACACATGGAGTTACTGGCTCTTTTTTGTGGCAGGACCTGAGGCTGGAACTGTGAGTCTAGACATTTTCCCTGATCTCCTTTTGCTCAAGGAAGCATTTTATTGTGTCTTAAACCATGATTACCCTAGGTTGGGATGCAGCTTTTACACCCACCCAGGGATACTAGGACCCGAGTTCAATTCCCAGCACTGGCAAAAATACAGCAAACCAACGAAAATTGATGATGAAAAACCAGGTAATTTTACACAACAGGTTTGCTTTTGTTTACTTAGCACTGTGACACTCCTGGGGCTCAATGACTTGGCTTGAAAATTGTATGTGACCTTGCATGGATGAAGGCTGGGGGGCTGTCAGTGAAGCATCAGTCCAACCCAGATACCTAGGCCCTGAGATCAATCCTCGGCCTGCCACCTACACATGGCTGAAGATCTTAGGAAACTTGTTCCTATCTATAGGAACACTAATAAAATGTTTGAAATGTGCTAACTGAATTAATAATTAGATAGTCATTCCAGTATAAGATTGTATGCAATAAATATAGATCATTAATTAATTCTTTATTAAGTATCCTACCATGATTAATTAATGGAGGCATAATTTTAGACCAAATAATTGGTAGTAATAGAATATGTGAAAATAAGATATAGACATCACTCTTTATATAGGGTTATACAGTAGAATCTACATAAATGTCTGTCTCTCTCTGTATACCTTTGTAGATGCATATACATATGTTAGTACACACACACACATGCACACTCACACACACACAAACACACACACACACACACACACACACACACACACTGCAATCTAAACATCTATCTGTTTATATATTGGCCATTCCTTGTCTTGATCTCAGGTCCTCAAATGGGCCCACCAACTTCACTTGCATCAGACTGGTGTGCTAACATTTACCCTTTCATGAAGTGGGCCTGTCAGACCCTGAGTTCAAGGCACAGAACTGGCAAAAACTTAATCTTGTGGGAAAACCCAATTGTCCCACTGTTTTCCTTATCGATGAAAGTCCTAGGCCTCAGGAATGATGTAGAATACATAAGCAAATCTATGTCTTATGTAATAGGATGCAAAAAATGTTATATGTGTAAATGAAAAGACCCCAGACCCCAGAATACGTTCATCCATTGAGCTCTTTAAGAAAAACCACTGCCCCTTCCCCTACATAGCTAAGAGAGCAAAGCAGGACGCAGGCAAGTCATTAACCACTGAGTCACCGCCTGCAGACCTCAGCATGACTCTAACACATGCCCTAAAACCAGGCATTCCTGAAAAATAGCCGACCCTCCCGTCCCTTCCTGTAAAACTTAGCTATAATGGCAGGGTAGGTCAGGAGGTAATAAATCACTTGTCAAAATTAGGGAACGAACAGTTTCGGTGCGTGACGACCAGCACAGACCTGCCGGGGCAAGTACCGACACGTCAGCTTTCCCCCAACCCCACCTGCCCCATCTGGCCAGCTTAACCTGACCAATCCCCACCCTGAGCATAATTTGAAATTAACCAATCAATACTCTGTAACCAAGCATCTCGCTTCTGTAACCTTGCTTCTGCTGTCCATAAAAAGAGGGTGCTTTCAAGCACTCGGCACGCAAGTCTCCCGATAGACTTTGTCGCCCCGGGTACCCATGTAACCGGTTCCCAGACACTTGACCCGAACCTTGTGGATCTCGTGGTTAAGTGCACCTGGGAGCCGAGGCATGCCCGAATAAACCTCGTGCTGTTTGCATCCGTACAAGTGGTCTCGTTGTTCCTTGGGGAAGGGTCTCTTTAGATCGAAGGACACCCCACGCTGGGGGTCTTTCATCTTGGGGGCTCGTCCGGGATAGAGACCCTCACCCAGGGACCACCGACCCATTTTCGGGAGGTAAGCTGGCCAGCGTCTGTGTATTGTCTGTGTATTGTCTGTGTGCTGTTTAAAGTCAATCTGTGTGTCCAATTACTGCGCGCTTGCGATTCTGTGAGTTCGGCCGTACTCGTCTGTATCTGGCGGACCCGTGGAGGAGCTGACGAGCTCGTACTCCCGACCGCAGCCCCCAGGAGACGTCTTGGGGGTGTCCGGAGCCTGAAAAAGTGGCTCATCCGGGGTCTGAAAGTTCTGGGTGAGCGTGGCAGGCTCACTCAGCAGACTTAAAAGTGACCCGTCCGGAGCCTGAAACAGTGGCTCGTCCGGGGCCTGAAACAGTGGCCCGTCCGGAGCCTGAAACAGTGGCTCGTCCGGGGCCTGAAACAGTGGCCCACCTGTTTCTCTGAAACTCAATCCTTTTAGACGCGGGATTTCACTGGGAGACGAGAGGCTTGGACTCTCAAAACAGTCTCCGTCTGGTTCTTGCCTTCGGTTGGTTGCCGAAACAGCGCAGCGGAAAAGTAGTGTGACTGTGACTGATTTGTGATGTTGTTTGCTGTAGAGTTTTGGCTGCTTGCATTGCTTCTACCCTTATGGTTTGTTTCTCTGCTAGTTTGCTGCTCTTGCCTTCACTGTGGTGAATCTGGGAGAGTGTGTGACTGCTAATAGTATTGTGTCACTCCTTCAGTTAAACCTAAAGTAAGCCTCCGTCAGGTTTCACTTTCAGTTTGAACAACAGAGCGCGGCGAAGTTAAGTGTTGTCTGTTTTGTGGACTGTTTTGTGTCTGTGTTCGTTAAAAATTTTACCATGGGACAAACTGTCACGACCCCTCTCTCCCTCACTCTACACCATTGGAAAGAGGTGCGAATGTCAGCTCACAATCTCTCAGTAGAGGTAAAGAAAAGAAAATGGGTAACTTTTTGTTCATCAGAATGGCCCACTTTCAACTGTGGATGGCCACGGGAAGGAACCTTTAACCTAACCATTGCCTTACAGGTTAAAGCTAGGATAATGGACCCAGGACCTCACGGGCATCCAGACCAGGTTCCCTATATTGTCACCTGGGAAGTGCTTATCTCAGATCCACCCCCGTGGATAAGACCCTTCATACCAACCCCGGACCCCCCAATCCCTACCCCCTTAACCCTTCCATCTGCCCCTCAGCTCTCTCCCCCACTCCTTCCCTCTCCAATTTCCCAACCTCAGCTCTCTCTCCTTCCCGGGGAGTTTAGCCATGGTCGGCCACTCCCATCTGAAGTCGCTTTTTCTGTTTGGCGCCTGTCTGTTTTTGTGTTTCTGTTTAGTGTTAATTGTTTCTGTTGTCTGTTTTGTTGTCCTTAAAGGGATGGGGCAGCAACTAACAACCCCCTTAAGTCTGACTATAGATCACTGGAAGTCACAGCCTGAGCCGAGATTGTCAGGTTTTGGGAACTTGCTTGTTTGTCAATTATGAAATTGCCACTGACCATCTGCAGGTGGCCTCAGTTAGATCTCAGCCTCGGGCCTTGGCTCGGGGGTCTGAGCGTGGGGGAGAACCTGTCAGTCTGAGGGAACGGCCGCTAGGGACCTCCTTCCCTTGCCCCAAGATGACTGGGAATTCGCCTCTGCCTTGGAAGACCCCCGGGTCAACGTCTGCAGGACTCTAAGAGAAAAATCCTCCGGAGGTGAGTAGGGGGGTTGAGTCCCCTGGTAAGTGAATGGTGGTGAGATGTCGCCCTATTCACTGAGACTTGATTCTGTCTTTGTGGCCACATGTTTGTCTTGTTAACTTTAGTGTGTTTGTTTTATGGGGTAGGAAAGTTCTGGGTGAGTGTGGCAGACTCACCCAGCAGACTCTGGATTCAGCTTGCTGAGTGGGAACAGCACAGAGTTCCGGTAGGGATAAACTGGGGCCCATTAGTCCCCAACTCAGCCTTCAGTTCTTGTCTAGTTCTGTTTTTAGAATTGGTACCAGTTTTAAATGTGGATCCTTGGTTTTTGTGTTTATCTGTGTTTTTGTTATTTATTTATTTAAATATCTCTGAGGGAATAAAAGTTCCAGCTGGGCCTAGTCACAGAACTGCTATGCCCACCCTCCCCGCGAGGCATGAAGGGTTACTGGGCTAGTTTGGTTCCCTTCAAGCCTCAGGCTGCACCTTCTCCCAGTGGAGGCTGCTGGAGGACAGGTGAGGGCGTAGAAGGCTGTGTACCTGGATTGGACTTTTCAGCTAGTTCTGTCTAAAATTGGGTTAAAAAAAAAAAATCAGGCCAGTTTAGTCTTAGGTGACTCCCTCCCTCAGCCCTCCTCCAACTCAGAAGAGATTCATAAGCCTCGCTAACAAGCAAGCTCTGTGAAAATGAAGCACAACAAAGGTACCTAGTTCTAAAAGAAATACTGTCTTAAATTTTTTTGTTTAAAACCTTTAGAAAGTGTACGTACAACTGATTTTGATTTTTGCGCGCTTTAAGATCTGTGTGTTTTGTGTGTGTCTGTGAACGTGTTCAAAGAAAAAAAATTGTCAGCATGCTGTAACAATTGGGTGATTTAAATTTAAATTTCAAAAGGTTATGAGGTTTGGACATTACCAAAAATTTTTAAAAATCTTCACATTGTTTTAAATGGCTTTTTAAAAGGTTCTTTAACTTGCAAATTAGAAAATCTGGTATTTTAAAAACTAATATTTTAAAATGCATAAGTCTGTTTATACTGTAATCAAGTTATCTGGCTTAACAAAAATGCATTGGCTGTTTGGGGTCTAATTCCCTTGGCTAAAATTTGGGGATAAAAATTAGAAATTTAAATGTAAAGGTTAGTTTAACACTGTCAAAGATGTTACCTGTTCTATCTAAAACTGTATTTCATTTGAGAACCAAGAGAAGAGACGGGGAAAAACTTAGAAACCAACAGAAGACCTATCTTTAGGGGTGAAGGGTGAACAAGCAGAAGTGCAGTTCAGCTGGTCATGCAGTGGGACAGGCCCTGGGAGGAGTCCAAGCATGATGAGGCAAACTGGCACAAACGCAGTTCATCTAACCCTAAAGAGTCAGATTGGGTGTGTGCCTGCCTATTCCATAGGAGGGGCCAAGTGGCCCATCGTTGTTCTGTCTCTTTTCCCTGCAGATAGGCACTGAAAACATGATGGTTAAAATGAATGATGTGATGATCTGATTAGTATTGCTAAAACTTTCCCTTGGATGTGTTAACATTAAAATTAGGAAGGCCTTAAAAAGAGGGTAAAAAGTTATTTGTATAATGTGGCTTACTTTCAATTATGTTTTACAATTAGGATGTTTTTAAAAGTTATAAAGATGTTAAATCTAGCTTTGTGGTATAGTAAAGATGACTGTAATTCTTGCATTAAGGAAAATTGTCATTTGAGTTTAAAAATCTTAATGTGTGTCTGTTTTAAAACAAGCAGCCAAGAGGCAATGAGTAACACTTGGCCTCAAGATTTCAAGGGATCTTTTCAAAACGCAAATAATAACCAAAGTATAAAATATTAAAGGTGATTAATAAGAGGTTAAAAAAAATATAGGGAATGAATTTTTGGATATAAAATTTAAATGTAAAATTGTTCTTGACATTGGCCTCAATGTGCACAAAGGAAAAATTAGGATTACCAAAATAATTGCTATTCTAGTTTGCTCTTATAGGTTTTTCGAGTTTCCAGCAAGCCCAAAGCAAAGCACAGAGAATTCTTACAAGTTGTCAGATGTAACTTTGACTCTTAATGAGTTTCAGGTAAGAGCATGCTTAAAAGCTACTTCTATGTTGACCACCTTGTTGCTTTTAATTGGAGTAAAATGGCCTTTTGTAAGACTCATTGATCTGCAAACTGGTTCAAAGCCAGCCCGGGCACAAAAAGGTCCCTGTGAGACTGTCACCTCTACTCAGCCAGCAGAGTGCTGAAAAAGCAAGCAGAAATGCTTTGGGACTCACAGTGGCAGAGTACTAGCCCTGGACTGAAGAGTTAAGGGACAGCATTCAAGCCCCGAGTCTGGGACTCAAAGTGGCAGAGTGCTAGCCTTGAGCTGTAGAGCTGAGGGACAGTGCTCAGGCCCTGAGTTCAAGTCCAGCAACCAGCTAAGGAAAATGCCAATGAGGCATTTATCCCAATGTAGAGAAGACACTCCTGGGACAAAAGCAATGGTGGAGCATCCAGAGGCAGTAAGCCACTGCTTGGATGGCAGAAATGTCAGATCCTAGAGTCATTTGTGTGTGGCCCTTCAAAACTGGTCAGAGCCGGGAGGTCATAGGAAGATAGTTTGGAAGCATGCCTAATGTTCATGACTACCTTGTAAGGGACAGGAACTTGCCAGTCCTCTGTGATAGTAAAAAGCTAATGTTATAAAATGTGGGGGGTAGTTTAAATCTTAACCCCTTTATGTGCCAAAAGCTCTAATTGGCGGTAATATTGAGCTGACACCAGTTACATGAAATTCATCTTCTCAGGAAAAAGTTTGTAAACCTGAGAGTGTGTTTCTATTGATATCTGTCTAAAGGCCTGCTTGTCTTAGGCACTTCAGTGCATAGTAACTGGAAATCCACTCTATGTTCACAGCCTAGTTTGACTCTGATATGGTAATAACCTGAGTGTGTTATCAATAGAGGTAATACTCTTAGCCTTAAAATCTAGCAAGCTTCTGCATCACGGTGGTGCCTTAAGGCTGTTCTAAGATAAAGGTTCCGCAAGCCAAAGGAAAAATTGGGCAGTTTTAAACTACAGCCACAAAGATGGTCAAGAAATTGTAAAAAAAGAGGGTGGTAATGAAAGCCTTGGGAAAGAAATTGTAAAGAAAGAAGTAAAGAAAGCCTTGAAAAGGGAATTGGGGAAATTTAAAAAGTAAGGATTGTCTTTAAGACAAACCTCAGAAAGTTTAAGTATGTCGCAAATGGTATGAGTATGTCTTAAAATTGGAGCTTACAAGTACAGCTGGTATATCAGGCGACCAGCTGGTGACCATCCAAGAACGAAGCCTTGCAGCAAGACTGTATAACCTTTTGCTGATAAAAGTTTGTTTTCCTCTACATTAGTCTGTCTGGGCGCTGACAAACTCCGTAAAATCGCACTCAGCATTCCAAAATCGAAGGGGGTTAGACTTGCTTTTTCTAAAGGAAGGGGGCCTATGTGCAGCCTTAAAGAAAGAATGTTGTTTTTATGCTAACAAAACAGGAGTGGTAATCGGGACCCTAGACAAACTGGAAGAAAGATTAAACAATAGACAGCGAGAATTTGAGTCTCAACAAACTTGGTATGAAGGGTTGTGGACTCCATGGTTTACTACCCTAATATCATCCTTAATGGGACCCCTAATACTCCTCATGTTAATCCTTACTGTGGGCCCCTGCATCGTAAATCGCCTAATACAATTTGTAAGGACCGCCTATCGGTCGTGCAGGCCCTAGTATTAACCCAACAATATCATCAACTTAAATTAACGGAGGAATCTCCAGTTGAATGAAGGATTTCATTCAGGCAAAAAGAAAATGGGGGAATGAAAAGACCCCAGACCCCAGAATACGTTCATCCATTGAGCTCTTTAAGAAAAACCACTGCCCCTTCCCCTACATAGCTAAGAGAGCAAAGCAGGACGCAGGCAAGTCATTAACCACTGAGTCACCGCCTGCAGACCTCAGCATGACTCTAACACATGCCCTAAAACCAGGCATTCCTGAAAAATAGCCGACCCTCCCGTCCCTTCCTGTAAAACTTAGCTATAATGGCAGGGTAGGTCAGGAGGTAATAAATCACTTGTCAAAATTAGGGAACGAACAGTTTTGGTGCGTGACGACCAGCACAGACCTGCCGGGGCAAGTACCGACACGTCAGCTTTCCCCCAACCCCACCTGCCCCATCTGGCCAGCTTAACCTGACCAATCCCCACCCTGAGCATAATTTGAAATTAACCAATCAATACTCTGTAACCAAGCATCTCGCTTCTGTAACCTTGCTTCTGCTGTCCATAAAAAGAGGGTGCTTTCAAGCACTCGGCGCGCAAGTCTCCCGATAGACTTTGTCGCCCCGGGTACCCATGTAACCGGTTCCCAGACACTTGACCCGAACCTTGTGGATCTCGTGGTTAAGTGCACCTGGGAGCCGAGGCATGCCCGAATAAACCTTGTGCTGTTTGCATCCGTACAAGTGGTCTCGTTGTTCCTTGGGGAAGGGTCTCTTTAGATCGAAGGACACCCCACGCCGGGGGTCTTTCATAATCATACTTACTCAAATGCATAAGAAATAAATAAAACATAAAGCATACACTAATCACAACATACAATAAACATTTGCATGTAAATATAAATCATGTTTTTAAAATGTATACAAATATTATTTTTGAATTCAGGCCCTAGGAACAGGCCTTTATTGTCTTCCAGGATGGTGATCTTCCCATCCCCCAATGTGCTCCAGATTTCCCTCGACCCTGAGTTCCAATCCCAGGCCTGGCAGAAAAAAATGGCAAGAATTACAAGCCACGGATCCTCATAATATTTTAAATATTTTTAATGTATGTATGTATGTATGTATGTAAGTATGTATGTATATATGTATGCATGTATGCATGTTTGTATGGTTTTATTTATTTTGTCAAGCACAGGGCTTGAACTCAGGTAGTGGCAATTCTACCTCAGCTTTGATCACTCTAGGCTGGGATGTAGCCACTGGACCCACAGCTGCTAATGGGATCAGGCCTTTCAGGGAAAACAATGCACAGAAAAAATGTGGCCTTTTTACGTTTTCTTCCTTTGCACGGTAACCCTCCTAGGTCTGAATGACACTGTTGCAAAGGGTACTTCACCTTGCATTGCTGAAGGTTGGCGGACTATTAGGGAAGCCATAGGCCCACGTGGCAACATAGGACCTGACCAACCAATGGCAGAAACTGGTTCCCATCCATAGGAATAACAATGGAATTTTGTCAATTTCACAGTTGAAAGAGTTAATCATGATGCTCCTATAAAATTAAAGAGTGTTTTCAGGAGTCTGATTGATTTTATTTAATATTTATGAAGCATTAAAAGAATGTTATTATTTACAGGAACACAATAATTACAGGACACTGATTGATTTAATTAATAGTGTAACGATGAAAACAATAACATTAATTACATGGACACATAATACATACCCAAGAATTGGTAGGAATGTAGTCTTATAACAATAACATATAGACATCTCTGGCACTCTATAAAGATATATATTTATTAGTATACTGTCATCTGCATCTCAATCTGTTCATATTTTGTTAACTCCTGGGCTCGATCTCAGGTCCTGGGAACAGCCTGTCAGCTCAGTTTGCCCCAGGAAGGCGTGTTCACACTCAACCATTCATGAATTTGGCCCTGTAGGCCATGAGTTCAGATACCAGCACTCCCAATGAATCGTTGAGTAAGAAGCTGATGCTGACACGTTTTCCTTTTCTGTGAATGTCCTGGTGTCAGATATGAAGTGGAATACATATGCAGGCCTATATCCTATGTAATCAATGTAACCAATGTTCTATGTGTCATAATAATCAGTAAAATAAATGGTCAATACATAAATAAAACAAAAAAATACAATAACTACACTGAATGCAATATGGAGTCAACATATGTATATAAATATAAATATAAGTCATATATTTAAATTGTACATGAATAGGTGGGAATCGATTTCAGGCCTAAGGAACAGACTTGAATTTCTTGACTTCAAGGAGGCCAGATTCCCCTTCCTACACAGTACAACAGTGTTACCCAGACCACGAGTTCAAATCCCAGTCCTGGCAGAAAAATGGCACCTTTATAGTATGTGAGGCCCAATGTGTAACCAATGTTCTATGTGTCATAATAATCAGTAAAATAAATGGTCAATACATAAATAAAACAAAAAAATACAATAACTACACTGAATGCAATATGGAGTCAACGTATGTATATAAATATAAATCAAATATTTAAATTGTACATGAATAGTGGGGATCGATTTCAGGCCTAAGGAACAGACTTGAATTTCTTGACTTCAAGGAGGCCAGATTCCCCTTCCTACACAGTACAACAGTGTTAACCAGACCATGAATTCAAATCCCAGTCCTGGCAGAAAAATGGCACCTTTATAGTATGTGAGGCCCAATTCTTAGGTATTTCATTATTCCTCCATTTTATGAATGTGATTGTTTAAATGCTTAATAAAGTATTAAATAAAATCGATTAGTGTCCTATAATTATGTATAATTTTATCCTAGAATCATTCAAGAACTGCCCATTCAATCATGACATACATCCCATCCCATTTGTATTCATATGGATATGAATGAGTGTCTTAGGATCTCCTGCCATTTGGAGGTGGCAGCCCCAGGATTTGAACTTTGGGTTCTAGCTCCCCCCGCTTAAACCCGAGAACAGGGAACTCACTGTTCTGTCCAAGAACATCAGCAAGACCAATGATTAGGCAGGCACCAGTGGCTATCAACATTCCTCCTTGACGTTTACAAGGCTGTGATGGGAGGATCATGGTCAAGATCACCCTGAGGAGGAAAGTCCTTGAGACCCTGTCCAATTTCAGTGCCAACAAAGCCAGAAGCCCTGTACCTCCAGTGGTAGAGGGCCAGCCTTGAGCAAAAGCAGCTCAGAGACTGTGCCCAGATCCTGAGTTCAAGGTTCGGGACTGGCAACAAACAGACATAAATAACAATCTGTGTAGCCATCCAGCTAAAGTGGTCTCCCTCTTGTCCCCAACTGAATGGGACAGAGTTCCCTGGGAAAAGGGCTGGGAGAGCCCCTGTCAACTTGACTCTGCCCATGCTGATTGCATCACAGGATTCTAGCCACACCCCCATTATTTCATGTTTCTTTGTGACCAATGGGATACAAGAATGGTGTCAACGCCCACATTCCATGATGCCTGGTAGCACCTAGATTCCCTCTTTTAGTACACCACTACCAGCAGTTAAGGAAGGTAGAGGTGGCTGAGTGGTGAGCAAGATACTCAAGGTAACTTTAGAGAATAGTAGGAAATTGACATGTCCCACCCTCCTCCCCCACTTCCTGTGGTGCTGGATTTCAAATCTCAGCGGGCCTAAGGCCCTGACCTGGTCCCTGCCCCTGGTCCTCTGCTCTGGGTCCATGTGTCTGCCATGCCATCGCCATCCCTGCTTGCTCTACCTGGATCAGCTGCCAAAAGCGTCTCCCAGCAGCACAGGTGAGTGGCCGCCCCAACACCATTCCCAACTCGGGTCAGAAACCCCTCTGAGAGCACAATGACCCCCTGCTTGTTTCCTCTCCCTGGCTCTGAGGAGCCACCTTTCTGTCTTGTGCATTTCTGAGAAACAAACAATATATACTTAGGCTGGGCTAAGCTCAGGCGGTCCTCCTATCTGTGACATGTATGCTCCACCAGTCCTGGTCCTCTGTAGTTGGGATGGTAGACATGTAGAGCCATGCTTAGTCATCAGTTTGGATGGATATCACAAAATCTTAGGCCATGGCAGCCGATTCTTGACCACAGATAAAGCTCTGGGTAGGACCACAACCATTGGAACTCAGTCTCTTCACAGGATAGTTGTGAGGAAACAAGGGATTTATATATAGAGATCTCTGAAACATGGCTAGGCACAGAGGGAGTGGCCTTCAGGTAATGTTCTCGCCAATTCTGTGAGCATATGACAGGAAGATACCTGGAAAGGGTTCAGGTGGCCCCTGTTATGAATGGGGCAACCGGTGTGGGATTATGAAACAAAACATGGCTCTCTTTCATCATTACCCTATCCCCATGAGGAAGGGTATCCTTCACTGTGTTGAGTTTTGCAACTGGGGAAAACAAAGCATGGAGAAGCTGGGTGACCTACTTATGACCTCAAGTTCACAGGAAGCTAGGCCTGACTTCTCTACCACGCTCCCTAGTTAAATGGGTGCTGTTCAGTCCACTTTTTGTAGTGGGAAGTCCACTTCTTGCCAGTCATGGGGCTTGAACTCTAGGTCTGGGTGCTGTTCAGGAGCTCCTCAGCTCAAGACTATCACTCTACCACTTAAGCCCACAGCACCACTTTCAGATTTCTGGTGGATCTTTGGAGATTAGAGTCTCACAGACTTTCCTTCCTGGGCTGTCTATGAACCATGATCCTCATTTCTCAGACTCCTGTGTAGTTGGGATTAGAGTTCTGAGCCACCGGCACAGGGCTTAAGTGTACTTCTCACTTTCTTTCTCCCTCTCTCTCACATGAACTGGTTGAATGTATGCTGGAGGAGGTGGCCCATTGTCTCCATGTGGCTAGACCCCATGGTGGCCCTCTCATTCTGGAGATGGGCTGTGGGTCAGGAGCTGTCTCACTCAGCCTGTTGAAACAGCTCCATGAAATAAGCTCCTCTGTACCCTGGCTAGACCATGACGGTTATTCATTTCCATCCAGCTTTACTGGACTTCTCATATTGAATTGTTTTCTACATCATTTTCTAGCACCTGGCCAAAATTATGATACATAGTTACAGAATCAAAATGTCATGCTTTCTTAAGAAATTCATTTAAGATTCTGGGAATGTGGTTTCATGGTACGGTGATTGTCTAGCATGCATGAAACCCTGGGTTCAATTCCCTAGTACCACATAAACAGAAAAACACTGGAATTGGTGCTGTGCCTGAAGTGGTAGAGTGCTAGCCTTGAGAAAAAAAAACAAGCTCAGCAATAATTCCCTAGCCCTGAGTTTAAGCCCCTGGACTGGCAATAAAAAAAAGTATTCAAATATTTTTTCATTCATGTGACTGTTTCTAATATATTTATAAGATGATTTCTTTGTTGCTTTGTATGTCCCACACACACACGTTATAACCCCTGCTTTCACTGTATTTAATGTTGGTATAATTTGTGGAGGGGAATGGAAAAAAAACACAAATCGTTTAAATAGGGATACAGGTGGACCCATTGTAATAATGAGAAGTACAAGTCGTTATGTGGAAAAACGAACTTTACAATTTTGGAGGGGGGTGCAGTAGAGATGGGAGGGATGGTAAGGGATAGGAAGGGGAAACAAAGGAGGAGCCAACAATACTTGATAAGAAATGTACTCATTATCTTGCACACATGTAATTGTAACTCCTCTGTACAGTATTTTCACAATTAAAAAAAACCATTTAGTTAGCAAATGCAAAATAAAGAAACCATACTTTGAACATATAATTGCTCCTTCCATACTGACACCTGACAATAGTCCCTTATTCATGTACTTTACTTATAATAGCATACTCTGTTGATAAAAAAGTTTTGATCATTAGGTCAAAGCAACTGATGCCAGGATTTTGTGTGGTCACTGCTAATCACAGAGAGAAGGGTAGTCTAAGTGACATTTGGAAATCTTTTTGGTCAATCATGGTACCAAAAACGCAGAGGCTAATTAACAGTTGTGACAGAATAGAAGGAATAACTCGATGGAAGGAATAAATGATAGTAATTAAGGTGTACCAGAAAATGTTCTTGAGAACCATTTTTGGTTATTGAAGAACTAGTTATCAACTAAGCTTATTCCTCATTGCATTTAGCAGTCTAAATGACTTAGGCTAGTTCTTAATATCTGTGTGATAAATGTATCTCCTTCTGTGCTGTCCTTTCCTACTCAATCTCCTTTGCTTTCTAAAAATCTCAGTCTTTCTATTTTTCTCTATGAACATTTCCTGATACTAAATACACCTATACAGATGGCAGAGGATGTTAATGTAAGGGTCTCATGAGTCATTAATGTAACAACATGGAAAAGGAGGACATATTTATTGCTATCTCAATTTTTCTGAAAAGCTGCAATGTCATCATTTGGTTCAAATTTCCATACTTTGTCTACATAGTGTCATTAAGTGCACATAAATGAAAATATGAGCCAGGTGCTGATGGTTCACGCCTGTAATGCTAGCTACTCAGGAGATTGAGACTAGAGGATTGTGGTTGAAAACCAGCCTGGTCAGGAAAGTCAATGAGACCTTTTTCTTCAATTAACCACCAGAATCCCAGAAGTGGTGCTGGAGCTAAAGTGGTAGAGTGCTCAACTTGAGTTGAAGAGCTGAGGAATAATGCCCAGGATCAGAGTTCAATCCCCATGACCAACAAAAAAAGTGAAATGTGACTTTAAGTTTCCACAAAAGGAACGACAAGTTCAATAATCTTTCCAAGCAGAAAAAATAATTCCAAAATGATTCAGTGTACCTATTTTTGCTGAATTATTTAAGTTATGGCTTTTTTGCTGGACATAATCTCTTCTTTTAAAAATTGTCAAATATTAGCTTTACAATAAACTTCATCTAATATTTCTTATTTCAAAAGAGAAGTCTATACAGTTGATATCACATAGCTTTCTTACTAGCTTAGTTTAAAGTCAACCCAGGCAGGAGAGTCTGTCAAACTCTTATCTCTAATTAAACACCCGAAATCCAGAAGTGGAGTTTTGGCTCAACAGTAGAGTATTGGCTTTGGGGGCAGGTGGGCAGGAAAGGCAACTGTTCAAGAACAGGGTCCAGCCTCTGGGTTCAAGCCCCACAACCAGCACAAACTAAACAAACAAGCAAACAATAGCAACAGAGATATTTCTTTGGGACCCTCCTTAAAAGAATACTCTTTTAAGAGAAGGGGCTCCTTTTGTTGATCATTCTCACTGGATTCTGCGTTTTGGAATCCTTATTGCTAAGGAGAACTCAGGACCATACTAAGTAATTGATAACTGACTCCTGCAACAAAAGGATCATCACAGGAACGAAATATCCACGCATAAGACATTTTAAAATTTTCATGTCTTTGTTTCTTTGCAGGAGAACACTTTTAAAACAATGTTATTTCTTTTTGTTCTATGCTGGCCTTCAAATAACACATTATTTCTTTTTGTAATATTCAACTAAAAGTTTACAGAAAAGTTTAATATGAGTAAATAACACACTCGAAAAAGTCAGGGACAGAGTTTCCTTCAAGCCTTGGGATTGTTTTCTTGTACAGTAAAAAGGAAAGCACATATTAACTTGAACTTTGTCATTCCTCTATGTTCCATTCCTCTCCTGGGATCAGTTTCCACATCCAGTAACCGTTACTTCCAGTAACAACCAATGGTGCTGCTTGAGGTATAATGAACAGGATTCATCGTAGGGTACAATTGGATTCAACATACTTGTCAATAAATGTAACACACAACATCAGCAGAAGCAGGGACAAGAACCACATGATCTTTATATGGATTTTGAAATCTTTTAATAAGCTCCAATACTCCTTTATGATTAAAAGGTCTGAGAAGCTAGGAATGCATGCAACTTTCCTCAATATTATACAGATTATGCATATGACAAAGAATGTACCTAACAGTGGACACATGAAGACATTAAAATCTGGAATGAATTCTAGACTAAAACTCTTCTACACAGCTCTTTAAAAACCACTTGACCCACAACTATTTTTCTAATAACACAATTGCTAATACCAGAAAAGTCTTATTAATTTTTCTAGCATCTGTTTCTTGAAGATTTGTGATAAGCTGGGCTTCTCAATAAATTCTAAAGCAGAAATGTTTGTCTTGGAGTCTGTGGATGCTTTAAACCTGTGTTTTAATTCACAATGTTACATTAAATAATTTAAGGGTTTTGTATCATTTCAAACATTTGTGGTGTAATGAATGATCTTTGTTAAACATGTATTCTGTAAAGTGCCATAGTCTTTTTATGTGTAGTGTATTTAAATATATATTATATAAAATACATGCACAGATTTGTGTGAAAGATGTGCAATAACAAAGGTGTATATATATATATATATATATATATATATATATATATATATATATAATTTGGAAACTGGACAGGAGTCGAAATGGGGTGTTTCTGTTTTAGCAGTGGAGAATCACACATTTTTTTACCTGCATGGCCTCATCATTAGCGTTAAACAATTTTAATGCTACACAAATCTTATGTGAAGAAATGACTGCTATGAACTCATTTTCTCTTAGGTCTAAAATAAAAGAATCACTCTACGTGAGTGAAGCCAGACCCAGTTAATGCTCATCTTTCATGTGAAATGTGAAGCTCCCATGTTGCCTTTTTCTGTTGGTGTGACAACTAGTAATTAGTACATTCTCACTACGGAGCTATTTCTTAACATAGACCAGGTTAATGCTACACCACTGTTTAAAGGGCTAATCTCACACCTTCTTAGCCATGAGTCTGGCTTACAATGGAGTTCTCTGTGCAATAACTTTTGGCCACTGGAAATCCCTGGCCTCCAGTTGTGTTTGGATACCAATGATTCCATTGGCCCCAAGAGTTGAAGGGATGACTGGGATTTCGACTGAGACTGTGGTGAAACTCCGCCCAAGGCTGAGGGGGTCAAGAAGTGCTTTGGAAGGACTTGGCACCATTTGAAATTCAGTAGCCATTTGAGCCAAATATAAAATTGTATTTACAACTGACAGACTCAATTTGAGCCTTCAAATTTGTGGTTATTCTATTGTAAAGTAATATGTTGTTTATCTATCATTTATTAGATTTTTATGTATATGTATTTTCACAATGTGCTCCTCAGTTTGATTTAAACCAGATTTTGCAAACTCAAAAAATAATAAAATAAAATCTGGAATGAAACAAGGATGTCCACTCTCTCTACTACTCTTCCATATAGTAGTGGACATTCTAGCAAGAGCTATAGGCAAGAGAAAAACATAACGGGGATCCAAATAAGGAAGAAGTAAAATGATCCCTTTGTACAGATGAAATGATCCTGTATTTAGAGACCATATACCTACCTTCCTCAAGTTAGTAAAGGTGTTGCTAACCTTTAGCAATGTAGCAAGGGTATAAAACCCACAAGAATCAGTAGTCTTTCTTTGTTACCAACAATGGGAACATCCAGGTTGAAATCCAAAAAACAATCTCATATGTATTAGCCTCAAAATCAACTCAAATCTAAACAAAACAAAACAACAACAACAAAACTAGGAATTAATTTAACCAAAAATGTGAAGGACCTCTACTGTGAAAATTTAAAAACTTAAAAAGGGAAATTGAAGGACATTCAAGGAAATGAAAAATCTTTCAATGCTTTCACAAATAACATTGTGAAAACTGCACTACTGCCCCCAAACAATTGACAATGCACTACCCATCAAAATCCCAACAATATTCTTCAATGCAGTAGAGAAAGCAATCCAAATTTAATATGAAATTAGAGAATTACAGATGAAAAATTAGGCTTAAAAATGAACTCATGGGCCTACAGTCATCTTACAGACACACACACACACAGACACACACACACACACACACACACACACACACACACACACAATGGAATTCTATTCACCCATTAGAAAGGATGACTTTTCACCAGTTTTAAGGAAAATGAAAGGCTTGGGAAAATTATGGTAAGAGAAAGGAATGCAGATGCAGAAAAATAGAGGTTTCATTGATTCATTCATTTATAGTAGCTAGAAGGTGCCTACAAATCTACAAGTAAACAAGACAGATTCTACCCCTTCCCAGTTAGAATGGCCATTATCAAGAAAACTAATAATAGCAAATGCTGTCGTGGGTGTAACCAATTGGGAACCTCCCTGGGCTGGCTTTGAACCATGATCCTCAGATCTCAACCTCCTGAGTAGTAAGGATTACAAGCGTGAGCCACCAGCACCCGTCTCCAATTGGGAATTCTATTACACTGTTGGTGGGAAGTTAAACTTCTTCCACTCCTCTGGAATACAGTATGGAGTTTCCTCAAAAGACTAAACATAGTTCTCTCTTATGACTCCGTAATTCCCCTCATGGGCAGTAATCCAATAAATAAACAAGCTCACATTAACGCTACAAGCATAACCATGTTCAGGGCCCGGGCCCAGAGTTCAAGGACTGGAAAAAATGTTACCATTGCTGGTATTTGATCCCGAAAATATGAACTTTTTGACATAAGATAACAAACCATTCTATTTGCAGTAGCTAGGACAGGATTTAAATGTTGTGGGTGATAAAATGGCTTCTTTGTTGAATGTTAGGAAAAGATGTAGGCAGTCCAACAAAAGGGAGATTTTTTTTTGGTCTTGGTCGAGGGGCTTTAAGTCTGGGCTTGTGTACTGTCTCTGAGCTATTCAACTCAATTGGACATAAGAGTCTCAGGGATTTTCCTGCCAGGCTGGCTTTGAAAAGCAGTCCTCAGTTCTCAGCTTCCTAAGTAGCTAGGATTACAGCTGTGAGCCTCTGGCACCAGGCTAAAAATGGGGGATTTTTAAAAAAGAAAATCCCCCTCTTCATCTATGTCTAAAGCTCAGATATCACTATTAGAACACTTCACCCTCAACTCATTTCATCAGACATTTTTAAATTTTCTCTTTTCCTTCATGTGGGAATACTGCAGTAAATATCAACTCAGCTGTGGGAATGGATCAATTGTATGGTATTTGCTAGCACATAAATCAGAAACTGTTACATCAAAACAAATGAAACCCTCATTTGGAATATTTTTTCTCTTTTTATTACAAATCTGTGCTTGATTCCTTCCTAATGTGATATTGGACCTCGTAATTGAGTGATGATGTTTTCTTTCTCTTCAGCAATTGGCCTTCTCCTACATGTGGTCAAATGTTTAAGAATACAAAGATTTCCATTGATAATTCATTAAGCTGACCTCTAAGAGAATGCACATATCTGGAATTTGGTCTGCTGTCTTGTTCTTATATGCACAGGCTTTCTAAGATTTATTTACTGTACAAGGAATTGTATTTTCCAATCTTCATGTGACCAATATTAGTCTCTCTGATCAGTCTTTTGACCCTCTCTCTGAAGTCTTATTTCAGTCTGCCTCATTAAAATATATTAGTTATCAGATAAATGACTCTCAGCTTCCGTATTTTGTCTGACTTCATGTAGGCTGTGATAGTTGCCCTGAGTTGCTGTTCCTACTGGAGTTTTGTTTTGTTTTGTTTTTAGAGGCCTAGGATTACTATTCATGGTAGTAGCTTCTTTGGACCCCTTTGATCCCCAGACCTAGAGTCAATGGGATTTTTTCCTAAAGATACAAAGAATAGCTGAATAAATTCCTGTTTTAATTGTCTCAAAATGAGGCAATCCGGCATCCTTGCAAAGCCATGGATAATCCAATGTAACCACTTAAAAAATGGTCTATCAAGATGGCTTTTCAAGGTTGACTGTGAAAAATGTTCATTTTCAAGTCACCAACATAAAACAGATCACATTCCTTGGAGCAGACTTTTGGAAGGAAGGTACCCCATCCTTCCTTCTCTTATGATAGACCAAACCATAATATTCTACAGTTGTGGTCAGCCTTGAGCACATTTTCCTTATAATATTCTGTAGGGTAAAAGAAGACCAACTATCAAAATAAAGGTGAAAATACTTATCTACTACACACTGATTTATCTTTTTTATATCTGTTGTTATTTTCATTACTTCAAACATATGGATAATTTAAACTTGGGATTAAACAAGTGGCAAAATATTGATAGAATAAACATTCAGTTTACCTTCATATATCCAATATAATACACTTAACCCTTTATGGAAAATTAAATCCAACTATAGAAACAATGGCAGGGATATAAAATAATCCTCAACTCAGAAATTCAGTCTCTCTATAAATATTTATTTGGTAGAAAACAATAAAATTTAATTAATGAATGTGACTTTTAACTATCATCAGAAACACTCCTCATATACATAATTGTTTATAATTTTATAGATGTCACCTTGGCAAGAATTTAACATGCATGTAGAAATCAAATTTCCACAATTTAAGCTAGATGAGAGGAGCCAAACTCTGATGTACTGTGTGGTGTGAATATTAACACAGTGCTGAACCCTTCCACCTAATACGATGTCATGTGCAATAATTTATTATTTGATGTTAAGATGAGAGCGAAGTGTAGAAAACACTTTGAATTATTACATTAATTCACAGAAATGAAACAATAATGATGTTATTCGTTTAAATTCTAATGCTTCTCAATTTTACAATTCATGCTATATATTATTAAACATAGTTTCACTTTCTTTTCTATAGCTACTGAAATTAAAATTATATATTAAACATTCAATATTAAGAAATCAATTAGAAGTAACCTAATTTTAAAATGATATACTATTAAACTGTGATTTGAAGTATAGTTCCAACAAGTTATGAGGTTAAGAAAACATTACTAGAATTATTAGTAATATTTTATAACTTACCAGCTTGTTATTTGTTTACTAATTGTGTCATTTTTTATTCTTGGTCCAAGTCATTTCTTCACCTTAATTGTTTAGTTTTCTATTTTATCTCTATTGGTTTACTGATTGTACATTTTGTTTTCCCTTTTTAGTAACTGACATGAGGCTGAAAATCTGCATGCTAGTTTATTACTTCCTAAGTTAAAGTCAAATTACTGCTGTCCATAGCTGTTTTACTCTTCTTTGTATAGTACAGTATTTCCCCACTCACATCTCCTGTATTGCTGCTTGCTATCATGTATTTTATGTTTTATATTTAAATTTTATTGTCAAGTTAATGTACAGAGGGGTTATAGTTACATAAGTAAGTTAATGAATTCATTTCTTTTATAACTTGTTATCCGTTCCCCCATTTTTCTCCCTCTTCCATCCCAATGCCCCCCCCCAAGATTATTTCCAACGTATTGTCTTGTGAGTATCACTGTTGCATAAGTTCCCCCTTTTGTCATTTGTCTCACCATTTTGCTTTTTCCCTTTCCCTTAACTAGTTCGGATCAACATAGTTACAATATCCAGGGTATCAAAATCAAATACAGTTACTCCAGATGATAAACGATAGGTGTGGAAAACACAAAAGGATAAAAAGAAATCACATATTACATTTAGAACAACAAGAAATAAAATATCTTGGAGATCATTTCCCTTGGAATCACAATACACCCTCATATGTACATAGCTATTGAGCTATTCTTCTCATCTACTACGATTATCCTTGATGTACACAATAATGCTCCCCTATTACACAGTAATTCCGCTTCTTGGCATTTACCCAAGTGATCACAAACCAGATCACACTAAAGCTACCAGAACAATTATGTTTATCACAGTATTATTTATCATAGCTAGGATAAGGAATCAACCCAGATGCTCCTCAGTAGATCAATGGATCAAGAGAATGTCACACACACACACACACACACACACACACACACACACACACACACACACACACACACACACACACACACACATGGAATACTATGCTTCCATCAGAAAGAATGATACCACCTCATTTGTAGTGATATGGAAGATCTTGGGAAAAAATCATATTAAGTTCTGTAAGCCAGACTTAAAGAAACCTAGGTCCTATGGTTTCCCTTATTTGGAAATAATAGTTTACATCTAGGATAATCTCATGTATTTAAATTTGACATTTTGTTCTATGTTGAGCATACAACATTATTGCTACCTTGTTTGTTATTTCTGCAAACAGGCAGGTATATTTAAAGAATTACGTTCATGTCATCCATTACTGAAGGAAGAACATCTAAAAGAGCAGCCCCTACTAGGAAGAACAACTACTCATTTAGCTTCATTCCTATCTTAGGCCAGTGTTGTCCTCTGTATCCTCATGTTGTACATTAAAATTGTATACTTGGTCATCCTGTATATTTACTATCTTCTACATTGTGACCTAAATGCCCCAGCAATTCCAGTTTGCTTTACTTTAAATAAAAATTTCTCTCATAATTATTGAGGTTGGTGTGTGTGTGTGTGTGTGTGTGTGTAGTTTTATAAATATCAGAAGACAACATTTTTCTTTATTTAGAATACATCTTTCAGGTCATTGTAAGTTATGCCTAATTGGAGAAATCTCTTGCTATTTTAAAGATGAAACAGAAAAATATATTTGTGCATGCACCACAGTTGCCTTATTAGTCTGTTGTTGAACACTTAACTTCTATTTATATCTGGGTGGCTGTTGTGAACAATGTGAATAACAAATAACTACAGATATATTTTCGAGTTACCCAGAGAGAAATAATCAAATGATTGTTGTGTCAGATGGTATTTCAACTTTGCATTTCTTTAGAAAACTGCAAATTACTTTCTAAAATGAGAATACTAACCTGTATTTTGACCAAGAGTGTAGAAAATTTCCTTTTCTCACACTCTCACCAACATTATTACATTTTGAGTTTTTTAAGGGCAGGTTTTTACAATGTGCAGAACCCCAGACTGGCCTTAGACCCAAATCCTCTTACTCCAAACTGCTAAATGCTTGGAATTGCAAGCCTTTTCACTATACCTGGTTCCTTTGATTTTTTTGATAAGAGTTATTATAGTTATGAAGTAGTATCCTAGTAATTTTCAATTGCATTTCTATAATGACTTCTGTTCACAAAGCATTAACCTAGCATAGAAGTGGTATTAAACACAACTTTGTAAACAAACTGGTGCTTTTCAGGACTTTTTGGAAAATGTGTCTATTATGAACTTTTGTCCATTTTTAATCATTTCTTGTTAATCTCATCTTTAATCTCTCTATACAAAATCAATACTTAATTCAATATAGTAGAAAGAAAAAAATTAAGCAACTCCTAACATTTTTTAATTTTCAATAATATTATATTGTTTAAATCATTTTTTGTTTACACTTAAGACTATATAAATAAATTTAGTTAGACCTTTTACAAGGCTATATGTATTTTATTTATTTTTCGTTCCTGGCTCTTTCCATGCCTGCGTGTCTAATTTTTCTAGGTTTCTTTCAGTCTCATGTAGTTCAGATTTCAAACTGAAGTATAAATGGAAAGAAGCACAAAAACAATAGAGTTCCTCTCATCTGATGATGCCTCTACAAGAATGAGGAAAGAGTTCAATCTTCTAAGGACCTTTGATTGGCTATCAAATAGAGAATTCATTCCTCTCGGTCTTCCCTATTTTTGCAATTTAACTTAAATGATGTAAAACACAATATACTACTCAGAGACTTTTACGTTTTCATCAGTTTTGCACATTTTCATATGGACTTCACCTCAGTCTACAACATTCCGTCATTATTCTGTCCCTGATGTTTTTATACTGTCAAGACATAATAAAACCAGTTTGATTTACAGCATGAGAAGTTATCCACCTGGCTGACTTTGAAGCAGAGCATGGTCAATAGAGAACATGCCTTCTGGTTTCTCATTACATGTAATGGCTTTTGTAATACTGATTGCATACTATTTAGTATTTAAAAAAAAAACTGCTGGCTAGTTTGTGACCATTTGTTTAAATACCCCAAAGTGGTATTGTTGGATCATAGAGGAGCTCTACGTGGAGTCTTTGGAGGAAACTCCATACTACTTTCCAAAGCTGTTGAACAAGTTTACACTCCCAACAATAATGCATTAAGGTTCCATTCTGTCCAAATCCCCACCAACATCTGTTGTTTTTAGAGTTCATGATTATAGCCATTCTAACTTGGGTGATATGGTATCTCAATGTTGTTTTGATTTGCATTTCTTTTATGGCTAGAGAGGTTGAGCATTTCTTCATGTGTCTATTGGCCATACTTTTATCCTCTTCAGAAAATTTTCTCTTTAAGTCTTTAGCTCACTTATTTATTGGGCATTGTTTCTTTGAGGATTTGTCATTGGGGAATTTAATTTTTCTGGGTTCCAGGTATATTTTAGATATGAGACCCTTGTCCATTACCAGGACAACTATGTTTATTGAAGCATTATTTATCATGGCTAAAATATGAAACAAACCCAGATGTCCCTCACTAGATGAAAGGATTAAGAAAATGTGATGTATATATATACATATATATGATATATATGATATATATATATGTGATATATATATGATATATATGATATATATGTATGATATATATATGATATATATGTAGGATATATATGATATATATGTATGATATATATGATATATATATGATATATATGATATATATATGATATATATATATATATATATATATATATATATATATACACAATGGAATTCTATGCCTCCATCAGAAAGAATGACATTGCCCCATTTGTTAGGAAATGGAAAGACCTAGAAAAAATTATAATAAGTGAATTAAGTCAGGCCCAAAAAAACATAGGTAATAGGTCCCATGGTTCTCTTATTTGCAAAAACTAGTATATGTCTGAGACAAGCAGAAAATGTCAGATAAGTTGATGTTAGCTGAAATGAACCCCAAGATAAGGATTCAATTGTTTTTTTTTCTTTATTGCAATTGTTTCAAATATTTATAAGATGATTTCTTTGTTGATTTGTATGTCCATCCCCCATGGTATAACCCATGCTTTCACTGTATTTGTTGTTGGTATAACTTGTGGAGGGGAAGGGAAAAAACAAATCATTTAAATAGGGATGCAGGTGGACTCATTGTAATAATGAGATGTACAAGTCCTTACGTCGAAAAATGAACTTTACATCTTTGGTGGGGGGGAGAGATTGTGGGATGGGGAGTGTGGGGGGAGATGGGAAGCGATGGGAACAAGAAGCAAAGAAGGAGGCAACAATGATTGATAAGAAATATACTCATTATCTTGCCCCTGTAGTTGTAATTGTTATTCCTAGAAGTTTATGTTAAGTATTTCACAAGTTTTTTTCTCTTAATTCTTAAGAAAGCATTTGCTATAATTCTAATATTAGTACCATTTTAGTGTTAGAAAATATTGTAATTAAAGACACTAAATGCATGGCCCAAAGACACACAGTGGGGAAGGAAATGATTCAAAATTTCAAAAAGTAAGCTATAAAAAAGTAGATAAAATCCTCTACATTCCCTTACTCTCTCAACTCAATATTCATGCTGTCCAAGAAATAATAGCATAGCAATTATTGCCCACGGTAATTGTTTTCTGTCACATTTTGTCTTCAACACAGTGTTGGTGATATTGGGTTTTCATGCTCAGAGCTGAGCTCATAAATTGAGGTCTAAAGAGAGACAAATTTCTTCTGTTCCACAGTTCCAGTATATATTTTAAAAAAGTACTAAAGGGCTGGGAAGGTGGCTCAGTGGTAGAGCGCTTGCCTTGCATGTATGAGGCCCTGGGTTCGATTCCTCAGCACCACATAAGCAAGAAAGATAAAAAGGCGGAAGTGGCACTGTGACTCACGTGGTAGAGCACTAGCGTTGAGCTGAAGAGCTAAGGGACAGTGCCCAGGCCCAGAGTTCAGGCCCCACGACTGGACCCCCCAAAAAAATAAAAAAAAAAAAAAGGTACTAAAACTAGCCGGTAGCTGGTGGCTCCCACCTATAATCCTGGCTACAGAGGAAGCTGAGATCTGAGGAATGCGCTTCAAAGCAAGCCCAGGCTGGAAAGACTGTGAGACTCTTATCTCCAATAAACTACTAGGAAAACAGAAGTGGCACTGTTGCTCAAGGGGTAGAGCACTCACCTTCAGCTGAAAGATGCAGGGAGAGCGCCCAAGCCCAGAGTTCATGCCAAATGACCAATTAAAAAAAAAAAGATTAAAACGTTTAAATACCATCACTTACTGTCTTTTAAGAATCCAAAAATGAAATAAATTCACATATAATCACTCCAAAATGCTTTAAAAGCGGGAGATGATAAACAAGCCTCCATGAAGTAAATTTTCGTCTACTTTTTAAATTATTCTGAAAACCTTGTGCTGGTTGGTCACACCTGTAATCCTGTCTACTCGGGTATCTGCTCAGGAACCTGAGATCTGTGGATAACCGTTGGAAGCCAATCAGGACAAAAAAATATTCGTGAGATTATTTAAAAAAAATTACAATGGGATTCTATGCCTCCATCAGAAAGAATGACATTGCCCCATTTGTTAGGAAATGGAAAGGCTTGGAAAAAATTATATTAAGTGAAGTAAGCCAAGCCCAAAGAAACATAGGTCCCATGGTTTCCCTTATTTGCAATATCTAGTATATGTATGAGTCAAGCAGAAAAGGTCAGATAATGTGATGTTAGGAAAATGAACCCTTACATATGTATTTAAATGTTTTTTTCTTTCATGAAATTTTTTCTAACGCATTTATAAAATTATTTCTTTGTTGCTTTGTATATCCCTCCCCCACAGTATAACCCCTGCTTTCACTATATTTGATGTCGGTATAATTTGTGGAGGAGAAGGGGAACAACAAGTCGTTTAAGGATACAGGTGGACACGTTGCAACAATGAGAAGTACAAGTTGTCATGTCGAAAACGAACTTTACAACTTTGGCGTGGGGGGGAGGCTGGGGTAGGGGGTGTGGGGGGAGCCTGGGAAGGAATGTGAAGGGTAAACAAAGGAGGAGGCTACAATGCTTGATAAGAAATGTACTCATTATCTTGCCCATGTAATTGTAACCCCTCTGTACAGTATGTTCACAATAAAAAAAATAATAAAAATATTAAAAAAATTAATGAACTAGCAAAGAGCCAAGAATGGAGATGTAGCTTATATAGTAGCTCATCCATCTAGAGAGGAATGGCCTAGCGGGACCTTGATGCACTGAATTCAAACTCTGAGAACGAAAATGAGCAGGCACGCACACACACATACACAAACACATTTATTCAAAATATCTACATATCAGTGTTTTTCATTAATTTCTTTGTTAACGATATTATATGGGTAAAATAGGAAAAATATTCTCTTCCATCCCATAACATTTTTATATTTTTATTGTAAAAGTACTGTACAGAGTGGTTACAGTTACATGAAAAAGTAATAGTTCATTTCCTATCAAGCATTGTTACCTCCTCCTTTGTTTTCCCCCCGCCATCCCTTCCCACCCACCTCCACAAGTACAGTCCCGTCCCCCACCCTCCTAAATTGTAAAGTTCGTTTTTCAACATACTATCTTGTGCGTCACATTATTGCAATGGGTCATACTGTATCCTTATTTAACCATTTTGCTTTTTCCCTTTCCATCCCCAAATTAGAGAAGTGTATATACAAGATGGAGGTGCACCAACATCAGATACAGTGAAAACAGGGGTTTAACTGTGGGGGATGCACATATAAAAATCACATCGTACATTATAAATATATTAGAAACCACAGGAAGAATTAAAAAACCACTAGTGTCCTTATCATGGGGTTCATTTACCTTAACATCGTCTTATCTAGTCATATGCACATGCTTTTTCCTTTTTTTTTAATTGTAAAAATACCATACAGAGGAGTTACAATTACATGGAAAATGTAATGAGTACATTTCTTATCAAGCATTGTTGCCTACTCCTTTTTTTCACCTTACCATACCTTCTTTGCTTATCCCAGATATGCATTAGTTATTGCAAATAAGGGATACCACAGGACCTATGTTTCTTTTTTTTTATTGTGAAAATGCCATACAGAGGGGTTACAATTACATGCGTGAGTTATTGAGTACATTTTTTTTATTGTGAGAATACTGACAGAGGAGTTACAATTACATGGGCAAGATAACGAGTACATGTCTTATCAAGCATTGTTGCCTCCCCTTTGTTTCCCCTTCCCATCCCTTCCCACACTCCCCCACTTTCCCCACCCTGTCCTCCTCCCCCCAAAGTTGTAAAATTCATTTTTTGACATAATAACTTGTACATCTCATTGTTGCAATGGGTCCACTTGCTCCTCCTTTGTTTCCTCTTCCCATCCCTGCCCATCTCCCACCCCCCACACCCACCAACCCCTCCCCCATCCCCCCCCCACTGTCCACATCCCTCAGCACCCGGCCAAAATCATTTTTTGAAATAACGACTTGTTCATCTCATTGTTGCAATGGGTCCACCTGCATCCCTTTTTAAACGACTTGTGTTTCCCTTCCACTGCACAAAGTATACCAACATCAAATACAGTGAAAACAGGGGCTTTAGCTTGCAGGAGGAACATACAAAGCAACAAAGAATTCATCTTATAAATATCTTAGAAACAATTGCAAGAAATGAAAACCATTTGTATCCTTATCTTGGGGTTCATTTTGCCTAACATCAATTTATATGATGTTTTCAGCTTGTAGCAGACACATACTAGTTATTGCAATTAAGGCAACCATGGTACCTATCTTTGTTTGGGTCTGGCTTACTTCACTTCTTTGGGCCTGGCTTAATTCACTTAATAAAATTTTTTCCATGTCTTTCCATTTCCTAACAAACTGGGTGATGTCATTTTTTCTGATGGAGGCATAGAATTCCAGTACACACATACACACACACACACACACACACACACACACACACACACACACACACATTTTCTTGATCCATTCGTTTACTGTGGGGCCTTGGGTTTGGTTCTGTATCTTAGCTTTGGTAAATAATGCTGCAATGAACATAGTTTTGTTGGTAGTTTTAGTATGGTCTTGTTTGTGATCATTTGGGTGAATGCCCAAAATGGGATTGCTGGGACTTAGGGGCGCTCTATTGTAGTCTTTTGAGGAACCGCCATACTACTTTCCAAAGTCTTCGAACAAGTTTAAACTCCCAACAACAATGCATTAAGGTTCCCTTGTGTACACATCCCCTCCAGCATCTGTTCTTTTAAAAATCTAGAATGCTTCACGAAATTGAGTGTCATCCTCAGTCAGGGGCTATTCTTCTCTTTATTGTTCCAATGTTAGTGTATGTGCTACTGAATTGAGCACAACATTTTTTATACATAAAGTGTAATTGATTTTCTTAACCTAGACAATTCCACAAAAATTAAATTCAAAAGAATTGTTGTGAAATTTTAGAACCATGTATTTCTTACATAAGAGCACATTTAAGAATAAAGTCAAGTTTGACATGTCAAAAACAAAATAATACCAAATATTTGTTGTTCAACAGATGTGTAGGAGGAGGAATTCAATTATTCTGTACAAGGAACCTGCCATAATGAACACTATAGAAAGTGTTAAGGTTTGTTAAAAGTTTTAATGTTTTAAATATGTTTAATTTTGGGAATTTGCTCATATATACAAAAATTAAGACTATTTAGCAGGTTGTAAAACTTTTTCATAAAGCATTTAATATTCATGGTACATACTACTAAATATGTACATTTCAGAGTTTATAGAAGCTTTACTAATGAGAAGTTGCAAAGTGTTTGTGTAAAGAAGCAGATTTAAGACATTAACTGCACAGTTTCTGTTAAAATTTAAAGGCTTCTTTACTTTATATGTTAGTGAGGAACAAATGATGGTATAAACCATATACAAATGATGAGATGAACCATAAATAATAATCTTAATAATAATAATAATAATAATAATAATAATATTTAAAGGCTACTCATAGCCTACAAAATTCTTGTTGAACATCATAGACTTAGGCAGTTTTAAATGTACAGCAATATGAGAAAATAATAAATCAAATATGTAGTACATTACAAATACTGGAAACAGTGGTAATTGTTTTTTTTATTTTATTAATCATTAATATTTATGTATTGGTTTTCCTTATTTGTAGCATTGTTTTCCTTGTTGTAATATAAAACAACTTTTTGTAAGTCATCATTAGGAAGTACTTTGAGAATGTTATTGGGATGGCCACACTTTTTATAGGTATATGTGAATTTACAAAGAGCAAAATTAATAAGAACAAATTTTATCAATTAGAATCTGAATCAGGAGTGTTGATAAATGTCCACACCTAAAATCTTAGCCCTAGACTGAAGCACTAGTGTTACAATGTTAAGCACACAAAAGTGAGAGACTGTGTTTTGTTTTGTTTTTATTTTGTTTTTGTTGGTTTTGGGGCTTGAACTCTGGGTCCTGGGTGCTGTCTCTCAGCTCTTCAGCTCAAGGCTAGTGGTACTACTCGAGTCACAGAACCTCTTCCATCTTTTTCTGCTTATGTGGTGCTGAGGAATCAAACCCAGGACCTCATGCATGCAAGGCAAGCACTGTACACTGAACCACCTTCCCAGCACCTGAGAGACAACATTTACTTTCTGTTTTGTGTTATATAATGAAATAAAGAATATCTTTTTATATTTTTGAATGGTCATACTTCTAAATTTATATTAAATTCAGCCACTTTATACTTTTCAAAGTCATGTAATATCTCTGAGAGTTTGCTTCTGTAAAGATTGTTTTTGCATTGATAATTTATTCTGAGTCATTTTTATTTTTTATAAAAATCACTTTATATTTTATGGTTTTTTGTGTTTTTTTAAGTGTGAAAATACCAGACAGAGGGGTTACAATTAAATGGGCAAGGTAATGAGTACATTTCTTATCAAGCATTGTTGCATACTCCTTTGTTTCTACTAACTATCCCTTCCCATCTCACCCATTTCCCCCTCCCCTTTCCCCCAACCAAAGTTGTAAAATTTGTTTTTCGACATAATATCTTGTATATCTCATTGTTGCAATGGGTCCACCTGTATCCCTATTTAAAAAAAATTTCCCCTTTCCCTCCACAAATTATACCAACATCAAATACAGTGAAAACAGGGGTTATACCATGTGGGAGGGACATAAAAAGTAACAAAGAAGTCATCTTATAAATATGTTAGAAATAATTACAGAAAAGAAAAAAATTTGAATTCTTATCTTGGGGTTCACTTCACCTAACATCAACTTATCTAACAATTTCTGCATGTCTCAGACATACACTAGTAATTGCTAATAAGGGAAACCATGGGACCTATGTTTCTTTGGGCCTGGCTTACTTCACTTAATATAATTTTTTCCAAGTTTTCCATTTCCTAACAAATGGGGCAATATCATTCTTTCAGATAGAGACATAGAATTCCATTTTGTATATATACAACATTTTCTTGATCCATTCATCTACTGAGGGACATCTGCGTTGGTTCCATATCTTAGCTATGGTAATGCTGCAATAAATATATCTGTGTGGTAGCTTTAGTATGGTCTTGTTTATGTTCATTTGGGTAAATGCCCAAAAGTGGGATTGCTGGGTCATAGGGGAGCCCTATGTGGAGTCTTTGGAGGAACATATACTATTTTCCAAAGTGGTTGAAAAAGATTACACTCTCACTAACAATGAAGTAAGGTTCCCTTCTGTCCACATTCCCTCCAGCATCTGTTGTTATTAGAGTTCTTGATTATAGCCATTGTAACTTGGGTGAGGTGATATCTCAGTGTTGATTGATTTGCATTTCTTTTATGGCTAGGGAGGTTGAGCATTTCTGCATATCTTTATTGGTCACCCTCCTTTCCTCTTCAGAGAAGTTTCTATTTATGGCTTTAGCCCACTTATTTATTGGGCAGTATTTTCTTTGAGTATTTGTTGTTGGGGGATTTAATTTTTTGATTTCCAGGTCTGTTTTAGATATGAAACCCTTGTCAGTTGTATGGCTAGTGAAGATCCTCTCCGATTCCGTGGGCTTTCTATTGATCCTGCTAGCTATGTCCTTTGCCATGCAGAAGCTCTGCAATTACATACAATCCCATTCGTCTTCGTCCAACCTTTCTTTCAATTGTTGTGCTTTTGCATTTCTTTTCAGAAAATTTCAGCCTTTGTCAAGGAGACCTAGGGTTTCTCCTATTCCATCCTGTAATGTTTTCAAAATATCTGCTTTGACCCCGAGGTCTTTGATCCATTTGGACTTGATTCTGGTACAGGGTGATATATAAGGATCTGGCCTTAATTTTCTACAAGTGATTAACCAATTTTGCCAGTACCATTTACTGAACAGCCTTTCTTTGATTTTATCTTTTTAGATGCTTTATCGTATATTAGATGATTATGGTTCATTTCTGGGTTTTCAATTCTATTCCATTGTTCCTGAGATCTTTTCTTGTGCCAGTACAAAACTGTTTTAATTACTATGGCTTTGTAGTAGAGTTTGAAATTTGCTATTGATATTGCTCCAACACTGTTCTTTCTGTTAAGGATCGCTTTTTTCAATTGGGGGTCTTTTGTTGTCCCATATGAATTTTTGGATTGCCTCTTCTATTTGCTTGAAGAATGCGGTTGGAATATTGATAGGTATGACACTGAACTTGTAGATAGCCTTGGAAAATATTGCCATTTTCACAAGGTTCATCCTTCCTATCGAGGAACATGGGAGGTTTTTGCCACTTTCTAAGTTCTGTTTTGATTTCCTTTATCAGATTTTTAAATTTTTCATCATATAAGTCCTTCACTTCTTTGGTTAAGTTAAATCTTAGGAATTTTATTTTTTGTGGGGCTATTACAAATGGAAAAGCTTTCCTGATTTGAGCCACACTTTTCTCATTGTTGGCGTACAGAAAAGACATTAATTTTTCAGGGTTAATTTTATACCCTGCTATTTTTCCAGGTTTGAATCAGCTTGAGTAATTTGGGAGTAGTGTCCGTGGGATTCTTTAAGTACAAGATCATGTCATCTGCAAAGAGAGAGAATTTTACTTCTTCTTTCTCTATTTGGATCCCTTTTATGTTGGCATATTGTCTTATTTCTGTAGCTAGGCATTCTAATACTATATTGAAGAGAAGTTGAGAGAGTGGACATCCTTGTCTCATTCCCGAGTTAAGAGGAAATGGCTTTAGTTTTACACCATTAATTATAATGCTGGTTGTAGGTTTTCCATATACAGTTTTTATTGTATTGAGGAAAGTTCCATGGATTCCTAATTTTTCCAGAACCTTCATCATAAAGGGGTGTTGGATCTGGTCCAATGCTTTTTCTGCATCTGTTGAGATAACCATGTGGTTTTAATCCTTGCTCTTGTTGATGTGATAAATTATATTAATTGATTTGTGTATATTGAAACAGGTTTGCATCCCTGAAATAAATCCTGTATATTGGTGTATGATTTTTTGGATGAATTGTTGAAGTCGATTGGCCAAAATTTTGTTGAGAAGTTTTGCATCAATGTTCATCAAAGAAATGGGTCTATACTTCTCTTTCTTTGATGAGTCCGTGCCTGGTTTCGGGATGATGGTTATGATGGCTTCATAGAATGTGTTCGGTAGTGAACTTTCTCTTTCAATTTCATTGAAGAGTTGGAGTAGTATTGGTGTGAGCTCTATTTTGAAGCTCTTGTACAATTCCACTGTAAATCCATCAGGTTCTGGGATTTTCTTACATGGGAGGTCTCTTTTTGCTGTGTCTATTTCAATGCTTGATGTGGGCCCCTTAATATGCTTTAACTCATCTTGGTTTAGTATTTTCATGTTGATAATTGCTAGCAAAAGGTCCATTTCTGCCAAGTTTTCAAACTTATTAGCATAAAGATTTGAAAATATTCCCTTATAATGTTCAGAATCTTGGTTGTTTCTGTGGTGATGTTTCCATTCTCACATCTGAGTTTATTTATTTGGGTGTGTTCCTTCTTTTTATGATAAGATTTGCTAAGGGTTTGTCAATTTTTTTAATTTTTTCGAAGAACCAACTCTTTTTTTGTTGATTCATTCTGTTTTTTTTTTTTATTTCTTATTCGTTTAACTCGGATTTAATGTTAATTATTTCTTTCCATCTATTGAATTGGGGTTTATCTTGGTGCTCTTTGTCAAGGTGGTTCAGATGTCTCATTAAGTGGTTGGTTTCAGATCTCTCTAATTTCTTGGTGTAGGAACTCAGAGCTATAAACTTGCCACTGAGTCCTGCCTTTGCAGTGTCCCCAAGGAGATGGTAATTTGTGTGTTCATTTTTGTGGAATATCATGGACATTTGAATTTCTTTTCTAATCTCTTCTATGACCCCCTGCTTATTAAACAGTGTGTCGTCCAGCCTCCATGTGTTAGAAGACTTTTTTGGTGTTGAGTTCTAATTTTATTCCCTTGTGTTCTGAGAGGATGCAAGGTGTAACTTCAATGTTTCTGAATTTGGACATGTTTGTTTTGTGACCTAAAATGTGATCTCTTTTGGAAAATGATCCATGAACTGCAGAGTAAAACGAGTTTTCGGTTGCTACTGGGTGAAATATTCAGTAGATGTCTGTTAAATCTCTTTGCTCTATGCAGTTGTTTAAATCTGTGGTTGCCCTGTTGATTTTTTTTGCTGATTTGATCTATATAGTGGGGATAGTGGTGTGTTAAGATCCTCAACAATTAATGTTGTTGGATCTATGTGAGATCTAAGGGAAAATAGTGTCTCTTGGATAAATTTTGGTGCTCTATTGTTTGGCAATTCCATATTTAGAATTGTAATATCCTCCTGAAGTAGAGAACCCATAAGTCATATGTAGCGACCTTCTTTATCTCTTTAATTTTAATTCGAGGCATATTTTATCTGATATTATTATTGCAACTCCTTCCTGTTTATGGCAGCCGTTTGCTTCGTAGATTTTATTCCATCCTTTCATTAACAAAATGTGTTTGCTTTTATAGGTAAAGTGTGCCTCCTGAAAGCAGGAGATAGAATTATCTTGCTTTTTAATCCAACTAGACAGTCTATTTCTCTAAATTGGAGCTTTAAGTCTGTTAATGTTGAGAGGTAGGACTGAGAGGTGTTTGGTAGCTCCTGCCATGCTATCCACCTCCTTGGGGGCTGTGGAAACTTGGTTTTTCGTATGGTTCTTGGATTCTCATTTTGGGTGTGGTTTCTTAGCCATTATTGTGGTGTTGTTGGTTTTCTGTGTGTAGGTCATCTTTAAGTATTTTTTATAGGGCTGGTTTTGTGGAGCTATATTTTTCAGTTTTTCTTTGCTATGGAAGGTTTTTATTTTACCTTCAGTTATGAAGGAGAGTTTAGTTGGGTACATTATTCTTGGTTGAAAATTGTTTGTCTTCAGGGCATGGCATACAGCCTGCCAGGCTCTTCTTGCTTTACTTATCTATGCTGAAAAATATGAGGTGATTCTAATTGGTTTTCCTTTATAGATGATTGATCTTTTCTCCTTGACATTTTTAAGAACTTATTCTTGATCTGAATTGGTCCTGTGTGGATTATAATGTGACAATGTGAAGTGCTGTTCTGGTCTGGTCTATTTGGGGTTCTACAAGCATCTTGTATCTGAATAGGCCTATCTTTTTGTGTGTTTGGGAAGTTCTCTGCTAGGATCCTGTTAAAAAAATTTACTCGACAATTAACTTCTGTCTCTACGGGCTCCTCTACACCATTTGTCCTCAGAGTAGGCCTTCTCATTGTGTATTCCAAATGTTGAATAGATCTATCATATTTCTTGGATTTGTCTTGGATAGTTGTATGTTCTTTCTTTATAATACCTAGGCTGTCTTCAATCTCCAAGATTCGATCTTCTGCATGCTCTAACCTACTGTTGTCTTTTTACTTGGTTTATTTATTTTCCTTCTAATTGGTCGGCCTTGATGGCTTCAAATTCTTTGTGTAGCCTTGTTTTAGATCTTCTATGAACTTCTTTACTTCCTTAATTTGGTGTTCTCAAATCATTTAGTTGATTGGTTATGGATTACTTGGACTCCCATTCATGCTGTCGGGGCTCCATTCAGCATTCCCTGTGTGGTCGCCCTGAATTCTTTCAGTTGTCTGTTTATGGATTCCATGAATGCCTCTATTGATCTTTGTCTATTCTCATCCCGATGTCACAATTCCTGTGTTATGCTTTGATTATCTTCCTCACGTTCATGCAATTCCTGTAGTTCACTTTGACTGTTCTCAGTCTGCTCACGCAATTCCTGTGTCTCTCTTCATCTGTTCTCTGCCTGCTCACACAATTCCTTTCTTTCTCTTTGACTGTTCTCAGCCTGCTCACGCAATTCCTTTATTTCTCTTTGACAGTTCTCAACCTGTTCACACAATTACTGTATCAGTCTTTGAATAGTTTCCTCACAGTCACGAAATTCCTGTACTAATGTTTGGTTTGCCTCCTCTGTCTCTCCCTATCACGTTCAAACTGAGTTCTTTGAAAGCTTTCATTCTTTTCATTCACCACGTTTACCAGTAGTGTTTGTAGTGCTTTGCAGGAACTCTCCTCCGGATTATTCATTAACTGTTCTGTCACTGGATTATCATGAATGGGAGTTGAGATACCCAGACTTGCCATTTTTCTTGTGTTTTCCGGCTTGTTCTGCACACTTGATATGAAAGTGACACCAATTTTTTTGCTAAAACACTATTTTAAGGCAAGCATCAACCAAAGTCCTGTAGTTGCAAAGTCAAAATGGCTGCAGATAGAACCTAGTGTAACAGATACAATCTATTCAACATCAAAAAAACTATGCATTAATGGGCTAAGAACAGCAAAGATGAATTTTTCAAATCAGAAATTATTATGTTCAGGGAGAAATGTGTGGAAAAATAGGATTAGAAAAATGTGGAGAAGTTAAAGTAAATTTAACCAAGTCCTAATCTCAGAAAGGGAAAGGGATTGGACAGAATGATTGGAGAGAAATTAAAAAGAAGATAATCAAAAATCGAAAAACAAAAATTTAAATTTAAAAAGTGAAACATTTAAAAATTATGTAACTTTAAAGAAGTGATATTGAGAGAAGAAAAGGATAGGATGACAGGAGGGGATGATAGAAAGGAGACATGAAAAACTAAAAAATAAAAATTCTTAAAATATTTACTTGAAAATTATATGGTATAAAGATATAATACTGCTATTAAACAGTTAAGCCTAAAAGTTTGTGAATTAAGTAATACATTTCTGGATTAATTATGTACACAATGGGGGATAAGTTCTAATAAACGATAAAGGGTATTTATCTGGGGATGAGGCAAAACAGCAATTAAGTCACTCAAAAAAAAAAAAAAAGAAAGACAAAAAAATGAAAAGAATCAAAAAAAGTTAAAACAATTTAAAAAGGACCAAAATGTCAATAGCAATTTTTTTTAATAAGCACACACACACACACACACAAACACACACACACACACACACACACACACACACACACACACACACACACACACCCCTAAAATAAAAATTAGGAGAAGAAGAAAAAAACGATTAATAGAAAACAATTTAAAATTTAAAAAAATGGTACCAAAAAGAGTTGTTTAATTTTCGGGGGTGTGTGAGGAATGGGAAGATCCTGTATCTCCCCTGTGTCTGTAACCAGTCTCTTCGTGGAGTCTCTGGTCTGCTTATGGTGTTTGGTTTTCTTGTGGCCTGATTGATTTCTTACATCAGTTTGTTTGAGCAGTCAATAAAATGCTCCGCTTTATCCAGGATTTTGTGATCCTCCTTCAGTCTGGTTCAGTGGGAGGGAGATCTGCTTTGAGTATCACGAAAGAGAAAGATGGCTGTTTCCTCCAGTTTGGAGATGCTGTGATGAGGCTATGTTCGGGGTAGGGTTGAGGTGTTTCAGCAAACAGTAGCTTTTCCCTGAGGGGCTAGCTCCTGAGACACTCCCAGACCCCAGCCTGGAGCCATTCTCAAGGTTTATGTTTATTGAATTTCAATTGATTGTCTAGGCTGCTGTAGGTAGGGGCAGCCTCTGGTTCTGTTAACCCAGTGAAGATAGTCACTCCTCTGGGGGGCAGAACTCTCTCTGCTTGGGCTAGGTGACTTTCTCCTGGGTGGATCTGAGCCTGGAAGGTCAGGTCAGATACCTGTGACCTGCTAAATGACTCTTTTGTTTTCTTCCAAGGCCTGACTTGGAGCTAGTTGCTCAGCCTGGCCTTTCTCAGTATCAAAGATGATGTCTGGTGGGAGGGGGAGGGGCAGCCTTCCCTCCTCTGCTCCATGAGAAGGAGTGAGAATGTCAGGATTCTACTCAGGCAGGAGTCTTTGTTCCTGGTTATCTCTGGTCTGTGATCTGCAGGATGAATTTATCTGCTCCTTTTCAGTTCTTGTTGGTGTTGAGTAGAATCCGCTCACCCACTGCATATGGCGCCTTTGTCCTGGACACTCTGTTGTAGATATGGTGGCTATGGGTGCCACAGATGCTGCCACAACCGTGGCTACTGGCAAGTGCTCAGATCTTTCTTCTTGCCTGGATCTTCCCTCTCTAGTCAAACTCTGTGTACAGTGTTGGCACACTTGGTGTGATTGTCTAGGCTAGTACTGTTCACTGGAACACTAAAACTGCTTTGTATGTGAGAGCTTGTTTAGCCTCCAGGTTCTCCTCTACCATCTTCCTCCGACCTCCATGAAACGCTTTATATTTTATGTTGATTGGTTATTATGCAACAAATACCTTCAAATGTACATGTAATGTCAAAAGATAGGCATATGAATATTCTCATACAGCTCTTATTTATCTGTTATGCACTTTCACTATTATGATATTTTTCTCTCTCTTATACTCTTTATCATTTCCTCACTTTCTCTTTCATGCTTCATGTCTGCTGCTTAGAATTTCTGGTGGTCTACTATTATCCTTCAGGATCCACTGGTTTGTGGGAACATGATATGGACAATCAGTTACTTTGCCTTATTGAAGAGTTACAACTGTGATGTGATATTATTATTTGCCATTCTAAATGGTAAAACAACAGATCTAGGAATTCCTTTTCAATTTTATTACTATTATAAATTTTATGTCATAGGAATAATTGGGATAGATAAGATACTTTCAACCTGTGATCTAAAAGTACGCTTCCTTTTACAAACAACCTTTTCCTTTGAGTATCAGTGAGTAACTACATGTAATGAAAACAAAACTATTCTATGGAAAGTAGACTGAAAAACATGATAGTGGGGAAGTGAGTACAAAGGATACCCGTCATAGAGCACAGATCCTCAGAACAGTTTATCATGTACACTTTGTGAGAATGACAATGTGTTAGGAACTATACATTAAATCACTGAACGCTTGATATATATATGCAAATATATTTATATATTTACATTTGTTTATATATGCATATATGTATGTGCCCTTATATGTGTACACATGTATGTTACTATGCTCACAAATACACACATACATATACCCATGTATACATGCACACATGAAGAAAGACACATAGTTACAGTCAACATAAGTTTCACTAGTTGTTGAATATGCCTTAGACGGAATTCTTGGAACCAAATATGTTGAAGATGTATTTGTCTCTAAGAGTTCTTTTACCACTCCTCTTATCTCTTAAAACTGGTACATTTTAAGACATGAGATTCTACTTGCAAAATGCAGTAATAGTGATAGGAAGTCATTTGGAAATCTCAGTAAGTAAAGGCCGTATGGTGTCACCCTGCTCCCCATGGAATGCTTGCTCTTGTAGACTCTCAACAACCAAACGAGCAGGAGAATATCCTATCAGAGTATATACTGTCAGAGGGGGGTTGGAGGGAGGATTTGGGTGATGTGAAGGGAAGGTATGGTAGGGGAAAAACAAAGGATTGGGTAATAATGCTCAATAAGAAATGTACTCACTTCCTTCCTTATGTAACTGTAACCCCTGTGTACAGTGTCTTTACAATAATAATATATATTAAAAAGATACAAGGAAAACTTCTGTACTTATGAGAAGTTGTATTTATCAGTCAATATCAGTAAGGTATTGGTTTTAGGACCACAGGCATATTAAAATGTTGGATCCTCAAACTTTTTACTTGAACACAGTATATTATTTACATTAGAATGTGTCCATAACCTATTCCAGAGTAATTGCTATGAAACATTTTACTACATTTTATGTTTGTAATGGAAAATAAAAGTATATGCACTATCAACAGATACAATTTTTTTCAATTTTTTTTGTCTTTTTGTCTGCATTTTGTGGATGGAATTGGGAGAGCAATTTTGAAAAGCTCAAATTTGATCACCAAGGGCTGTCTGCTCAAAGGATCTAATACAGCATCTTGAATAGTATGGAACTCCAAGGAGAAGTACTTGAATTGAGACATCAGAAAGTCTAACCACGCAAGGACTTTTTAGAAGCACAGCTGCTAGATTTCTAATGGAGAGCTTTCATAACCCTTTGTGAAACACAAGTCAGAACCTCATTGAAGTGTAGATTGTTTTCTCTCACCTTTCTGTCAAGCTCAGTCATTATCAATCAACATTTAGCTAATCTTGAATAATCCTCTAATAACCAAATGTTGATGTAATGTTCATATGCAGAAAACCTGGGAAGGCAAACTTTTTCCAATTAAGACAATCTATATTCTATGCTCCAGAAGAGAGAAAACTAGGTAAGCATCTATTTACAACCTTCTGAATAGTTCTAATTCTGCCCACATCAGTTATCTGTCCATACCTGTGATGGAGTGAAATGATTTTAAAAGAATTTAGTGATCTAAAAGTTAAATTTAAATGTGGAATGAAATTAGTTCCAATACATTACATTAAGATATTTAGAAACAAGTGAAAAACCCAAAGGTCTATAAGATTTTTTTATTGGAAGTGTAGGGATATTGGAAATTGGTTCTCTATATTTTAAGCAACTGGCAAGAAGAATTGGCAAAACACAATTTACATTCGGAGTAGACTTGTCACACTAATTTTTGTATATTGAAAGGAGCACAAGCCTCAACAATATGTGAATGCTATCCTCTTATTTATCTCTAAAGTTTTATGCATCTGGTCCATTAACATTAAAATTTCAAAAAAAATTAATTTTTAGATAATTGTCCAAAGGGGTTTTGCTTCATCATGTCAGTGTTGAATAGAGAATATGTGCATTTCAATGTACAATGCATCTGGATAATTGTCAACCTTTCCATTTTTCTTTTTTCCTTTACCCGAACCCCACATATCCCTTCCAGTCTCCTACTTATATTCTCACTTATTTATATTGAGTTATATGACTGTATTAGTCCACCATTTCTATCTCCATTCTTATGCCCTACTTCCTTTATGCCAAAATCTCCCTTTTAAGACTGATTTCAACTTCATGGGACTTTGTTAAGTATCTCTGCCATTGGTATGTGGCTTTGGGCTTGCCCTATCCTCTCTTCCATGTTTGACCAACATAAATGAGGATATTTCTACATTTTTCTAATCTCTGAATGTCTCAGTAAGGTCATTAATCTGGGTATCCTTTTCATTTTTTAAATTTCAAATATAATATAAGCTTTGTTTGAATAGTCATTTTCTAAAAATGATTGATATTCCTGAACACAAATATTTTGGTACCAAATTGAGACTGTAGTAACCTTGATGATAATAACAACCAATCTATTTTAAGTAGATTGAGATGCAACTAAAGTATTTTCATTATATTTATTTCTTAGTGATCATTTTTTAATGAATAAATGAGACATTTCCATCCAGTTTAGGTTAAGAGCGTTAAGTAATGGACTAGATGGTAAGTAAATCCGAAAATGTTTTAGGCTACAGGGGTTCAGGAAAATGTAGGATCAATGGATACTACAGTATTTTTCCTGATAATAGAATTTGAGGGCAAGTTATTTTATAATGGTTCATGTTAGGGAACAAGATAACTTCAGAGGAAGAGTCAGAAAATTTGTGGGAATCAAGGCAATCTGAAACTCATTTCCAGGGTGCAAACTGATTAAAACTAAACTATTTTTCTTAAACATTAGAATTGGACTATCATTAGGGTGAAAGTTAGGTTTCAGTTGCAGCTGTGGTTAGTGTTAGCATTAGGGCAATGATAAGTTTAGTGTAAAACTGAAACTATCTTTGAATAACAAGTCATGTTAGAATTAGGATGAATGTGAAATATGAACCTGCTAATTATATTAAGATTAGGATATGGTTAGTGTGAGGGTTAGCCTCAATATTCCAGTTAAGGTTAGGGTTACAAAAATGGCAAGATAATGAGTAAAACTACAAACTATTTTTAGAGAGATTAGTTGAATCAAAGTTAGGATGAATAAATCTAATGTATTTGTATGGCTTTTAGAATCCAAAGGCTATTAGTACTATGGTTAGGGTTACTGTTCTAGTTCAGGTTAGACTTAGGGTTAGGGAAGGGTAAGCTTTAAGGTAAAACAGAGTTTTCTGCTAACATTTTCAAGTAAAATAAGTGTGAAATTTAACAAAAACTACAGAGTTTTCCTAATTTTCCTGTTCAGGGTTCAATAGGGTTAAATTTAGAGTTAGGTTTCTAGTAAGGTTTAGATATATAGTTAGGGTTAGGAAGTAGAGTATCATTTAAGTAAACCTGCAACTTCTTTTTAGAGATATAGGAGTTCAGTAAAAGTTAAGATCAGTGGAAACTATGATAGTTTTCATGAGTTGAAGATTTGAGGTTAATATTCATAATAGGGAACGATTTCAGAGTCCAGTTTAGGGAATCTGTAGGATTTGGTGCAAAGTGCAAATAAAGCATTTCAAAGACCATGAATATCTCTTAGGATATATTTTCCATTAATTTTAGGATTGGGTTACTATTATCATCAAGGTTACTCTCGGGGTTCTGACCAGGATTAGAGTTAGGATTATGGAAATGGAAGGTTGAGAACTTGAGTGACTTACTTCCTTTGTGTATGTTTATGCACTTTTCTAAGGCTAGAAGTCAAGGCTTGGGTTCTATCCCTGAGCATTATGCTGTAGGCTAGCATTCTACCACTTGAGCCATGATTCCACTTCCATCTTTCTTTGGAAGTGAATTGGAGATGAGAGTCTCACAGATTTTCCTATCCAAGCTGACATTGAACTGAGATTCCCAAATCTCTGCCTTATTATTAAAGGTAGGATTAAACTAATGAGCTACAAGTGCCATGGAAAGTGCCTGACTTTTATTAATTGTTTTTACTTTTGTTCAAGATCAACATTGAATTCAATATCTGAAAGCATTGCTCACTAGGTAACAAGTTGCCACTTGAGCTATATCTCCAAAAATGATTATCTTAAATAGCTGGAAATCATTAAATTTTCTTTAGATGATATGTATCATTAGTGTTGTTCTAAAAATTATACTAACCAAAACAGATTTATAGACCCTAGAGGTAATCTGAGCAGATTCTTATGATTGGCTTCTAATTGCATAATATTTTAGGGACATGATTTTTTAATTATTATTTTAAGTAGCAAAGGTATTATTAAACAAGGCAGTTTCTGCGTACAATATACGTTGATCAATGCCAACCCTTTCAACATTCACATCCTTCCTCTATGCACCTCTACCTTCACTCTTAATTTTGTAGGATATTTACTCGATTACTCTGTGCACTTCCCCCATTTTCTCCTGGTCATTCTTGTACCTTTTCCCCCTTCACCTCTGTTTTGACTAGCCACTTACATATGATCCAGCAACTCTACTCCTAGGCATTTACTTGAAAGATTACAAACCAGGATATAGTAAATATTTCAGCACAACCATGCTTACTGAATCAGCCCAGATACCCCTCAAGAGAGAAATGATTCAAGAAAATGTAATACACACACACACACACACACACACACACACACACACACACACACACACACACACACACACACAGAGGAAATCCTACTTACCCATCAGAAAGAGTATTGTACTATTTGTATCTCTCATTTCTCCTTTCTTCTGTCTGGTATCCCATTGTTGTCATACTGTCCCTGTACTGCAGTAAGTGACACATGCAAACTGACGTAAAAGATTGTCAGTGCTATCGGCTAGCCATAGATTCCTAAATATGAGTTCTATGCTCATTCTCTTTGTTTATTCATGCCTTTGAGCAGTGATTGCACAGTTTCATTTGTACCATTTGCTACACAGAAAAGAGATGAACCACGTGTATGTATATATACATATATGCACATTCATGTATATACATACATACATGGATATTTGTACACATATGGGTATATATTAAATACTTGAATATATTTTATATTTTTGAGAATTATGGAGCTAACAAAAATCACATGCATTTTAATTCTTAGTCAATTATTTCAAAGCCTAAATAACTTTGTCTCCTTTGAATACATAATTTTAAAGAGAATATCACCATCTCTAATCTTTCAGTGGCCTTGAAATTAGATGTTCAAATGAGAAAAAGTTATTTAGGCTTTTTGGTGGAAGAGAGGAGTATTACTAGGGTTCTATTCAGATATTCTCTGCTTGCTAGATAGGACTTTATTTTTATAGCAACAAGCAGCTCAATTACTTTTGGCATACTTCTAGTTCATTTTATTGACTTGAAGTTTTGAACTTTTTACCAGGGTCTGATCTTAGATTGACTGAATGATCTTAGATTGCTTCTTATGTCTCCCACACAATTAGCTAGGATTGCAGATGTGAACCACTATGGCCAGCTCATTTGTTGAGATGGATGACTTGGCAGTTTTTTCTCTGGCCTGGCCTCATTTCTGCTCCCTGATCAGCTGGGTTTACAGATGTAGGCAACTATACTAGGTGTACATGACACCTTTTTTTCAAAGAGGTTTTTATTTAAAAATAAAATATAGAGGGGTTATAGTTACATGAGCAAGGTAATGAGTAATTTTCTATTAAGCCTTGCTACCTCCTCCTTTGTTTTCCCCTACCCTTCCTTCCTTCCCACCTGCACAATTACTCCTCCACTCCCACCTTCCCCTCTTCCCTGCCTAAATTGCAAAGTTCCTTTTTCAACATAGTGCATTGTGTATCTCATTGCTACAATGGGTCAGCCTGTATCCCTATTTAAACAATTTGTTTTTTCCCTTCCCCTCCCAAAGCTAGAGAATTGTGTATACAAGATACAGGGCACTGACACCGAATACAGAGAAAACAGGGGTTATACCATGGTGGAGGAACATACAATGAAACAAAAAAATCAGATGTTATATTATAAATCCCTATCTTGTAGTTCAATTTGCTTAAGAATATCTTATCTGGTCATATGTACATACTTTTTGAACTTTTATTCTTGTCGCAGATATATACTACTTATTGCAAATAAGGGAAACCATAGGACCTATGATTTTTTGGGTCTGACTTATTTCAGTTAATATAATTTTTTCCAAGACTCCACTTAGAGCTCACCCAGCAATCTCACTTTTGGGCATTTACCAAATGATCAAAAATTAGAACATACTAAGCTACCAGCACAACTATGTATATTGCAGAATTATTTACAATAGCTAAGATATCAAATGGACTCAGACGCACCTCAGTGGATGAATGGATATATACATATATACATATGTATGGAATATATACATATATACCTATGTGTGTATATATACATATATATGTGCCACACTTTCTTGTATATATATGCATATACATATATACGTACACATATATATGTGTATGTATATATCTGTATGTATATACATACATATGTATGTATACATATATATATATATATATATATATATATATATATGATACTATTCCTGCATCAGAAAGAATGACATCATCCCATTTGTTAGGAATTGGAAAGATGTGAAAAAAATATAGTAAGTGAAATAAGCCAGGCCAAAATATCCATAGGTCCCATGGTTTCCCTTACTTGAAGTAACTAATACAGGGTACCATATAATCATATAAGATGCTGTTAAGTGAAATGAACCCCAAGATAGGGACATAAATGATTTTTATTCCACAAGCTTCTTATCTGTATATAATCCCCCACATAAATTTGGAAGGGAGTTGTGGTTCAAGTATAGAGCACCACCAGTTAGGGAAAAAGCTTAAGTGAGAAGGTAAGGTTTAACCACAATATCAGAGTTTAAACCACAATATCTGCACTCAAATAAGTTTATTTCTTTCTTTGAGGTTTTTATTAAATTGCTCAGAAAATAGCAACGTTATATTTATGTTTAACAGTACTATTAAAATCATGTTATATTTATTGATGTTATTCTTTATTTTCCTAAATTTTACTTACTCATTAATAATATCCAGTAATGAAAAGAGATGAATACTGTTTCTCAAGTTTTTATGACAGTTGAGTATATGAATGAAAGATGCATACAAGGAGTTTGTACTGAAAATAGGTATTTGAAAGCTCTTCACATAAATAAATGATAGTTGAAGAAGCTGTGGGCATGTATGAAATAAACTAAAGAAATCGCAAGGAAAGATAAGGTATGATTCGGAAACCACACAATTTTGGAAGAAAAAAAAAGGAAAATATGTAGCTTCTGGTAAGAACTTTGTAACCCACCTATACATTTGATTCCTTATTTCTAGTGGAAGGCATTTCAGTTAACTTTATTTTACAAAGTTAAACATGATTGACATTTAATATTAACTGGCCTCTGTCTCAGGTAAGCTATTATTCTAACCAGGCGCCAGGAACTCATGCCTATATTCCTAGCTACACAGAGGGCAGAGATCTCTAGATCCTAGTTCAAAGCCAATTTGGAGAGGGAAGCTGGTGAGTCGTTTCTGTTCAATTAACCACAAGAAAACTGGAAGTGGCACTGTGGCTCAAAGTGGCAGCACTAGCCTTGAGTAATAAACCTCAGAGACAGACCCCAGGCCCTTAGTTCAAGCTCTCTGAAATTATTCTTACCAGGATTTCTCTAACTTGTTTAGAAGAATGTTTTAAACTTAGGGATTTTTTATTTCATGTTGTCAGCATTGATTTTTAAGATGTGTAGAGAAAAATTATTTATAGTCAGAACTGATTTGTATTGTTTTGTATTACACATTGCCTCTACACCCAGAGATCAGCAGGAAAGTAGATGGCCAAATCCTGACTGTTGGTAATGTATATGGATATGTATTTATTTTAGCAAAGGAAAAAATTATGAATTGGTAGCCCTTATACATAACACCTTAATAGTAATTACATAATTACTATTATTACTAGTATTTTTTTTGTCGGTTGTGGGACTTGAACACTAGGCCTGGGCATTGTCCCTCAGTTCTTCAGCTCAAGACTTGCAAAAGTGCCAGTTCACATTTTCTCACCCTTAAGTTGGAGATAAGGGTCTCACAGACTTTCCCACCAGTGCTAGCTTTGAAAAGAGACCTTCAAGCTCAGCCTCCTTAGTAGCTAGGATTACAGGTGTGAGCCACTAGCACCTGGCAGTACAATTATTTTGAAAAAGAAAAAAAACCCACGATTGTATTCTTAAAAATTCACAATATGGCAAGTGTATCTGTAACATAAATTGTATCAAGGAACCATCGGCAGCAATCATTTTCAGATCTCACTATGTCCTGTCCAATTCCAGATAATATTTCATTAATTTATTTTACTTTTTCCTAACAAAGTTTATTATGAATGTACAACAGCACAATTTTCTATTGAGTATAAAGAATTCATTAGCCCTGGTGCTTGAAATCAGGGCCTAGGCACTCTCTCTGAGCATTTTTTGCTCAAGGCTAGCACATTACCAATTGACCCACAACACCACTTCCAGTTTTTCTGTTTATGTCATACTGAGGAATCAAATCAAGTGCTTCATGCATGCTACCCTAGCACTCTACTACATTCCCAGTCATTGAGTCTTTTGTTGTTGTTGTTTTAAGATAGCATTTTACTATGTGTCCTTCTGTTGGCCTAAAATTTAGACTGGTCCCAAGCCTACTCCTAAATCAGCCTCCCAAATTCAGAGATTACAGACATTGACCATCATATTCAGTCCACGATTCTTTGTGATACTCTTTTCAGATATAGAAAGTTATTCTGTCTTCCTTGGATTGGATGGTTTTTGCTGTTAATCACTGTTAATCACATTTCTTGTCCTGGTATGTTGCCGCTTCTAGATCATTAGAAATATTTCAGGTTCTGATCTTGAAAATGAACCTTGTCATCCAACAACATCACATTTTTGTGAAAAGCACTAGCAGGCATAATGAGCATAGCAGCCAGCTGGAGCTCAGCTATCTGATGGCCTTAGGGTCCAACAATGCAATCATTAATGTGCACCGGATGAAAACTATCAGAGGTAATTTTGATTTATTCCATACAATTCTCAACTACTTGCCATTCTCAGTTATGTATGCTTTAAATTCTGTTAAACATTAATTACTATTTCATCATTCTCACAAGTAACATATATGTCTTACTTTAAAATGTATTCAAACATGCAAAAAGTTATCATAGTGCTGTCCACCAGTGGCTCATGTTTTAAAACCTAGCTACTTTAGAGGTCAAAAACTGAGGATCCTGGATTAAAACAGCCCATGCAGAAAATTGTGAGATATTTCTCCCATTAAGAAACCAAAATCCAGGGCTGGGAAGGTGGCTCAGTGGTAGAGTGCTTGCCTTGCAAGCATGAGGCCCTGGGTTCGATTCCTCAGCACCACATAAACAGAAAAAGCCGGAAGTGGTGTTGTGGGCTCAAGCGGTCGAGTGCTCTCCTTGAGCTGAAGAGCTGAGGGACAGCGCCTAGGCCCAGAGTTCAGGTCCACAACCGGCAAAAAAAAAAAAAAAAAATCCAGAAGTGGAGATGTGGCTCAAGTAATAGAGTGTCAGTTTTGAGCAAAAAGACTAAGCAAGAATAATATGTCTACTTCTGACTCTATTATTTACTTATGGAAAACTCACACACATTCACACACACACACACACACACAAACACACACACAATTTACAAAATATACACATTCTTCTAGACTCTCCTTCTTGAGAAATACTCAATGCCATTAACTTAATGCATGTTTTCTCCAAATTATTTTGGTAGGGATTAAACTACACTTGTATTTTGATACTGCACTTTTTGTACTTTTTGTTTTGCAATTTTTTTGGTACTTATGTAAGAAAACAGTGTTTTGTGAAGACTAATCAGAAATAAGCATGTCAGTAAATAGGTAGGTGGCAGGTAGACTGAAACTTGCATATAATACCACTTGAAATTTTATTTCTCCAAGTTTAAATATATATACATATGTATGTGTTTAAAACTTCTGCCAAAATTTTATTTCCATTAACAATGATCTATTTGTTCCATTATATAAATTTAATGTATTGTATGTTTCATAGTAGATTAATATTTATAGAATTTCTTTTCTTTGGAGACAAGATTCTGCAGTTTAGACCAGGCTTTCTTCAACTCCTAATTCTCATGTTTCAGGTTCCTGACTATTGACTGTAACAGTACTTGTGATGGAATCTACAGTCAAACTGTTAGACCTGGAAAGGATAGATTGGGAAGCCATCTCAAACAGCAATCAAAAAGCTGAGAACGGTGCTCTGGGAAGGTCAAACAGTCAAGGGAAGACAAGGGTATGAGTTATTACCTCAAGAGTATTTAAGTTAGAGCTGTTGGACACTAAAAGATTAAGACTTTGGAGACAAGATGGATGTCTGTGCTATGGTTGTAATGACTATTGCTCCCTTCGGCTCTCTAACAAAAAGGGATTTATCATTATGTATACAAACAATACCTCAAGTTAATAGTTGTAACCACAAGCTAGATTGATGCCTTAGTTTGTGGACATACCTGTACGCACTGACCACCTCCCACCCCTGTAGTAGACTGAATATAAAGCATGTTAAGCAGGATTTTGGGATCCAGAAGCTGGCAATGAGGCTGTGGGTCCTCTGGTGTCTTCTTTCCTATCACTTCCTGTGATTTCTGAGATTTTTGGCCAGGTATCCCATCATCTTTGCTGTTCCATGGTTATTGTTAGTTACAGTATTGATATTCTGATCACCTCAAAACAAACTATGGAAAAACACCTCCTTGAACAAGATTCAGAAGTGTATAGGAGCACCTCGAAAGATAGCAAACATCAGCAGTCATCCTGTGATTTTCTAGCAAGAAAGTACAATTCAGAAGTATCTTTATTTTTTAATAATATAAAGAGATGGATAATTGTCTTTTTGTATATTTTGTACTTGATATTGCATAAATTTTCAGAAAAATATATACATTGTGAAATAATGTTAATTTTTTCATAGGTTACAAAACCACGTCACTGGAGTAATGACCCTAATGTCTTATCTCAGTTGACTGAATCAGATTTAGATGAGTGTGAATTCCCTAATTATGAACATTTCTCCATGAAACTCAACAACATAGAACGAAGTGTGAGGGTCAGGCCATTCCATACCTCTAAGGATTTTACATATGTTAGTGTAATATACACCCACACTGCTCAGCACTAATGGCACATTGTTGTGTCATAATTGTCTTTATATCAGAATTATGCTAGAGCTTAAAGTAGAATGATGGGCTGAACATTTTCAAAGCAAGAGTGATGATCACCCCCTGCTATTATTCTCAGTGGAGAATCCTTCCTATACATTTTACTGACTTAGCTTCTACTCTATGCTTTACCATTATCAGGGAGGGTCACACTGTATCGAGCTACAATACTGCGGCAACCTTAGCTGCCTTTGAATTTTACCTCCAATCTTGATCCCAAGGTCAACCCTGCAACGCTAATCACATAGTTAGTGGTCAACCGAACTTTTCAAGCCTGGTTAAAATTTCAGCTATCATTGCTCATTGCCTGGGTTAAAGATCTCACTACTTTAGATTTGTTGTTTATCTTCTTGTATTTCCAACACTGCCTTTGAAGTTGGTTTTTGAAGTAGAGCTTTTAGTTTGCATTTGATTTATGGAGGTGTTAGTGATGCCAGTTGAACCGCATATATTATAATGTAAGTAATTTGATGTTTTGATATATGAATTTAATTTTGGCAGTTGAGGAAGTGAATACACATCATTCACAAAAGTTTATTTATGTATATTGGTATTGCTTTATTGTGAGCTTCCTAAAAGCCAGTCATGAGAGAACATGTCCCTAATCCCATCATTTCTGTCACTGAGACAAGGCTTGAAATGTCCAGACCACTTGACACTTCATAGTGAGAACCTTTCTACAAAGAAGGGGAGAGAATAGTAAACAGGATGCTATTAAGGACTTGAATTAAAGAAAAAAACAGAGTTGGAGAGAAAAAACAGAAATAATTACATGTATTCAGTGATAACAACCATGAGAATGAACATTACAGAACTAAGCCCTGGGATAGCCAAATATGTAAAACATGACAAATGAAGAAAAACAGTAATAAATATGTAATGCAGACTTATATGGATAGGTATTTTTAATGTTTAAGGGCTACGAAGTGAGTATGTGATGACCTAAAATTTAAGAAATTTGTAAGGTCAATTATCCCTGGGCCAAACATAGCTAATAGTTTAAGTAAAACACGGCCACAATATTGTGTCTTGATTTACCAAAGTAAAAACCGGTCAATATTTGGAAAGTTATTTTTTGGACATGTGGTTGGTGTGACAATTACTGACATTTGTTCAAGTGTCAGTAGGAGGGTACAGTTTTAGCACAATGATAGAAATCTTTCAGGGATCTGGTAAATTTTCCCTCTGTCTTCAATTTCCTTTTTTTCAGAGAACTAAAATATCATTACTGGAAGCCAGTCCCAAATTGTGCCTTTTCCAAGTTATCAGATATTCAGTCCATCACATGTCCAAATAATAGAGAATGGGAACAGGTCTACATTGGGCACTCACAGTAGATAGGTCTCTGGACTTTCTCAGGAAGAGCTTTCTGCCATTGTGGGATGGATAGGGGTGGATAATATACAAAACAGACATCATAGCTTCAAAGTATTGTGCTAAGTTGACACCTGAGATATAGGATTTTTTAACTGCATAGTATTGGTTTTCATGAATCAGTTAATCAGATTCTTTACACAATATGATGTTACTAGACTGCGGAAAGCATGTTTATAGCATTTACTTTGTATAACATATTTTGAAATTTGGTATAAATCGTTCATCTTTTTTTTTTATATGGATTACTCCTAGTTATCAATAGTGAGGAAATGCCCTGGAACTTTGTAACTTGAAGTCTTATGTTGCCATGTATCATATCCTATTTTCCTTTTACAGAGTTGGTAAAAAAATATATGTAATTTATTTTTTATTTTATTTCTTATCTATTACAGAATTTGAACTCAGAGCCTGGGCACTGCTTCTGATGACTTTTGCTCAAGGTTAGCTCTCTACAACTTCGAGGCACAGAATCAATTTTAGTTTTCAATGATTAATTTGTGATAAGTGTCCCGCGGGGACTTTTCTCAACCTGGCTTTGAACTGTGATCCTCATATTCCAGCCTCCAGATTAGCAAATGTTACAGGCATGAGCTACCTCCACCCGGTTATACTTAATTTAAACTATAGTTTCAGAAGTGTTTCATCCTACATTGAATATTTTTTCTTACGAGCTTTCTAATAAATATATAATCTATTCAATTTTGAAAAGTACTGTGTACCTCCCACTTATTTGTGGCATTTCTGAAATCCAAGTTTCTCTGTGTGTCAGGGTGGATACTTAAGCCTGTAATAAGTATGTTGAACACATATCATCTGGCTACTTACAGAACAAAGGATGTGAAGCTAGAGTAGCCAGATAAAGAACTTCCAGGACAATTCAATGGCAACTCATGTACTCTCTCTGTAGGTGAATAGCAGCATAGAAAAGAAATTCTTATATTTGAAAGTGATTGAGTGTGTGTGCACATAGGTGTTCACTTATTTATCTGTTATTATAGTTTCAGATATATTCACTAGTATAAAACAATATTTCATATATACATATACATACACACACACACACACACACACACACACACACACACACACACATATATATATATATATATATATATATATATATATATATATATATATATATATATATATGCAATAACAGTTTCCAAAATCCAGGGAACCACCTCCATGGGCATTGCTTCCCTAGGTTGCTCTTTGGGTAATAAGAATGAAACTTGGAATTGTCCTGTGGTAGAGAAATTACTCAGAGATTCAAGCATTTTTCTTTTAATATGTTGCTTATTCCTAACTCTAAAATTAGGAAGTCTGTTAATATATATGTTATATTATAGTATATTTAATATATTATATATAATGTATAATATATTGTTTATTATGAAATATGTTTCATATAATACCTGAGGATATTATATATTTATGAAGAAAAATACAACAAATGTATCAGTCCATACTTTCCTAGCCATGATTAGCTTCAGTACAGTTAGGCACATTACATCTCAACAGGAAAATTCTACTGAAGTTCTGATCACCTTGAGCCAGATAAGAATTCCTGTAAAAGAAGCCTCTCCTCAATTATGAGAAAAGATATGTTTGGAAGTTTAGTTTAGTTTTTTTGTTTTGTTTTGTTTTGTTTTTATGGCCATTCATGGGGCCTGAACTCTGGGCCTGGGCGCTGTCCCTCACCTCTTAAGCTCAAGGTTAGTGTTCTACCACTTGAGCCATAGCCCCACCTCTGGCTTTTTCAGCTTATGTGGTGCTGAGAAATAGAACCCAAGGTCTCATGCATGCCAGGCAAGCATTCTACCACTGAGCCACCAACCCGGCCGACATTTGCAAGTTTTTGAGAAGAGGAATTTGGCATTTGCTTTGCATCCTTGATTAGTCATGAATAGATATCATTTTGCTCCAAATTTTGTCTCCTTGTAGGTTCCATAAAAAGTTACACATCAGCCTCATTCCATCACACATCTTTAAGTCCTTTTTTATTTATTTTTATCATTATTGTTTTGTTATTGTTGCATTTCTGATCCTGAAGCTTGAACTCATGGCCTATGTAGTGTCCTAGAGCTCAATGCTAGTGCTCTACCACTTGAGCCATGTACCACTTCTGGCTTTTTCTGTCTGGACATGCTTTGAATCATAATACTCAGATCTCAGCCTCCAGGGTAGCTAGGATCACAAGTGTGAGCCACCAGTGCCAAGCAAGTTCCTCTGTTTTAGATATTATTCTAAAAGCCTCCTATCCAATTTCACTCCTAAGATAGTAAATTGACCTATGCCAATAATTCCTTCACACTCTCATCTCTTGTTATGGCTATGGTGTATCTTTTGCAAATTATATTGAATCTACTTCACTGTTCTCTTCCTAATCCATGATTCTAGATTTGTTAGTAATAATTACTTAAATTTATTGGCTATAAACCCTAAATCTCTCAATTATTAATTTCTTTAATTCTTTGAATATGATTATATTTCAATACAAATATGAGCTTATACACACCTTCTTGAATTTACCCCTTGGCATGAGCAGTGCCTGGGCCTATTCTACCTCAAATGAAAGAGGTTGGCAAAAGAATAGCCTACGGTATTCCTGCCTAAGAGTCAGGACAAGTAGTTGAGTGCCTAAAAGAAGCAATTTCCTGGCATAGGAAGGGGTGGGAGAGACAACAGCCTAGAGAGCAACCTGACAGTCACAACATTTAACAACTTCTCCTTTGGGGAAACTGATCTCTTGCAAAGTGACAGTGAGATAACTCACCTAGTGAATTTTCATATATGAAGGAAGTTGTCATGTCTCACTACACAACTCACTTGTAGTCAAAGAGAGGGTCATTCTTTTGTGTCCTCCTTAGGCCCAGTCTCATTTTTATCTCCATCTTAGACTTTGCCCAGACTCTATTCCTACCAGACGGTCCCTGGTGAGGAGGAATGTATGATCTCTTGGCTTTTGATTAGCCCTATGGGAACTGAGGCCACTTTTAATTTTGATCCTGTTCATTTTGAAAAGGCTGTGGTGGGTGGTGAGAAAGCTCATTCTCTGAATTTTCCCTATTACCAAATCTCTTCAGAGAAAGTCAAGGAATGACAGATTCTGCCTGAGGGAGTGAGTTTCTCCATTTCCAAAGAAGTCAATTAATATCTGATTATGAGGCCCACATGGTGATCCTTCCCCAGATCCTCCGAACAGGAGTGGATGTTACCTCAGACACCAGGCCATCCTCATATTTCTTCAGCTCTTTCTCATGCAACTAAAGGCCACAGGAGTTGAGTTGACAATGAAGAAAAAATGAGAGTAGCAGAATCATTGGCATGGGGAGGAATTAGAAACTCTGGGTGAAAAAAGGGCTCAGAAAATCTAGGATCACACATCATTTAGGAATCACATCACAAGATTAGGTAATAAAAGTAATAAATTGCTACCTAAATTAGTAACTCCACTGCTCTCAATACATTACAAGTGTTTTCTCAAAAGGTAGCTGTCCTATTTTAATGAGGAAAAAGAAGAACATTCTTTCCTCACAAAGTTCTACTCAGTGTCTTCTTCCATAAACCAGGTTGTTCTTACCCTATACTTGTCGGTTACTTTCCTTTGCTGGATTCAATCAATGACACTTGAAAGTGTGTCATCTTCAGACATGTAATTACATTTTGTTTTAATCCATTTGTTATAAAATAAAACAAATTTTTGGGAAAATATGTCTATGCTATATTTTCTTCCATGCCATAGTTATTTGATGTTATTAAGTATTATTTTAATAGTTTCATTTTTAAAAATTATGAAAATGTTTTGTTACTGTTAGCACTAATTAGTTGCACCTTTTTTGGTATTTTTCCATATCTGTATATTTGTTATTAAGCTTCTAACATTGTATTTTCCCCCTACTGTTACCTTCTTAAAATTGCCTCAAATTATAAACTCTATATGATGATCTGTATGTGTTCATTGACATATTTAAATTTTTATCTAATATGCACATTTTATATGATATTTTCATCCTATTGTAACTGCTCTGAAATCCATAAGGAAGTCCTTCATTAAAGAAAAAACACAATACCACAAAACTCAGTGAAATTAGGATTAGGTATCTATCCAAAAATATTTAGCAATGATATAGTAGAAACATCCACTTCTCTTATATACCAAAACATGTTTATAGCTATGAAAGGTGCATTTTCTTTATTCTCTCTTAATGGAACATCCAGGTTGATTACACAGTTTGGTTGCTATGAATATTGCTGCCATGAACATGTTTGTTCATATTGATTTATATTCTTTCAGTATGGATCCAATTTGCAATAATGGTCTTCAAGATACGTGTCTTTTTTGTATCAAGTAAACTTCCATCAGGATCTCCATATGGGTTGCACTAGTTTACAATGCCACACCACCAAACACAGTTCCTGATATATTTCAACCTCTCCAGGAGTTTGTTTATTTGCGTGGTGATAGCTATTCTGGTGTGTAAGATGGGATCGTAGTGACTTTCCTTTTTATTTTCCTATGTATTTCCTATGTGGATAAGAATCTCAAACATTTCATTTATTTACTAAACACATTGGTAGTTCATTATTGATCAATGTCTTTCTTTTTCTTTTGGTATTTGATCAATTTTTAAGTTTTATAATATTTGATTTTTCCCATTCCAAATACTCACTTTAGTAAAAAGATTTTTTTCATTACAGTGGTGTATTGCTTGGATATTTTGATTTTGTGAAGGCTAAGAGAATTTGATATTGTCCTCTCAGTCAAATTATAAGTATGTAAAAATGAAGTGAACCTGATTAAATGAAGTTCTTTCTGCACATTTTCTCCGGTACAGATTTCTCTGATTTAAGAAATGTATATTTTATGTCATACTGGATGCCTAACTAAGTCTGTGTGTGTGGATGATTCAGTAAGAATTGCAGAATTCGCCACATAGATTTTGGATCAAAGGGTTACAGCTGGTAACAGGGCAATGATTCAGAACACAGCTGAGGCTGAAGCTGTGATCCCTTCTACCTGTGTTCAGCCCCCAATCTCTTGTAATACACCGCTCACATCCCATGCAGCGGTTTCTTTTTCAATCCGAAATGTTTCTGGACCTTCATGTTATTCTTGCCTCCTAGTATGCCAACATGAGGGGAGTGAAAGCAAGCAAGGCAGATGTGGCAGAGGAATTTATTTTTTAAAATTGTGTAAATACCATACAGAGGGGTTACAATTATATGGGCAAGGTAATGAGTACATATCTTATCAAGCATTGTGGCAGCCTCCTTTGATTCCCCTTCCCATCCCTTCCCAACTTCCCGCCCCCACCCAGCGGTCCCTCCTCAGACCCCCATCCCGCCAAAGTTGTAAAGTTCGTTTTTCAACATAACGTCTTGCACATCTCATTGCTGCAATGGATCCACCTGTATCCCAATTTAAATAATTTGTTTTTTTCACTTCTCCTGCACAAAGTATGCCAACATCAAGTGCAGTTAACACAGTGGGCATACCGTGGCGGAGGGACATACAAAGCAACAAAGAAATCATCTTATAAATATGACAGAAACAATCACAAGAAAGAAAAAAATTTTGAGTTCTTATCTTGGGGTTCATTTCGCCTAACATCAACTTATCTGACAGTTTCTGCTTGTCTCAGACATGTACTAATTATTGAAAATAAGAGAAACCATGGGACCTATGCTTCTTTGGGCCTGGCTTACTTCGTTTAAAAATTTTTTTGGTCAGTTTTGGGGTTTGAACTCTGGGCCTGGGCACTGCCCCTCAACTCTTCAGCTCAAGGCTAGCACTATCCCACTTGAGCCACAATGTCACTTCCAGCTTTTACAGTGTCGCCTCCAGCTTATATGAGGCTGAGGAATTGAACCTAGGGCCTCATGCATGCAAAGCAAGCACTCTAACACTGTACCACCTTCTCAGACCTGGCAGAGGGTTTTTATCTGAAGATCCATCACACTTGGGACCTTTTGGCTGAAAACTCCAGAAAGACAAAAGTGAAGAAACACTTAAGAGAAAATGTAAAACAGAAAGCCACAATGTTTAAACCTAAAACCAGTTTCTAGGATAAGGAGACTCAAGAACTGGTGTCACCTGGGAGAAAGAGGAAATATTCAGGAAAAATGAGAAGGAAATATTCAGGAAGAATGGGAGGGAATAGAGAGAAAGTGACCTAGACTACCTAGAGCTGGGACCTCAATGTGAGCTTAATTTTAATATGGGAAACCAGACCCAAGGATGCAATACCTTACAATTTTGATTACTCTCTCTCATGCTACAAAGCCTATTCCAGATCTACTTCCACTCAGCATGGTGTCCATTCTGGGATCCAGACTGATTGCTGGAGGTTCCCAGGGGATGGAAAGAGTGAAAACCAAAGGGCTAAAGCTCAGAAAAGACACATGCCATCACTTCTCACATGTCATTTGTCAAAGTAAGTTCTACAACCAAGCCTGGTATCAATGGGGATGGGAGTAGATATTGAGAGCATTATAATAATATCTACTATTATATCATATAATAATCTAACATCTATCATTTCATCAAAGGGAGAGAGATAGCATTTCTCCCTTTTTAGGAGTATGGGACAGGGCATTTTATAGAATGTTCTTCAATTGGGGGCTCTCTGCTGTGGACCGGCTCTGTCGGGATGATGGAAGATACCAAGGGGAGGAACCTGGAATAGGGGGGGGGGGAGATGGCAAACAGACAAACACACATTAGGAGTGGATGCTGAGTGTGATTTAATGCAGAGGATAACAAACTTTTATAGCAAAAGTCTCCTTAAGAAAGGGCAAATGGTTACACAATCTTGCTGCAGGGTTTAATTTTTGGGTGGTCACCAGCTGGTCGCCTGAAAAGGCAAAAGGTTACACAATTTTGCTGCAGGACTTCATTCTTGGTTGGTCACCAGCTGGTCACCTGAAAGACACTTGTTTCTGGCTTATCTCTAAGAAATATAATGGGTTTCGATGTTTGTCACCATCTAACCATTACCTTATTTCTATAGAGGCCTTAATTGTCCCATAAGATCTTTCCTGTTCCTTCTTTAATAGTGAGGTTACTGAGGCCTAGATCTAGCAAGTCTCTTAGTAAATGAAAGAGAGTAACAGGAAGTTCTTTCTCCTAAGTAGTTATCTCAGCAATTGCCATACATTCTTTCCATTCTAGCCGCGCCTACACCTTCTTGTAAATCTCTTACAGACAATTCCTCCTGCTGAAGTGACTTCATGAAACCCCCAATACTTTTATATTTACTTATGACTTGTCTACTCGCCTCCTTAAGAGGGGTTTCAGGGTAGCACTTAACTCTGGTGACTTAGTCATATTTTTAAGACACTCATCAGATGTTGGAGTCTTCAACACTCTTAAGAAAGAGCTTTGAATAAAGGAACGTTGAGCATGAGTAAGTACAATGAGCAGCAGAACAGTAAAAGATTAATAGGCACTCTTATACAGTGAAGAAAAGAAAAGAAAAGCAGAAACACATCTTTCCCAGGGGTTTGCCAGCTTTTCCAGGAGTAGGCCTCTTTGAAGCCCTATTCTCTGAGGTAGACTTCGGTGAAGTCCCAATACTCAGAGATAGGTCACTGTAAAGCCCCATTCTCTGAGGTAAACTTCAGTGAAGTCCCAATACGCAGAGATGGGTCTCTGAAGCCCCATTCTCAGGTCTGAAAGCTGGTTTTCCATGCTAAGCAGACTCCACTGGAGTAGGCGTGGCAGCTCTCTGAATCTTTTCTCCCATGATTGTGGCTATGAAGTTTCGGAAAGGAGAATTAAAATGGAAAAGTGAGTTCTCAAGCTGGGTACTGATGGCTGACACCTATATTCCGAGCCTGAGATGTGAGGATTATGATTTGAAGTCAGTCTGGGCTGGAAAATCCATGAGACTCATCTCCAATTAAACAAAAAGAGCCAGAATTGGATTTGTGGCTCAAATGCTAGAGCATTAGCTATGAGCGTGGGGGTGGGGGGACAGAATCTTGGTCCTGAATTTAAACCCAGGATTGGGGGAAGAGAGGAAATGTGTTCTCAGTGCATGAAATCAAGGGTGTATGGTCAACATCACTATTGATGTTAACTTTGGGGTAGAGTTGATCAGTTTTATTCTGGAAATGATTTGTTCCACTCTTCTCTGTCCTGTATTCTTTAAAAGAAATAGCTTTGAACAATCTATACCTAAGATGTGTGGATTGCACTGAAGCACTGGTTTCATTTTTTTCTACTTATAAAATGATACACAAGTAGTGTACTAAGGAGTTTTAATTTAATATGTCGGTTTGTGAGTACATCTTGATCGATGTCATCAATTTGATCATTCTTCTCTTCACTTTTTTGATCTTGTCTTCTCTATCGCACCTCCTCCATTTACATGGTCACATTTTCACACATGTACATTGAATATTATGACTGGATTCTCCCACTGAACCAGTTTGGCAAAGAAATTTCTTCATTGTACAGGTAAAGAAGATGAAGAGGACTACAAGCCCAAGCCAGCATAGCTATTACTTTGCATCGAGATTATTTGACATACAAAATCTTCACCAAAAGAAGCATTATAAAAAAGAACATGGCCAGGAACTAGAAGCATCTTTCTTTGTGTGTGTGCTGGTTTTGGGGCCTGAGTGCTGTCCCTGAGCTGCTTTGCTAAAGGTTAGTACTCTCCCACTTGAGCCACACTACCACTTCTAGCTTTATGGTAGTCAATTGGAGGTAGGAATCTCATGGACTTTCTATCTTGGGCTCATTTTAAACGACAATCTTCAGACCTCAGTCTCCTGAGTAGCTATGATTGCTGGTGTGAGCCACTGGCAGCTAGCAAAACATCTATTAGTTGTCCCAATTAAACATGTGGAGCAATGGGTCATTTGATACTGGTGAAACTCAGATAATGATTCCTCTACTTGTTCCTTTCTGGTGTTATTACTAGTGTGATAATGCTTGCTCAGCTTTATATCACTGTGCAATCATTGCTCCATTTTGTTCAGTAAACAGCTTTTCAGGACAGGAGAACTGAGAGAGGAGAATATGGGATGAAAATTTTATCTGTACTTCTTGTGGCCTGGCAAAAGCTTCTCAGAAAGTTTGCAAGCAGAAATAAGAGTCCACTTGGTTCCTGGGTCGTCTCTGGTCTGTGAAATGCATGATGAAGATGTCTGCTACTTGTCGGTTCTTGCTGGTGTTGAGTAGAATCCGCTCGCCTGCTGCTTCTGGCTCCTTCGTCCTGGACTCTCTGTGTTTCAGGTATGGTGCCTGCAATTGCTGGTGCCACCGCTGCCGCTGCTGCAGCGGCAGCTGGCAAGAGCTCAGATGTGTCTCCTTGCCTGGATTTTCCCTCTCTGGCCTGACTGTCTGTCCTGTGATGGCATACTTGGTGTGATCTCTGGCTTAGGACTGTTCACTGGAACTCTAAAACTTCTTTATATGCGAGAGTTTGTTTAGACTCCAGCTTCTCCTCTGCCATCTTCCCGGAACCCCTATGTGTTTGAATAAAAATGGATGACATCCTTGCCTGATTTCAGAGCAACTGGGAATACTTTCATTCTAATGCAGTACTCTTTATCAGATCAAGAAAGTTCCCATATAATAATTTTGACAAATTTTTACCATTCTGCTAGTTTGAAAAGATAAGATTTATTTTAGAGTTACAGCAGGGAATTCCCCTGTGACCAGTCTCCTCTACAGGCATGGAACCCCTCATGCAAACTGCTGATCATAATGGAAGAAAATTTTTGTTTGTTAGGAATATCAAATTTTTGACCTATGTACTCAGGATGTTTTCCCAGGAAACAAATCCACACATAGAAATTAGATCATCACAGCTGTTTGAATTGGCATTAGCAATATATATTTGTATTATTGATGTGCCATATCGCTATATAAAACAGTTTGTCACATAATAGTTTGTGAAAGAACAAACAAATGAATAACCTAGAATCTGGTATGGCAGTAACCTCTAGATGATTTTCTCATATTTTCAGACTTTTCATAAACGTAAATAATAGAAGCCAAATCCGAGCTACTCTGAAAATAGAAACGTGGATAGTCAAAGTTCAAGGTCAAACTGGAAAACATACAAGCGACCTCCATCTCAATCAATAAAATCTGGATGTGCCAATGTGTGGATGTCATCCTACCTATTACTGGACATACAACTAGGAAGTTCAGTATCTAGGTAGCCTAGGAATAAAAAAATGCAAGATTCTATATCAAAAACAATCAAAGCAAAAATTACTGGATGTGGCATGATTCAAGTGGTAAGGTGCCTGCCTGGCAAATGCAAGGCTCTGAATTTGAACCCAAGTACTTACCAAAAAATATTAAAAGTAAACATGAATTAATTCTCTAAATAATGTATCTGTAAATATTGTATATTCATATAGGCTTGATAAAATTATATTGTGGTTAATATGTCACAAAATAAAGTAACTGAAGTCTCCATAAGGTACTTGTGAAATATTAATGTCGTATTTGTGATGTATAATAGAAATACTTAAATAAATTGGAAAAAGATTTGAAGGGAATTATGTGTGTTCTTACAACATCATAAAGATCCATGCTAACCTCAATATAATTTAATGATATCTAGAAAACAGAAGTCAATATTGAATGTTTACATTAAAACCAAGTTTGCTCCCAAACTTTAGATGAAATATACCTTGCTAATTAGGAGGCAGAGATTTAGAAGACTGATATAATGGACAGTTTTGACAAAAAAATTAGTAAAAAAAAACTACAAAAACAAAGAAAGCTAGATATAATGTAATTTTCCTGTTATCTCACGATGTGGAAGCCATAGGTAAGAGATCATTGCTCAACGGAGGCTTTGCCTGAAAAATAATCTAAAGTTGTTAGAGCCTTAGCAATTTCAAACACCAGTAGTGCCAAAGGAAAAAGAAAAAAAGAAAACAGAAAATGAAAGGAATGGATAAAAAGAAAATATTTTCTCTTCATTCTTGGTTTCATTGCAATGGATACACAAATTGACAGTACTTTGTTTACAGTTTCAGGATTCAGGCCTCTCTAATATAAAAGCATTTATTTCAAGTAAATATTTTATTATTACTATTTATTAACTTATTATTGGACCTATAGGTTTGGAGATTGAAATCATGGCTTTGTATATATTAGTCTCGTTCTACAACTTAGCTGTACCCAAGCTCTCTTGTATAGTTTTGAAAATTGTTTATGAATTCTTCAATAGTTAAATATTATACTTTTCATCTTATATTTTCTCTCCCATCTTTTCCCCTATGTATTTTATTTTATGTGTTGAAAACTCAATTTTATCTTCTAAGCTTAGAAATTTGCTTTTGAGTTTACAGAGAAGTCAGTTATTTGTGACATCTTTTAAAATTATATATAGATATAAGTATTTCATATATATGATTGATTCTTAGAGTTCATTGCAATAAGCAACATTTATCTGTTCATATGCAAATAGTTATTGAGCCATTGTGATCCTCTCCTAAGAATAGCTTCCATTGTTCTTGCCATGTGAATGCTTAGAGTGCTGTTAATCATATCCAAGTTTAATTATTTGTCTTTTACTATCTATTGGATTAACTTGTAGATTTATGGGCATATCTAGTTATTAGAAATGAGGAAAACCATGGAGCATATATTTAATTGGATCTGGTTTATTTCCCTTAATAGCATTCCCCCCCCCCAGTCTTTCCATTTCTTCGGAATGGGGTAATACCATTCTTTCCCATGGAAGCACAAAATTCCATCAATGCAACAGAATTCAAGATCCAGAAATGAATCCATTCCTATAGGCTCATAATCTTTAATAAGGAAGCCAGAAACACAGGATGGAAGAAAAACAGCCTCTTCAAAAAATTGGTTTAACTGGCTCTACACAGAAAAGTGAAATTAGATCATTTTATATCCTCCTGCACCAGAATCAATTCCAAATGGATTGAAGAGCTCAATGTAAGTCCAGATGCCTTAAGAATCTTACAGGAAGAGTTAGGGGAAACATGAGGGCTCCTTGGAATAGGTCAAAATTTCCAAAGAAAGTCTGGATAAATGGGATTACATCAAACCAAATCAATCATTTGTCAGACTCAAAAGCAATGAAAAAAAGAGATAGTGTAGCACAGATTTATTAGGGAGCAAACCTACAGATAAGAGCCTCAGCCAATGGTAAACCCTTTCTCCCTTTTCTAACTAGGTTATTTATAGTGCGTTTACATGAATATAAGTGTTTTCTGATGGGGATTAATCAGAAAACAACTAATGCTAAGACAGAGATAGTATGTGAAATGAGTTGTAGCTGGAGAAAGGGAGGCATTAAGGCAGGAGTGTCTAGTTCAAAGACTTGGCTTGGTGCCAGCTAAGTAAGGCATAGCTGCACAAGGGAAGAGGGGTAAAACAGGAGTGGTTGTAAACAAAAGCAATTGTCTGAAGCCTCAAAACAAGGACCTCAGTCTGTGTGGACCAAACAGTCTCTAACAATAAGTTTTATTTAAATTAACAAGCATGATTTTAAATTTTGCAGAGTGGGATGGTACATAGTCACAGGCAATTTCTCCTATGTCAGGTAATCCAGTCTACTCTTTCACATGTTACCCAGTAGCCAGGTTTCAACGCAAATGACTACAATGAGATTGTAGAAATGAGGCTGTGACTTTTCCCTCTCATGAATCAAAATTCTGTCAAATGATTTCTGTCTTCCAGATGTTTACACATTTCTCAGGATCTTTTTTTACTATTTTGTCTTCATTATTGATAATCGTAGTATATTTTGTTGTTGTTGTGTGTATATGTCATTTTTAGGGCTTGACTAGATGTTTAATGGTCTCCCTTGTATGTTTTGCTCATGGCTGATGACACTCTATCCTTGAGTCACATGCTCACCTTATGTTTCTTGCTGGATAATTGGAGATAAGTTTTCACATTTTATCTGTTTGGAATGACATTGAACTAAAATATTCAGGTCTCAGCCTCCTGAGTTCTAGGATTATACACATGAATGGCTAACACCAATCTTTGCTTTACTGTTATTTTAATTATGTGGTAGTGGAAAGTGGAAGTATACTTGTGTTAAGTGTGCAATTTTCAAATACAAGTTTGAATCAACTTGATATAATATAACTGTTATTAATTTTAAAGTTAAATCAATGAGTGTCACACATTCCCACAGAAATATAATTGAAAATAAAAGGCATAATTGTTTTCTTAAACAATCAATGAAACCATAAATTACTTTCACTTTACAAATCATGTTTTATTTAACTTAAATTAGCAGACTTCCTTGAGTAAAAGTAAATATATTAATTGTATACAACAAGAAACAAAGTTATTATAGTTAAGAATAAATATTTCATCACACCCAGAAGATACGTTTTATTATATTCTCACTAAAAAGAAACGTTACATGCAGAAATTAATGGATATGATGGAGCTTATCATTACACAATATATAAATAAATGGGATTACCACTCAATACTTTAGAAATATGTAAAAAGTAATTATGTATCTAGGAGCCAGTAGCTCATGCTTGTAACCCTAGCTACTAAGGAGGCTGAAAGCTTAGAATCATGGTTCAAAGCCAGCCTAGGCAGGAAAGTCGATGACCTTCTTATCTCGAATGAGCCACCAAAAAACTGACAGTGGCTCAAGAGGTAGAGCACTAGTCTTGAGCTAAAGAGCTGAGGAACAGTTCCAGGCCCAGATTTCAAGTCCCACAACTGAATAAAAATAAACAATTAAAATAAATATTTTGACATAAATGTTAAAATATCTATTCTAAAAATTTTAAATCCTAATAGACATACTAGTTTATATAAATATAGAGAAGTTTTTTTCTGGATTTAGTTGTCATTGAATTTTGTAAATCACATATTTGTCACTCAATTCATATTTGTATGTTTATATACTTATATACCGTAAGTATAATTAAATGATATGTGATAAGCAATACTGTTTTAGAAATTTCACTTGGCTTTTTAACATTAACGCTTCTACCCTAAAATCGATATACCCTCCAACCTTATCAGAAATTTCATGTCATTGGAGCAAAAAAGCATAAGGTATAATCATTGTTTGGAACAACTGTAACATTTTACATGAATTTCACTTAGTTTAAGATCGAAAACATTCATGTCATCTTAACCATGCCAATAATAGCAAAATGTCTTCTGAGCTTTGCAGTCTCTTAAGAGATGAAAATCTTTAATTATACATCTAGTTTTTTTCTGCCTAACATCTTATATCTTAGGAAGATCTTTTTGGGTAACCCTCTGTTCCTGACTAGAAGACCACAACAAAGGCAATATGGAAAATACTTGAAAACAATTAAAAAAGCAATCACAAATACTCCTCTAATCACCAGTTTCAATGAGAATATACATTAAAGTAACACGTTTTTGTTGCATTTAAAGAGCAATAATGAAACTTTAATTAGCAATGAAGAAGATAACAGAAAACAGTGTTTGAAAACATCTTGACTTTGAACAATTCAATATAAGCATAATGGATTTATCTTGTTTTTCTATGGAGTTGCCAAAATAATAGAGAGCAACACCCAAAGGCAGGAAAACACCTAAGCCAAAGCAGTAAACATTTGTTTATAAAATAATCGTGAGGGTGTGACTCTTCCAAAGTCAGGCTTGCAAAGAGGAAAGTGTATTTGCTTTGGAGTGAACAATAAAAAATATAAAAATCTTTTATTAAGGTTTTACATATCTTGACTAGAACTTCTCATGTTGGAGAAGAGGAAAGGTATGAAAAATTTCAAGATTGTTTGACTATTCCCGAAGATCATTCTTATTTATTAGCTATAGCCTGGGTTACACTTAGTATCATGCTTGTTTAAATTTAGAAGCATTATTTGTTTCTGGGTTATAAGCCGCAAAGCCTTGAGTATTAATAAAGGTCATTTCCTAAGAGGTGAAAGTTGCTGTGTAAACAAACCTAAAATATCAAAGACAGCATAGTGGAAACTATTTTCTAGCTATATGACAATCTGTGGTGTAGATTTTGTTTCGCATTGTTCCAGGGAACTCATTTTTGTTATCTTCTTTTTCACCATCTAGTGTTCCTATAATATTCTATACCATCCTCTGATGACTATAACTTTACTGGATTCTCTAATTTCTCTGTTTCTGTTTTACCTTTTTTTAATTACTTTAGAAACTCTAACTCAACATGACATAAATTATCTTTATAATATTAGCAAACAGATTTCATTTCCATATTCTTACCCTAGCCTTCAACATAATTTTGGTACTTAGTGATCCCCAAATGTGAAAATAAAGACAGGGAGCTTCTTATTTAGATATTATTTAGAATTTCAAGGCTTCATTAATTCCAGGCCCTTAGTAGTATGTACATCATACATGTGTACTAAGCTGGCGGCAACTTTTTCTTATTCTCAGAAACTAGGAAACATGGTGTCCCTGTAGTTTCATTAGGAAAAGGCTATAGTTGAATTAATTTACTAAACCAAATCTGCTGTAAAGTATTTCTGCAAGTTATTTGGCTTAAATAATCCGTATTTACCATTTTACAGTTCTAAAGGACAGAAATCTAAAAGAAGTCTCACTAGATTAAAATAGAGACACCCACAGAGCTAAAATATTTTTCAAATGATTATAGTGGAAAAGACATTTATCTCCTGTTCTGCCTCCCAGAAATTCAGAATCTGGGTTGTTATTTTTTCCTTTATCTTCTAATGTAGCATCTTTATATCTTTTTGATGGTTCTAACCTAATCATGTCCCTTTTGAACTACACCTGGGAATTTTAACTACCTTTGAGTATACTTCCCCCATATGATAATTATTCAAATTTGTTCACCTTGGGTAATGAGAGGTTATTATTTTACAAACATATATATAATGCAAATCTACAATTGAAGGATTAGGTATGTGGGAAAGACAGATATTCTGTGAAGGTATTTTGCTATGTACAATGAGTGTGTAGCATTCTTTCTATTATAACCTGTTATCCTTTCATTAACTTGAACAAGATATTTCTTCAATGAAATATAACTAGAAAATATTTATTCCCTGAAAGCAATTAATCCTGATTAAAACATTGTCATGTACTAGAAATCATAAATGCTTGAAGCAGTTCTGGCACTATCACATTTTATATATTCTGCATACATTCTTCTCTTTTCAAGAGCATTTGATTGTTATTATTTTGGAATTATGGTTAATATTTATTTGACTGCTATTTTTAAAGAATGCATCACCCAATACTGGTTCTCTTATTCTAACTTTTTTGGGTCTAATCTATTTTTGAAAGAAAGGCAGCCATTTGAGTTACATGAACTGCTTATTGAAGTTGAATCAGCATGGAGAGGAAAGGAAGAAAATTGATGACTTTGTGAGTATATTACATTAAAAATATATCTACAAGCTATTTATCTTAAAAACTACTATTTTTCATTATATAAGATTCTGATATAATTTAGTCTCTCAACTCACACATTGTTAATGCAGTCTTATTTCATGCTTGCCAAAAACAAACACAAAATTACTATTTATTTTTAAATTATCATTTATTTTATAAAATATATTTTTAAAAATTAGTCGAGGGAGATGGTTTATTAGATATTTAGAGTCATGTTCAGACTCTAAGGTGAAAGCCAGAGAAGGGAAAAAAATCCTGATGTTATTCTCCCTTGAGCCAATCTGATTTACTTCATTTGTTTCTGAAAGAATGAAATTCTTGATTTGAAGCCTTTTGCTTGATATCCACAATGTGTCATTCTTCCATTATTAATAGAATTTGTAGAAAGGAAGAGAATTCACACTAGAAATAGGAGAAGAGGGAAAGAGAAGAAGAAATCTAGATATTTTATTCTTCCTCATCAAAATCACAAGGTCCGGATAATGATAATGGATATTAGACACAGTGCTCTAGAGTGATTAAACCCATCTATAGAAAAGATAACCCTACAAGTGATCACATGGAAAATGCTTATTTATAAAATATTGTAATAATTTCCTACAGAAAATGTTATCTATTTGTTAAGTTCTTGGTTAGGATTTGTTTAATTCTGGTGTGCTATAGTCAACTATCATAATGGTGTACAAGGATGGTAAGAAACTAACATCTTAATATCACTTTCTAATATTAGCTTAATTCTGCCTGTCTTATATGTATGAGGCTGTATTTGAGTTTTGCTTCAATTTCACATGCTATATTCTTCCAGTATATAAACTGAAGGAAGACTCCCTCTGAAATATGCTATTTTTATGGCTAAGGGAAAACAAGTCAGCTTTTAGACACAGACAATGAGATAGAAATCTTCCCCTAGAAATAATCTTTCTCCACTTCTGGTTCACTTTTGTAAGCTGAAATAACTCATATAACCCATTTTGACATTGCAGGTAGAAGTAAATCTCACCTACAGAAGCTGATGCAACAAATAGAGTAATATACCAAGGTATGCAACACTTGAGATAAAGAGAAAAAAAAAGAGAACTATAATATAATCAATCATACTTGTGCTCACATGTCTCTGCAGGAAGGAAGGTATTATATACCTTTGTTTCTAAAACTACTGAGATTTTCAAATCACGTCTTTTATGCTTGGATGTTACAGGAATTAGAGAACATTTTGATACTGAGACAGCATAAAATCTCGAAGAAAGCTGGATTAATCATTTCAATACTACCTTTTGTTCTCCAAGAAAATAAACCATTTTAAAAACAATACTTTATAATTTCTTATCTAGTATCTTTTATTTTCCAGAAATGGATTTTGTTAATATATGTGACTATCCAACAGAATAAATGTCTTCATTTATATGCATCTTGTGCAGACAGCAAGTCAATTAGCTGTAAGTGTGAGTTCATCAGTAGCACTTTTTCAAACTGCAAAACTTCGTTTAAATAGAGATACAGGTGGACCCATTGCAACAATGAGATGTACAAGACGTTATGTCGAAAAATGAACTTTACAACTTTGGTGGGGGAGGGTAGCGGGGAGGATTGAGTGGGGGGACATGGGAAGGGATGGGAAGGGGAATCAAAAGAGGAGGCTACTACGCTTGCTAAGAAATGTACTCATTATTTTGCCCATGTAATTGTAACCCCTCTGTACAGTATTTTCACAATAAAAATAATATAAAGAAGAAAAATAAATAAATAAAACTGCAAAAAATTTGGACAAGGAGATAATACATATATTTTTTTCCATCATCAACTACCAAACCCTCCTTCTTCCTTCCTAAGAAACACACAAAATTAATAAAAAGTCATAGATATTTGGCTATTGATCTTGAAAATGAAAGCAAAATGTTATGGATGTCTGAGATGATAGTTAATAGTGTTTTACATAGTAATGTCACATGCAACCACCCTATGAATCTTGCAGGTCTTAATACTCTTTCCTTAGTGATGTAATAGGAATGTCAGCTTTACTGGATGTAGTATTGTTTTCCACTTCCTTTCCTACCACCTGACCTAAATTATAATACATATTATGGGTGTGTTCTCTTTTTTTCTGATAAGATTTGCTAAGTGTCTGTCAATCACTTTGATTTTTCAAAGAATCAACTCTTTGTTGTGTTGATTCTTTCTGTTTTTTTTTTAATTCTAATTCATTTAATTCTGATTTAATTTTAATCATTTGCTTTAGTCTACTGCATTGGGGTTTATTTTACTGCTCTTTTGCAAGGAGGCCCAGATGTCTCATTAAATTTTTGGTTTCAGATCTCTCCAATTTGTTGATGTAAGAACTGAGAGCTATAAACTTGCCTCTGAGTACTGCCATTGCTGTTTCACAGAGGAGCTGGTAGTTTGTATGCTCATTTTTGTTGAATAACATGAACACTTGAATTTCCTTTCTAATCTCTTCCATGAACCAATCGTGATTCAGCAGTGTGTTGTTCCAGGTCCTTGCGTTGTTACAGGATCCTCTTTGGTGGTTTTCAGTGTTGAGTTCTAATTTTATTCCCTTGTGTTCTGAGAGAAAGCAAGGTATAAATTCAATGTATCTGAATTTGGACAAGTTTGCTTTGTGGACTAAAATGTGGTCTATTTTGGAAAATGTTCCATGTGCTGCTGAGAAAACCATGTATTCTGATGCTGCTGGTTGAAATATTCGGTAGGTGTCTGTTAAATCTAATTTACCTATGCAGTTGTTTAGATCCGCAATTTCTCTTTTCAGTTTTTGCCGAGTTGATCTATCTAGTGGGGAAAGTGGTGTGCTAACGTCCCCAACAATTAATGTCCTTGGATCTATTTGGGATTTGAGGGAAAGTAGTGTTGCTTGGATAAATTTGGGTGCTCCGTTGTTTGGCGAAAAGATATTTAGAATTGTAATATCCTCCAGAAGTAGATATCCTTTAATTAGTGTGTAGTGACCTTCTTTATCTCTTCTCACTAGTTTTAGTTTGAAGTGTATTTTATCTGATATTAGTATTGCAACTCCCACTTGATAATGGGGGCTGTTTGCTTGGTAGATTTTGTTCCAGACTTTCATATTGAAAATATTTTTGTTTTTATGAGCAAGACGTGAATCCTGAAGGCAGAAGATGGAAGGATCTTGCTTTTTAATTGAACTAGACAGTCTATGTAGCTTAATTGGAGAGTTAAGTTCATCAATGTTGAGAGAGAGGACTGAGAGGTATTAGGGAGTTCCTGCCATTTTATCCACCTTCTTGGGGGCTGAGGCAACTGAGTTCTTCCTATGCTGCTTGGATTCTCAGTTTGGGTTTAGTTTCTTGGCCTTTATTGCGGTCTTGTTGGTTTTCTATGTGTAGGACATCTTTAAGAATCTTTTGTAGGGCTGGTTTGGTGGAGATAAATTGTTTAAATTTTTCATTGCTATGGAAGGACTTTCTTTGACCTTGGGTTATGAATGAGAGTTTAGCTGGGTAAAGTATTCTTGGTTGATATTTGTTTGTCATTAGGGCATGGCATATATCGTTCCAAGGTCTTCCTGCTTGAATTATCTCTGCTGAGAAATCTGAGGTGATTCTAATTGGTTTCCCTTTATAAGTGATTGATATTTTCTCCTTGATAGCTTTAAGGATCTTTTCCTTGGTCTGAATTGATCCTGCGAGGATTATACTGTGAGAGTGGGATGTCCTGTTTTGGCCATGTCTATTTGTATTTCTAAAAGCTTCTTGTATCTTAATAGGCCTATCTTTTTGCATGTTTGGGAAGTTCTCTGCTAGGATCCTGTTAAACAAATTTCCTAGACCATTAACTTCTGTTTCTAGGTGCTCCTCTACACCCATTATCCTCAGATTAGGCTTTCTGATGGTTTCTTCCATGTGTTGAATAGATCTATCGTATTTCCTGGATTTTTCTTGAATGGTTGTATGTTCTTTCCCTATAATATCTAGGCTGTCTTCAATCCCTGAGATTGGACCTACTATCAAGACTTTCTACTTTGTTATTTATTTCTTTTCCTTCTAGTTGTTTGGCTTTGATGGCTTCCAATTCTTTGTTGGAGCTTTGTTTTAGATCTTGTGTGAACTTCTTTACTTCCTTAATTTAATGTTCAGTGTTTATTCTCAAGTCACTTAGTTGATTGGTTATGGTTTCCTTGGACTCCCATTACTTCTGTTGGGTTTCAGTCAGCGTTCCCTTTGTGGACTTCCTGACTTCTTTCAGCTCTCTGTTTATAGATTCCATGGATGCCTTTAGTGATCTTTGTGTATTCTCATGCTGCTCTCTCAATTCCTGTATCACTATTTGATTAGCTTCCTTATGTTCACTCAATTCCTGTAGTTCTCTTTGAGTGTTCTCAGCCTCCTAACTCCATTCCTGACTTTCTCTTTGTCTCTTCTACTCCAACTCCCGCAATTCCTGTCTATCTCTTTGACTGATCTCAGCCTGCTCACACCATTCTTTTATTTCTCTTTGAGTGTTCTCAAGCTGCTCATACAATTCCTGTATCAATCTTTGAGTAGCTTCCTCAGGCTCATGATATTCCTGTATTGACCTTTCGTTTGTCGTCTCTCTCTTCCTATCATGCTCACACGAAGTCTTTGCAGGTTTTCAATCTTTTCATTTATCATGTTTACCAGTAGTGTTTGCAGAGTTTTTTGGGATCTCTCCTCTGGATTATTCATTTTCTGTTCTGTCCCCTGATTACCATGAGTGGGAGTTGAGATACCCGGATTTACCATTTTTCTTGTGTTTTTCAGGTTTGTTCTGCCCATTTGGGATGAATGAAACACCAGTTTTGTGCTAGAATAGTATCTTTAGGCAAGCATCAACCAAAATCTGTAGTTGCAAAGTAAAAAGTCTGCAGATACAATCTAGTTCAACAGATATATATATATATTCAACATCAAACAAGTATGTATTAGTGTGCTGCGAACTGCAAAGAAGAATTTGGCAAAGCAGACATTATTAGGTTAAGGGAGAAATGTGGATAAAAATAGGAATAGAGGGATGTGGAAATGTAGAGGGAGAGTTAACTTGACTAAATACTAATATCTAAGTGGGAAATAGGTTGGATAGAATGATAGTAGAGAGAGAGAAAAAAAGAAAGAAAAAAAGGGCAAGAAAAAATAGAAACAAAAATTAAAAATTAAAAGTGAAACACATAAATTATGCAAATTAACAAAGTAATATTCAGAGAAGAACGAGGATAGGATAAGAGAAGTGAAGGGATAGAATGAGATGTGAAAAACTTAAAAATAAAAATGCTTAAAATATCATATAGGTACATAGAAGTGATACTGCTATTAAGGAATTTAAGTCTAAGAGTTTTTGAACTGAGTAATAAATTTCTGGATTAAGTGTGTACAAAATGGGGGATAATGTTTAATAATCGACTACGGGTATATCTGAGGATGAGCAGAACAGCAATTAAGTCACACAAAGATGAACGAAAGAGAGGAAAAGTGAAAAGAATGAGAAACAAAGAAAGGAAGGAAGAAAGGAAGAAAGAAAGAAAGAAAGAAAGAAAGGGATCAAAAGTCTGTAGAGCTAAACAAAAACATGAATAAAAAGAAAAAAAAGAAAAAATCACACACACACACACACATATACCCTTAAAATAAAAAGTATAAGAGCAAGAAAAAAAGAGTTAATAAAAAATATTTTTTAAAGATAAAAATTAAAAAGTTTAAAAAAATTATAAAATGTACAAAAAAAAGAATTCTTTGGTATTTTTTGGTGGGGATGGGTAGATCCTGTATCTCCCTTGTGTCTGTAACTGTCTCTAGTTGGAGTCTCTGGTCTGCTTGTGGTGTTTGATTTTCCTGTGGCTTGGTTGGTCTCTTAAGTCAGTTTGTTTGAGCAGGCAGAAAAATGCTCTGCTTTACCCAGAATTTTGTGATCCTCCTCTCAGGCTAGTTCAATGAGAAGGAGATCTGCTTTGAGTTTCACAAAAGAGGGAGATGGCTGTTTCTTCTAGTTTGGAGATGCTGTGATGAGGCTAGTTTCTGGTAGGGTGGAGGCCTTTTAGCAAACAGTAGCTTTTCCCTGGGGGGCTAGCTTCTGAGACACTGACAGAGCCCAGCCTGGAGCCATTCTCAGGGTTTATGTTTACTGAATGTCAATTGATTGTCAAGGCTACTATAGGGAGGTGCAGCCTCTGGCTCTGTTTACCCAGAGAAGAAAGCCACTCCTGGGGCTGGTGGAGCTTTCTCAGCTGTGCTGGGTCACTTTCAGCTGGGTGTAGCTGAGCCTGGAATGTCATAATAGGTTCCTGTGACCTGGTAAATGACTCTTGTATTCTTTCAAGGCCTGAGTTGGAGCTAGCTGCTCAGCCAGGCCTTTGTCAGTATCAAAGATGGAGATATCTCGTATTGGGGAGGGGAGGGATGTTCTTAACTCCTCTGCTCCCTGAGAAGGAGTGAGGATGTCAGGCTTCTACTCATGCCAGATTCTTGGTTCTTGGGACGTCTCTGCAATCTGCAGGATGAAGATGTCTGTTCCTTGTCAGTTCTTCCTGGTGTTGAGTAGAATCAACTCGCCTGCTGCATCTGGAGTCGTTGCCCTGGACTCTCTGTGTTGCAGGTATGGTGGCTATGGCCGCCACAGCGGTGGCTGCTGACAAGTGCACAGATCTGTTTCCTTGCTGGATTTTCTCTCTCTGGCCTAACTCTGTGGACTGTGATGGCACACTTGGTGTGATTCTCTGGCTTAGGACGGTTCACTGGAGCACTAAAACTGCTTTCTATGTGAGAGCTTGTTTAGCCTCCAGCTTCTCCTCTGCCATCTACCTGGAACTCCTGTATGTATTTTTATTTTGTCAAGCACTGAGCTTGAACTCAGGTAGTGGCAGTTCTGCCTCAGGTTTGATCACTCTAGGTTGGGGTGCAGCCACTGGACCCATAGCCGAACCTGGGTTCCTGGGTCCCAATGGCTGACAGGAAAAAAAATTTAATGCAAAACAGAAAAAACACTGGCAATTTGCAGATGGCTGCCAATTTTACATTTTTTTTTTTGCTAGGTGACCATACTGGGTCTGAATGACACAGTTGAAAAATGTTGGTAACCTGGCATTGCTGAAAGCTGGCAGGCTACCAAGGAAGCCATAGGCCAACACAGCAACATAGGCCCTGTGTTTGAATCCCAGTCCTGACCCCTAAGAGATCCAAGAGTCTCGTTCCTAATCATAGGAATACCGATGGAAGATTATGAATAGCAAGGTTGAATTAGTTATTTCTGAATACTATTATACAATTAGAGTGATTTTAGGAGGCCAATTGATTTTAATGAATGCTTTTTGACATATTCAAAAATACTATTAATTACATGTATGCTATAGTTTCAGGACAGTGGTTGATTTAATTAATAATTCATTAAGGCTGAAAACAATAATATTAATTACATGGAGGCATAATAAACACCCAAGAATTGTCAGGAATATAGCCTATATAGCTGAATAATGTGTAGACATCTCCGGCACTCTATAATGATCTATATTTATTTGTGTACTACAATCTGCATATCAATGTGTTCTTATTTTGTCAACTCTTAGGGCTCAATCTCAGGTGCTAGAAATGCTAGTAAGCTTAATATGCTCCAGGCTGGCATGCTGACACTTACCCATTAATGAACTGGGCTTTGTAGACTGTGAGTTCAGATGTGAGAAGCCGAGCGTGAAACATGTTTTCTTTTTCTTTGAAAGTGCTCAGTGACAGGTAGGATGTATAATTCAGATGCAAATCTATATGCTATGTAATAGGATGTAATAAATGTAAAAAATGTCATAGGTGGAAGAATTGTCATTACAATAAATGAAAAAAAGATTGAATTAGTAGGGAATCATTCTAAGATAAAATTAAACACAAAAATTATAGGACGTGGATTAAGTTTAATATTTTATTAAGCATTAACAGAATAAACATTTCATGGAAACACGAATACCTAATAATTGGTAGTAACACACGATGCTTAATTTAATAATATATAGGAATATGTCTCATTCTATAAAATACATAATTATAGTAGGAATGAACGTACATATGTGGTAAACAATAACAGGATATTGAGTAATTTTAATTAATGCTTTATTAATTGTTAACTGGGACACTTCATTAAATGGAAACATAATTTAATACCTAATAATTGGTAGTAATACTATCTATGATTTAATAATATCCAGACATCTCTCTTTTTGTGTATATAATATTTGTATACAACAATCTCTATCTATTTATATCTCATTCACTCCTGGGGCTCGGTGGTTGAATGTTCACCAAGGAAGCATGAAGCACTGGGTTTGATTCCTCAGTGCACATAAACAAAAAACCCAGAAGTTCTGCTGTCTTTCATTCAATTGTGTGCTAGCCTTGAGCATAAACGCTTAGGAACAGGGTCAAAGTGCATACTCAAGCCCTAGGACTGCCGCCAAAAAAAAGTAGAATGTTTTAACTGGAACTATAGAAGGGTAAGAAGGACAGGACTTCAAATACCTCATCACAGGGCAATCTAGGAGTCTGGGGCTGACAGCTTCCACCTAACCTGACTTAGCCAGATGTAAACTGCTGCAACCCAGATCCATGGGCTATCCCCATCATCCTGGTTACCCTGGCTTATCCCCATAACCTGGGTGCTCAGGGCCTTTAAAACTTGGCAGGAAGTTTGCTAGAAACTTTGAAATATGGCTTGAAGTGGTAGAGCTCTAGTCTTGATCAAATGTTATTAGAATAGTATACTCATGTTTTGAGTTCAAGCACCATGGCTAACCACCCCCCCAAAAAAAAACACCACACTAAACCATTAGATGTGAACTTGAGTAGTTTGTGAACTGTTCCTCAAAGAATGGTGATACTGATAAAAGCACCCTAATTCTAATGAAAGCTTGTGGAATAGAGCTAGGTGCTGAGTCCTTCACAGGGTGCAGTTTGCTGCATCCTGCATTGGGTGCTGTGTGCTGAGTCTTTCAAAGGATGCTGTGTGCTGAGTCATGCAAAGAGTACAATGTGCTGTGTCCTTCATGGGGTGCATTCTTTCTTCGGGTCCTTATAAGATCTCCACAACTGAGATGATTATGCAGACAAGAATATTGAGGCTCATTTATGTCCCCATGGCAGGGACAAAGATGTATTACTGAAGACTAGTAAGTTGTCTCCTGCAGACAATTGTTTTGTTTTGTTTTTTCTCAGTCATGAACCTTGAACTCATGGTCTAGGTGCTGGCCCTTACCTCTTGGGCTTATGACTAGCTCTCTACCATGTGGAGACATGGATCCCCTTATAGCAGAGGCCACAGCCTAGGGGTCTATAGCTAAGGTCTGTCATCCTGCCTTCTCAGAAAGCTGAGATATGAGGATCTGGGTTCCAAACTATGCCAGACACAAAAGCCTATTATCTCCAATTATCTCCATGAGCTTATTATTTCCAATTCACCACTAAGAAACCCGAAGTGGAATCTGGGTGCTTGTTGCTCATGTCTGTCATCCTAGCTACCCAGGAGGATAAGATCTGAGGATCATGGTTCAAAGCTAGCCTGGGCAGGAAAGTCCTTGAGACACTTAGCTCCGATGGACCCCCCAAAAAGCTGAAGTGGTGTTTGGCTCAAGTGGTAGAGCACAAGACTTGAGGAGAAGAGTTCAAGGACAGTACCCAGGCCCAGATTTCAACTCCTACAACAATAAAGAAAAGACAGAAACAAACTAACAAACCTGAAGTAGAGGGCTGGGAATGTGTAGAGTGTAGATTGCTTTGCATATATGAAACCCTGGGTTTGATTTCTCAGGACCATATCACTAAAAAGAAGCCTGAAGTGTCTCTGTTGCTCAAGTGGGAGAGGGGTATCCTTGTACAAGAGAAAATAGGTACAGTGCTCAGGACCTGAGTTCAACCTCCTGTGCACACGTGGGCTCACACACACACACACACACACACACACACACACACACACACACACACACTCACAGACTAGAAGTGATGCTGTTAGACAAAAAGGTAAAGCACTGGGCTTCTACACTGAGCTCATGGTCAGCACCCCAGCCCTGCTTTCAATCCCCAAACCTAGCCAGCCAGGGCCCAACTTGGAGAGGTCAAATGTTTCAAAACCTGAAGAGCTTCAACAGCCCTAGATGACAGGAAGCTTTGTGATATGAGATATGTGCTTGGATTTCCCAAGCTTCCAGAAACCTAGGAGAGACATCATAGGCCAATCATCATCCTCAATGAAACATTTCATGAGTTTCAGTGCCCTAGTTGTCTGCTAGAAGGACTGCTGAATTATATTGAGCACTGTATTTGAACACAGGAATATAGTCTCACAATGGCAGGATAAGTGCACAGGACTTGGCCTGCCATGGGAGGTGGCACAAATGGCTTCCTGTCAAACCAGAGCACTGGGGAAAGAAATAGATTGGGCTAAAATTAGACCTTTATCCTGACCTTTAGATCCCACTCACACTCATTCTCACAATCTGACACAGATGGAGTTGTTTGTTACATAGCTGTCTGCCTGTCCAGACAATGAGGGAGACTTCTTCCAGCAGGCCTGGGATGCAGAGAAACCCTCAGGCTATACTGGGAACAGTGAGGGGAGCCGCAGAACATGCACTCTCATGAAATCAGTCTCTGTTATGAAATCATTTTATTGGATACAAATTTTCTAGCTTGGTGCCATTCATCGTAACTACTCTGGAGCTTCACCTATAGGAATACATACATACATATACAAAGATATGGAGGTACAGGTTATTTTTGAGGGGGCAGGTTCTGGTGTTGAACTATGAGCCTAGGCATTGTTCCTGAGATCCTTTTGCTAAAGGGTAGTGCATTAACCTTGAGTCAAAACCCCACTTCTGGGTTTTTCTGTGATCTCTTAGAAATAACATTGTCATAGACTTTCCTACGCTGGCTGGATTCAAACTCAGATTCTCTACATCTCAGACTCCTGAGGAGCTCAGATTACAATGAGAAGCCACTGGCACCTTCTTTCTTTTCTTCTTCACTTTTTAATCTGGAAACCTGACTTCTTAACAGGGTCATACCAATGTTATGAATTTATAAGTTAACTACCCAATGTCATTTATAGCTGCTTTCTCTAAGAAGGATTTTCCTTCCTCATCTTACCATCTGTTCATATGTTTGAAACCAAAAGTGAGAAATGAGTGTCACAGAATTTCTGTGCAAATGTCCACAGGACATGCCAGCTCTGTCAGTTAGCATTGAGCTACAGCAATTTACTGTCTCAAGATGGGAGGACCAAAAGCTAGAGCGATCCTTATATTGTCTGCATTGCTTCTTTTGCCTATAAAATGATCTAATAATTAGGAGTGTTGTGTGTCTCCAACCTTAAGTATCTGGAATATACTACAAGCATCTTCATGCATTACTTTTCTAGTGTCTCTCGAGATTGAGACTACAGGTTTGTGTGGAGGTGCTCCTTGGTCAATCCCTGAGGAAAGCCGCTTGAAACCTTTTTGAGCGATCACCCTTCAAAGTCAGCCTGAGCAGGAAGTCTGTGAGACTCTTATGTCCAATAAACCACCAGAAAACCAGAAGTGGAGCAGTGGACCAGAAGGTAGAGATGGAGCTTTGAGAGAGAAAGTCGAGCAGAAGAAACAGGCTAGACCAGCCTGGAAAGCCTGGGAGGCACTTATGTCTGATTAACGACCAGATGGCTGGAAGTGGAGCTGTGGCAGTGGTAAAGCCTCAGCCTTGGGAAAAAACAGCTGAGGAATGCATCAGGCCCTGAGTTTAAGCCATGGGATAGCCTCAAAAACGTTTTCAAAAAGAGAAGGCCACGTTTATGAATCAGTGGCCTACTTACTTATGTGTGTATATTACTTATGTGTGTATATTACCTCCCTGAGTTCAAACACACTGTATGCAATGATGCTTCTCTTATTTATTTATTTATTTTTCAGATATGATCCTTGCGCCTACTGCATCATCCTCTTCATGTCAGACCCATTGCTTTCTCTTCCAGGGTTCCAGGCCTGTGTCCTTATATGGTGCACACTGAAGATCTCAGCAGTCTTTGTTTACATTTTATTATGAGGAGAATGCAGGAACAGTCACAAATCAGGCAGGGGTACAGAAGATAGGGTTTCTTAGAAGTAACCAGTCTTCAGAAAATTAAACTTGAGGAAGTAAAATGGTAGCATACTTATGTAAAAACTACCATTAAGAAAAATATGAGGGGGCTGGGAGTGTGGATTAGAGAGAGAGTATTTGCCTAGCATGCAAGAAGCCCTGGGTACGATTCCTCGGTAGCACATACACAGAAAAGCCCAGAATTGGTGTTGTGGGTCAAGTAGTAGAGTGCTACAGACAGTGCCCAGGTCTTAAGTTCAACCCAAGACCTGGCAAAGAGATACCTAGGTAGGTAGGTAGATAGGAAGAAAGAAAGAAAGAAAGAAAGAAAGAAAGAAAGAAAGAAAGAAAGAAAGAAAGAAAGAAAGAAAGAAAGAAAGAAAGAAAGAAAGAAAGGAAGGAAGGAAGAAAGAAAGAAAGAAAGAAAGAAAGAAAGAAAGAAAGAAAGAAAGAAAGAAAGAAAGAAAGAAAGAAAGAAAGATAGATAGATGGGCTGGGAAGGTGGCTCAGTGGTAGAGCGCTTGCCTTGCATGCCTGAAGCCCTGGGTTCGATTCCTCAGCACCACATAAGCAAAAAGAAAAAAGCCGGAAGTGGCACTGTGGCTCAAGTGGTAGAGTGCTAGCCTTGAGCTGAAGAGCTGAGGGACAGCGCCCAGGCCCAGAGTTCAGGCCCCACGACCGGACCAAAAAAAAAAAAAAAAAAAAAAAAAGAAAGAAAGATGATAGTTTAAACTTTGGACGTCAGGAGGAAAGAAGGGAACACTTCCCAGTCAGGAGGCCTTTTGCATTGTGCCTTCACATAACCACAGAGCAGGAAGACTGTCTCTTTCCCACTTCTCAGGCAACCAAGGGCCCCAGAGTCAAGAGGGCAGAGCTAGGATCTAAATCATGTGCTTGGAGACAAAATAGAAACAGTCCTTCCTCTAGTTAGTCTGGGGATTTGCATTAATTATGTGGAGAATGAAGGAGAATGGACTGACAGAGGTAGAAGGGTCTTCAAATCTGATAGATGGAGAGTCAAAAACCCACTCCCTAAGACCAGAGAGCAGGGTTTTTCTACTCTGTTCCTCCCCTCTCCCCCAATAAACTGGCTCTCTATTGGTAACCTAAAGGTAGCCTGAGGCTCCCTTCACATGAGGGAGGAAGGTTAATTAGTCATTGTTTGAAGAGGCCTAGTAAAGCCTGACCCTGGTGTAACTTTAACAAATGTTACAGGTTTTCCCCATTGTTGGTTGTGCCTGGAAAAAATGAAGTGGTTTTGCAGCTCACTTCCCTGTTGAGTGTGTACGTTCTGCCTCCTAATCCTGTAGGCCTGGTCTCTGCACCTAACCTGGATTTTGAAACTGTTTTCTGTCCTTCAATTACAGAGTTACACTGGAGTTCTTCCTCCTAGCAGAGCTAGGGCTTGGATCCTGAGAACTTCATCTGAATCCAGGATAGGTCAATAATGGTTCTTTCCTTCTTCTATAGCTCGAGTACTATAAGAACATTTAATGTGCAAGTAAATTCTCATCACCAAGGGAGACTCACGAAGCTCTTGAATATCTGACCTTTCAGAAGTGGAAGTCATTTTGTCATAGATTTCCTGCCCTGGCTGGCTTCACCCTGTGATCCTGAGACCTCAGCCACCTGAGCTAGGGTGACTTGTGTTCTGCTAGGTTCAGAATTGTAATGATATTGACAATACAAGTCAACTGCTTATCACAAAGGGCTTGTGGAGTATATTAAGCCTTTTAACCTTGGACCTTTAAGAACCCTGTAGGACACAATACTACAAGGCTACAGTCTGAGAGGATGGGCATATGTATGTGCTACACTTGAACCTTGAGCTCTGAGACCAATTCTGGTGTACATCAGTGTTCATCTTCCAAAGAATGTTCTCATAATTAGCAAATAGGAAAAGTATTTTATTAACCCTCACTCTTTTTCCAGTTGTGTGTCTCGAACTCTAGCCTGGGCACTGACCCTGAGCCCTTCAGCTCGTGGTGAACACTCTAGCACTTAATCCAAAATGCCAGATGGGTTCTTTTGGTGGTTCACTGGAGATAAGAATCTAACAGGCTTTCCTTTGGACTGTGGTCTTCAGCTCTCAGCCTCTCGAGAAGCTATGATTCCACTTATGAGCCACTGGCATCTGGCCTATGGTTTTCGACAGTCCTGGGCTTGATTTTAGGGGCTGGGTCCTCTCACTGAGCTTCTTTTTCTCAAGGCTAGCCACTTGAGCTACTCCATAGCTGGTGGCTTTTTCTGAGTATGTGGCACTGAGGATTCAAACCCTGGCATTCATGCATGCTGAGCAAGCACTTTACCACTAAGCCACATTTCTAGCCCCACCCTCACAATTTTATACCTCACTTGCCTATCCTCAAGAAAAGGCTTCTGAGTATAAATCATCTAAAGAAAACCCGATAGGAAGTTTCCAAAGATAAATAAGACAAAGCTCATACTTTTGAGAGACTCTAATCATGTGAAGACTGTGACAAATGCTTCCATTTACTTATGTATTATGTTTCAACACTAAATAAAATATTAATGAAAATGAGTCAATGTCCTAAATTATTGGGTATAATTTTATAATAGATGTGCAAAATGTAATAAATATTATGCGTATAAAAATACTAAATACAGTAATCAATAAATGAATCAAAAGAAAATAAAATACAAAATCATTCTTTTTCTGTGGGGGTCCGGTTGTGTGGCTTGAACTCTGGGCCTGGGTGCTATTCCTGAGCTCTTCAGCTAAAGGCTAGCACTCTACCACTTGAGCCACAGCGCCACTTCCGGATTTTTTCTTTTTGCTTATGTGGTGCTGAGGAATTGAACCGAGGAATTCAGGCATGCAAGGCAGGTGTTCTACCACTGATCCACCTGAATCATAATATGAAATTAACATACATATGTAAGTATATATATATCATATATTACACATGTATAGAGATTTTTTTTTCCATTTCAGGGCCTTCATTTAGGCCCTGGGAACGCTAGCCTGAATTTCTTTCCTCATGGACAGTGAGCTTCGCCTTCACCCATGATGCAAAATAGTTACATGGACGGTGAGCTCAAATCCTAGCAATGGCAGAAATACTGGACCCCGTTCCAAGACACTGACATAATTTTTTAATGGAAGCAGTTATGTTTATTCAGTTCCATACTGAACATTTTAAAAAGAGTAGAATTTTGTACAGCTATTCACTCAGAGATCCTTCTCTTACCTCCAAAATGCTTCTCTGAGAACTACATTGTTTGTCTTTGTTCGTTTTTTATTGTAAAAATACTTTACAGGAGCAAGGTAATGAGTAAATTTCATATTGAGCATTGTTACCTCCTCCTTTGTTTTCCCCCTACCATACCTTCCCTCCCATCTCCACAACTACCTCCCCCTGCTTAGGTCAGTGACTTAAGTTTCATTTTTGGTTGGCACAAGGTTTGAACTCAAGTAGTAGCAAATCTTCCCTCACATTGCTACAGATTTACCAAGACCCTGAGTTCAAATCCCAGGCTAGGAAAGAAAACTAGCAGAAATTCCAAACTAGGTAGCTTTATTTTTTTAATTTAGTTAAACAATTATATTTTCTGTATTCTTTTTCTTTTTTTTCTTTTGGCCAACCATGGGGTTTGAATTCAGGTCATGGAAACTCTGCTTCAGCTTAGATCTCTCTTGGCTTGGGTGCAGCCTCCAGAACCATAGCTGATCCTAAGATCCTAGGCCCAGTGGACTTTCTAGAAAAAAAACTGGAAAGCAGAAAAAGTGGCAACCTTCAGGGGGCTGGGGTTTTATTATTTTTTTCTTTGCACAGTGACCATCCTGGGTTTGAATGACATGGCTGCAAAGTAGATATGACCTGCCATTGCTGATGGCTTGTGGGCTATCAGTGAAGCCATAGGACAACCTTTGAACATAGGCCCTGGGTTCAAATCCCAGTCCTGACACCAATGGCAGGAGATCACAAGAGACTCATTCCTATGCATGGGAATATCCATTGAAAGAGTAGTTCATGCATCCGTCTAGTCAAAAATTGGATGCAATAGTCCTAGAATGCTGATTGATCTTAATGTATAGTTTATTAAGCATTAAAAGAATAATATTCCTTCAATGGTGGTATAATAAATACCTAAGAGTTGGTAGGAACGTAGTATGTGTCATTCAATCATATGTAGACGGCTCTGGCACTCTTTAACAATATATATTTCTTTGTATATCACCGTCTGCCTATCCATGTAGCGCTGTTTTGGCCAAAACTGGGGGTCACTCTCAGTGCGTGGGAACCACTTGACAGCTTCATTGGCTATAGGCTCCCATGCTAAAACTCACCCATTCATGAATTGGGCCTGCTAGGCCCTGAGATCAGATCCTAGCACTGCCAGGCATGATGGAGAACACATACATCTAAAATCTAGATTCCATATGATAGGATGTAAACAATGTAATAAATGGTATAAGTGTCATCAGAGTCAATAAAATAAGTGGTAAATAAATTAATAAAACAAGAAATAAAATGAATAAACACACCAAACACAATATGGACTGAACATCTGAACGGAAGTATAAATCCTATCGTTAAGATGTATATAAGGAGTAACTTTTCCAGGACTGAGGCTTGAATTCAGTCCCCCTAGGAGGAGGGAATGGCGGGAGATCCTGAGATACTTGTTTCTGGACCTAGGAAGAGTCATGGAATGCGATCGATCTCATACTTGAATGAGTAGTTTGTGCATAATGCGAGTAGGAAATGATACGCAAGACTCATGGGGTATAGATTATTTGTAAAGAAGAGTTAATGAAGCATGACAATAATCATCAAAGACATGAAATTAATGCATCAGAAAATACCCAAATATAGGTACACACAGATTGGATTCCATCACAAGTCACCATCAATCCTACTCTATACAAATATGTACTTATTTGCATTCTATCTTCTACTTATGAATGGATGACTATTGTGCTCCCCACTCTCCCCCCAGGGGGGCTCAGATTCAGGTCCTGGGAACGCCTAGCTCCTTTGTCGCTCACAGGCTGTTGTGCTCATATGGACCCATTCACCAATTGGGCCTGCTAGACCCCGAGTTCAGATCCCAGCCCTTCCAAAAGATTCATCTTGATGTAAGACACCCATGGTTGCATATGTTTTCTTTCCTGTGCAAGTCTTGGGTCTCAGCTAGGATGGAGAATGCATGGGCCACCCTGTGGTCATGGGAATAAGTTGTTATCCATGTCAGCCCAGTTATACCTGTCATCATATACATGAGAAAATACACAATAATCCATGAATAGCATACAAAATAAACACAATAAGTACACTCAATGCACGATGCAGACCCCACACGGATGTGAATATACACCCATGTTTCAATCATGCATTGAGCACTATTTTGGCCTCCCTGTGGCTCGATCTCAGTTCCTGGGAAGAACCCATCTCCTTAGTGGCTCAAAGTCTGGTGTGATCACGTGGACCTATTGTGCAGTTGGGCCTCCTAGGCCCTGAGTTCGAAGCCCAGCAATGCCAAAAATTCACCCTGATGTGAAAAGCCAGTCATTGCACCTGTTTTCCTGTGCTGTGCAAATTCTGAGTCTCGGCCAGCATGGAGAATATATAGGCAACTGATGTCAGCTTATATTTCCATAATTCATTCATCTGCAATAACAATTTGCAAGACTGGAGATGTGAAGCACTTAGACATGATTTTATTCTTGTTCATTTGGAAGATTAATCTTTAGTCAAAAGGAACGTTTAAAAATGGCCTAGAATTTATTCCTACCAGTTTTTATAAATGGCTTTGTACAATGGTATGTGATTATTTATTTTACATAGGATAATTTTTTCTACTACCTATAAGTTTTGGAAAAAGAAGAAAACTAAAATTTACTACTTAGAGGAATGTGATAGAAATCGAAGACAGATTTTAGGTTTGTCAAATCTCTCATCAGTACCCATATTCAAGACTTAAAGTCGTATTTCTTACTATGTTAGACAGATAGGGAAAATATATGATAAGGCAACACATGATAAGGCAACTATTAGTGACTTTAAAATGTACCTTCTTATGTGATGAAATTTACTTTATTAGCTAATATTTGGGTTTGAATTATGGGAGGCTGATCTATTTAACACATTTCTGGAAGGCACCTACTGAACAACACATATGTTGGGGGGTAGTATTTCTGCACTTTAATGAATGGTTGAACTTGCTTGGTATTAGTGTTGGGTACGTAAATCAACTGTATTGTAACTTGCTCCCTACACTTGAAAACCTTGTAATGTCACTATCATCTACTTGTCAAGTGTTATTTTGGTGAATATGATTTTTAAAAGTTTATTTGAAAAGGAATATACTTTCAGGAGTTTAAATGTAGGTTACATTGGTTTGAGAATGACATTTTTATACTACAGAACCAAGTTTTACTGAAGTACCAGTGTTTTGAAGCACTAAGGGTCTTCTCAATTAATGTTTTTCTAAATTATATTTGACCTCTAAATCAAGTTTTCCTAGTCTTGGTAGACCAATTATGATCTATCATTCAAGAAACTATTTTTTTGGCTGCACTGAAATCTTTCATTCATCATTAGGAGAAAGGTATTAAAAATAACCTTGTTCATTTGTGATTTTGTTCACTGATATGGGTTGGTCATCTGTAAATTGGAAGTTTGAATTACAGTACTTTCTCTCAGATTTTGTGATCTCATCTTTCATTTTAAGTTGCCTTGCATTTCACAATTGATTACTGCTAGTACTTGTAAGCAATTGGGGCCCTGAAATATTATAGGAAATGAGAAATTGAGATGAGTCTTTATTTTCTGTTGGCATGTTGCATGGGCCTATGTGAGAATTCATGCCCTTGTTATCTGATGATGCAGATAACTGGGACCTGTTATCCTAGGACACGTGGGTCCTGCAGAAGAATAATAGCTTTTAGACATCATATCAGCAAAATTTGGGTATAATCAGTAGGAATGCTTCAGAAATATGGAGAAAAACACTTTGGGACCAGCAAGTTAAAACAATATACAGAGCATCAGAATAAAATCCCTTAAAGATTAGCAGAAAACAATACTGTTAATTTACATTTGTATTCAGAAGACCACGAACAATTAGAAGATATCACAAGCTAATACTGAAGATATTGCATTGATACTTTTTATATTCTAATATATATTCTAAACCTAATTATTTATATTCCAATCTATTTATGGGAATAAATGTCAATATATTTGTCAAATTATCAATTCTAGTAAGATTCACTGTATGAAATTTAAAATCAGCACATATAAATATAAAATATATAAGTACATATAATATAAAAATTGTTTTGCATTGTTGTGTTGTGTTTAGGGAATCAAAGGCAACTCTGTTTTAAAGTATTATTCCATTTTCTCTACCTCAGTTTTTGGTAGAGTTAGACTTAAAGCTTTACCATTTGTAGATATGCAGCCTAGAAGCGAGAGGAAACACTGTGATTAAAACATTACAAATTTAAGGCCTAATATCGAGGAGAAACATATGGACTTCTCCAGGAGCTATTGCAATATTTAGTGATAGAATGTCAGTAGTGTAAGTTCCTGCTTGGTTGGATGATAGACAGGTCAGGACAGTAGGTAATCATGCATATGAACAATTCTTTCACTTTCCTGGCTTTAGCTACTTTTGAAATGATATGTATAATAAACAATTATGTTTTGATAAAATACCTTCCATTCTGAACAATTCTGTCTGAACTGTTCATCTCTCTATGATCCCTTGTAACTAAGATTATTTTTGTTCCAGTAAGACAATCCATGCTGTCAGGGTAAGATATTCTGGTTGGTCTGTTCCTACATGGAAGAAAGGTAAAGGTTCAGTGTCAACGTCTACTCCATTGGGGTCCCTGGGTAAGGGTCACAAAATCACCAGGACACAGGGGATGCAGAGTGCAAACAGCAATTGTCATTGCATGCTGTGCTTTATTGTTAGTGGGTATTTAAAAACTAGCAAGCATACTTTTTGCCAAGATTTGGCCAGAAAACATTTACACAAAAAATTTCCACAGATACATTTTTACTTAACCTATAAGAGAACGTCTAGGTATATTATTATCTAAACTATTTTAGAGCAAGCTCAAACCATTTCTCCAATCTCAGGAAAATGCATGACCAGCTGTTCATCTATGCTTAAGCAAGCAGAAGAGCCACTTCCTCAGCTCCCAGGAGTCTGTGACATGTTTTGAGGTAGGAAGAGGGAACATTTTCCCTCTGTATCCTGGCGTTCCAAGAGCTTTCCTAATCCCAAACACAGTCCTCAGATAATCCCGAGGCTGGAGCCTGCATCATTCTGCCACCTCAACATAGACCCTGAGTCTTCACAGTTCAGGTAGACATTTGTCCCAGCAAGACCTCATTTGGGAAATTTTAAGCTGCAGAAAGTTAGAAGTAGCTCTTAAGCAAGGCTTACTTTGAATCCATTAGCTCCACAAAGCTAACTCAGTTGATAAATAAGTACTTGAAAAGCCACCACCTTTGGACTTAGCTGTAAAGGCTTCAAAGTATGATCAAATTTAAAATGAAAATGACAAAATAGTCATTGACAAAAAAATTGTAAATGTGAGCAATCAACCAAACTATATAAGTTTTTTCCACTGTACACAGAAATTTAGAGAAATAACATCAATAGCATTTTTAGGAACAATAAGGGTTCCTTGTTACAAATAGGCAACCATGGATATATGCCTGTATAAAGATTGTATCATTACGTACTTAAATTTTGAGGATACTGCATGCTTCAGCAGCAGGTCTACCCAAACTACAACAATACAGAGATTAACATAGCACTTGCACAAGGATGATATGAAAATTTGTGAAGTATTCCATATTTTTCATTCTTCTGATGCAAGAAATGAAAAACAGTTATTAAAAAGTTGATTACAAAAACACAAGTGTAACAATATATGTAATTCATAGAATTAAAGGTTAGTTTGACATCAGTGTATTAAATTTTCACCTTAGAAAGGCCTTTACATAGCATAACCTTTACAAAACTTGAAATTAGATAATATTGCTATTTTATCCCAAAGAAATAAAATAATATAAGAAACTATGAAAAAAAGGAGTCTTAAAATTCTTCTATATGGAATGCAATCTGAAAGGTCACATTTATTAATGAATCTATACATTATATAACAATGTAGAATTCAAAGTATTATATCTAGGAGAGAATGAAATAGATTATGGACATTACACAAACATAGATATACTTTTTTCAGAAAAGCACCCGGAACATCTTTAGTTTCTATACTATTCATTTCAACAGATAAGTTAAAATTATTTCTGATTTAAAGAATCACAAACTCTGCAGAGATCATTACAGATATATACAAACAACTCTTGAATACATTTTGATATCAAAATCATGCAATTCACTTGGAAGAATACCATGGAATACATAAATTTTTATAGTAAGATATTGCTGTTGCTTTGTATTGTGAAAAAAATTTGTAGGGACACAAAAGATGGACTGGCATTTTTGAAATTTAAGAAACTTAACCAAACCATTACGACTTAGGAGAACAATTTGTACAGCCTTCGACAACTTCAAAAGTTAGTGATACATACTTACCCTTTTGGCAATATCAAATGCAGGTTCTTCAAAGTTGTTTTTCAGACCTGGTTTGATATAATGGTTAAACAGAAGGAGATACAGAGTATCTTTGCTATTTCTATTCCCAGCAGCAAGATGCAAGGAGGTCAATAGGCCTTTAGTTTGGGGATTGGTATCTGCATCATGATGAAGTAATAAAGAAGCCATTCTGGTATTATTCCACATATAAGTACTGTGCAGGGGTGTCCAGCCATTCAGAGTTATTGCATGAATATCTGCCTTGAGCTACCAACTCATGGACAATGTCTAAGTGTCCACTCTAGGCTTCCCGATGAAGAGGGGTATACTCATCCTCATCCCTAGTATTCATCTGGGTGGCCTTTTTGGAAAGTAGTGTTCACAGTAAGCCAATAAATTTCGCCATCCCAAAGAAGAAATTTGCTTGGATCCTACTCCATTGTTTTCTTGCAATTGATACAATTCCTCATTTTTTCATCTTGTTCCTTGTCTTCGTCAGAATTGCCTAACCAGAGATTTTGAGTACCAGTGGGAATGAGGTGTCCATATATTTCCCCAATAGTTCACATTGTTTGAACTGGTCAGAAAAAAAACTGGTGAATTTTCTGCATATGCTTTTTCACCATGATTTATTTTCTCTTTTTCCATTTTTACTATTCTAAATTATTCTAACTGGAGAGTAGTGAATTATATTGAGCAGAGGAAAGATTTTCCTCAGTATTCAAAGGTACAGACTGATAATCAGGACCAGTGGTGTCTTCCTGTGCAGCTTATTCTAGGAATGAGAAAATAGGAAACAATGCCTTCTATGTAAATGATTTGGGAAATACCATGTTATAGTTTAAGAGAACTCACTATTCAACATATGGGATTTAAGAGCTTTCTAGTAGCTTTCTAATGTTGATATCAAACATTAGAAAAAATGTATAATGCAGTAGTAAAATAGAAGTCCTTTGTATGACTAACTAAATTCTTTTTTTTTTAAAGACACTTGTTTTCATCTAAAAATAGGCCTATCTATTGTCTTCAGGTAATTTTGATGATTGAAGATGCTTAATGAGAAGTCAAAATGTATTACTAGTCCTTTGCTATCAATTAAATTTCTCTTTTTCTTCTTGGAAAATATAATGATCAAAGCAATAGTTCAGAATCAGCAAGCAATAATTCAGAATCATGCTTCAAGTGCAAGTGAATCACCATTAAGTAATCCTCGATTCCATTTTCCACAAAGTTTTGTTACAGATACAATCTGCCTGCCTTCTCTAGCTGCTTTCCTAGCCTGGATCTATTCCTTCATTTCACAGGAAAAGTGTGATTAAACTGATTTCAGTCAGATCTGTTAGTAGAATTATCAAATATTGAGATTCTTTTTTTTAAAATTAGTTGTGGGGCCTGACCTGTAGACCTGGGCACTGTCCTTGAGCTCTTCAAATCAAGGCAAGCACTCTACCACTTGAGCCACAGCATAATTTCTGGATTTTTCTGTTCATGTGGTGCTGTTTTGGGAAATGGCAGAACAGAAAGTGAAATGATGCAACCAAAAATATAAAAGCAAAATAAATCAGGATAATTATGGAGCAATCATATTGTCTATGAGAACCATAAAACAGAGAGAGGAAAAGAGATACAGATGTGCAATGACCTAGCTAGCCACAAAATCCATGCTTCTACTCAATTTACAGAGCAAACAAGTTTTTTTTTATTTTTAAAAAAAGATGGAAATAGAATTTATGTATTTACTTGAAATTAGTAAATACATTGTTAGTTGCCAACATAAAGAGACATAACTTTGACCAAATTACAGATAAAAATTTTTTTTTTCTTTTGGTCGGTCGTGGGGCTTGAACTCTGGGCTTGGGCGCTGTCCCTCAGCTCTTCAGCTCAAGGCGAGTGCTCTACCACTTGAGCTACAGCGCCACTTCCTGTTTCCTGGTGGTTTATTGGAGATAGGAGTCTCACGGTCCCTCCTGCCCGGGCTGACTTTGAACTGAGATCCTCAGATCTCAGCCTCCTGAGTAGCTAGGATTACAGGCTTGAGCCACCATCCCCCGGCCAGATAAGAACCTTAATCCTTGGTCTGGGAAGGTGGCTCAGTGTAGAGTGCTTGCCTTGCAGCTTACTACAGTGGAGACACTACTTTCCAAAAAGGCCACTCATATGAATACTAGGTATGAGGATAAGTATAATCCTCTTCATCGGTAAGCCTAGAGTGGACACTTAGACATTGTCCATGAGTTGATATCTCAAGGTAGATATTTATCCAATAACTGTGAATGGCTGGACACACCTGCACAGTGCTTATATGTGGAACATATTGCAACAGCACACACACACACACACACACACACACACACACACACACACACACACACACACACACACAAACACACAAATCATCAGATTTCTTCTTAAGTATTTTTTGTGTATGGTCTTAAGAAGAAATTTACATTACTAACCTGAATTTCTGACAGAACAATATAATCACTGTACATCTTGCTTCTATATTCTCAATATTAAATTGCTATCTAAGTATGTGCAATAGATAAGTATAAGAAAAAGTAGGAGCCACACTGGTGGCCAATGTCTTTATTCCTAGCTAATCAGAAAGACAAAATCTGATGATTGTGGTTTGAAACCAGACAAAAAAAATAGTCCATTAGATTCTGGTTTGAAAGTAACCAGCAAAAGCTAGAAATGGAGCTGTCTTACAAGCAGTAAAATGCTAGCCTTGAGAAAACTAAAACAAAATAAATAACAAATTCTGAGACAGAGCCAGGCCTTGAGTTCAAGCTCTAGTATTAGCACCAAACTAATGAATGAATGAATGAACTAAAAATAAATTAAATGTTCACATGTGGAGAGACAGGGAAAATGTAACCACCGTGGTGAGTGGATTATGTATTATTTTGTTAAAAGGCAAATTATCATTTTTCCTAATCACTAATATTTTTTTGGACATACATTGTTTTTTTAATTGTGAAAATACTGTACAGAGGAGTTACAATTACATGGGCAAGATAGTGAGTACATTTCTTATCAAGCATTCTAGCCTCCTCCATTGTTTCCCCTTCCTATCCCTTTCCATCCTCCCCACCCAATCCTCCCCGCCTTCCCTTCTCCCCTCTCCTCCCACCCCATGCAAAAGGGTTGAAAAGTTCGTTTTCGACATAACGACTTGTACATTTCACTGTTGCAATGGGTCTACCTGTATGGACATAATTTGTATCAGTAATACATGAGTGTCTTCGAGTAGTTCGAATGCTATTAGAACTTAAGTCTACTTAGAATTAACATATACATCTATGACAGTTAGTGAGGACAAATAGGCCTGTATTATATTCAGATATTCTGAGCTTTCTACTGGTGCATTTTGTTTTCCCTTCTCATAGGATACCTAGTGAAATATCATAATAATTTGGTCCTCATATCCCTTAGGTTCTTTTCTTTTCTTTTCTTTTCTTTATTTTTTTATTTTTTTTGTGAACATACTGTACAGAGGGCTTACAATTACATGGACAAGATAATGAGTACATTTCTTATCAAGCATTGCAGATTCCTCCTTTCTTTGCCCTTCACATCCCTTCCCAACCACCCCCGCCCCCCCCCACAATCCTCCGCCCCTCCTCCTCCCTTCCCCCCCCTGCACCAAAGTTGTAAAGTTCATTTTTGACATGACAACATGTCCTTCTCATTGTTGCAACGGGTCCAACTGTATCCTTAAATGACTTGTTTTCCCCCCTGTCCTCAACAAATTGTACCAACATCAAATATAGTGAAAGCAGGGGTTATACTGTGGGGGAGGGACATACAAAGCAGCAAAGAAATAATCTTATAAATGCGTTGGAAACAAATGCATGAAAGAAAAAAAAACATTAAAATACATATCTAAGGGTTCATTTTCCTAACATCACATTATCTGACCTTTTCGGCTTGACTCATACATATACTAGATATCGTTAATAAGGGAAACCATGGGACCTATGTTTCTTTGGGCTTGGCTTACTTCACTTAATATAAAATTTTCCAAGTCTTTCCATTTCCTAACAAATGGGGCAATGTCATTTTTTCTGATGGAGGCATATAATTCCATTGTGTATATATACCACATTTTCTTGATCCATTCATCTACTGAGGGGCATCTGGGTTGGATCCATATCTTAGCTATGGTAAATAATGCTGCAATAAACATGGTTGTGCTGGTAGCTTTAGTATGGTCTTCTTTGTAAACATTTGGGTAAAAACCCAAAAGTGGGATTGCTGGGTCATAGGGGAGCTCCATATGAAGTCTTTTGAAGAACCTCCATACTGCTTTCCAAAGTGGTTGAATAAGTTTACACTCACACCAACAATTCAGTAAGGTTCCCTTCTGTCCATATCCCTTCCAGCATCTGTTGTTTTTAGAGTTCTTGATTTTTGCCATCTAACTGGGGTGAGATGGTATCTCAATGTTGTTTTCATTTGCATTTCTTTTATGTCTAGGGAGATTGAGGATTTCTTCATGTGTCTATTGGCCATCCTTCTTTGTTCTTCAGAGAAGTTTCTCTTTATGTCTTTAGCCCACTTATTTATTGGACAGTTGTTTCTTTGAGGATTTGTTGTTGGGTGATTAAATTCTTTAAGTTCCAAGTATATTTTAGATATGAGACCCTTGTCCATTGTATGGCTATTGAAAATCTTCTCCCAATCTGTGGGCTTTCTATTGATCTTGCTTGCTATGTCCTTTGCCATGCAGAAGCTCTGAAACTTCAGGCAATCCCATTTGTCCAACCTTTCTGTGATTTGTTGTGTTTCTGGGTCTCTATAAAGAAAATATCGGCCTGAGCAAGGAGACCTAAGGATTCTCCTACTCCATCCTGTAATGTTTTCAGAGTGTCTGGTTTGACACCGAGGTCTTTGATCCATTTGGAATTGATTCTTGTGCCAGGTGATATATAAGGATCTAGCTTTAGTTTCCTATAAGTAGTTAACCAATTTTTCCAGCACCATTTACTGAAGAGGCTGTCTTTCTTCCATTCTATTATTTTAGCTCCCTTATCAAAGATTAGTTGGCTCTAGGTCTGTAGGTTCATTTCTGGGTTTTCAATTCTATTCCATTGATACTGAGGTCTGTTCTTATGCCTGTACCAAGCTGTTTTGTTTACTATGGCTTTATAGTAGAGTTTGAAATTTGGTATTGATATTCCTCCAGTAGTGTTCTTTCCGTTGAGGATCGTTTTTGCCATTGGGGGTCTTTTTTTGTTCCATATGAAATTTTAAAATGCCTCTTCTATTTCCTTGAAGAATGAAGTTGGAATTTTGATAGGTATTGCGTTGAATTTGTAGATAGCCTTGGGAAGTATTGCCATTTTCATGATGTTAATCTTTCCAATCCAGGTGCATGAAATGTTTTGCCATTTTCTAAGGTCTGTTTTTATTTCCTTTTTCAAGATTTTAAAGTCTTCATCGTAAATGTCCTTCACTCCTTTGGCTAAATTAATTCCTAGGTATTTTATTTTTTGTGGGGTTATTACAAATGGAGTTACTTTCATAATTTCAGCCACACATTTCTCATTGTTGGCATACAGAAAAGCCATTGATTTAGGGGGCTTAATTTTATACCAGGCTACTTTGCCAAAGTTTTGAATCAGCTTGAGTAATTTGGGAGTGCAGTCGATGGGATTCTTTAAATACAAGATCATGTCATCTGCAAAGAAGTAGAGTTTTATTTCTTCTTTCCCTATTTGGATCCCCTTTATGTTTGGATCTTGTCTTATTGCTGTAGCTAGGCATTCTAATACTAGATTGAAGAAACGTGGAAAGAGTGGACATCCTTGTCTTGTTCCAGAGTTAAGAGGAAATGACTTTAGTTTTTCACCATTAATATAATGCTGCCTGTATTTTTGTCATATACAGCCTTTATTGTATTGAGGAATGTTCCATGGATTGCTAATTTTTCGAAAACCTTCATCATAAAGGGGTGTTGAATCTTGTTGAAGGCTTTTTCTGCATCTATTGAGATAATCATGTGGTTCTTATCCTTGCTCCTGTTGATATGATGAATTATATTAATTGATTCGCATATATTGAACCAGCTTTGCATTCCTGAAATGAATCCTGTATGATATGGGTGTAGGATTTTTTGGATGAATTGTTGAAGTGGATTGGCCAAAATTGTGTTGAGAAGTTTTGCATCAATGTTCATCAAAGAAATGGGTCTATAGTTTTCTTTTTAATGAGTCCCTGCCTGGTTTTGGGATGAGGATTATGATGGCTGCATAGAATGTGTTCGGTAGTGAATTTTCTCTTTCAATTTCATTGAAGAGTTGGAGGAGTATTGGTGTGAGCTCTGCTTTGAAGGCCTTGGAGAATTCCGCTGTAAAACCATCTGGTCCTGGACTTTTCTTACCTGGGAGGTCTCTTATTGCTGTTTCTATTTCAATGCTTGATATGGGTCTGTTAAGATGGTTTAATTCATCTTAGTTTAGTTTTGGCATGTCAATATTCGCTAGGAAAAGGTCCATTTCTGTCAAGTTCTCAAACTTCTTAGTGTAACGTTTTGAGAAATATACCCTTATAATGTTCTGAATCTTGGTTGTTTCCGTGGTGATGTTTCCATTCTCATTTCTGAGTTTCTTTATTTGGGTGTGTTCTATTCTTTTTCTGATAAGATTTGCTAAGGGTCTGTCAATTTTGTTAAGTTTTTCGAAGAACTAACTCTTTGTTTTGTTGATTCTTTCTATAATTTTTTTTGGATTCTAATTTATTTAATTCTGATTAAATTTGAATTATTTCTTTCCGTCTACTGGATTGGGGTTTATCTTGCTGCTCTTTTCAAGGAGGTTTAGATATGTCATTATATTGTTGGTTTCAGATCTCCCCAATTTGTTGATGTAGGAGTTAAGAGGTATAAACTTACCTCTGAGTACTGCCTTTGCTGTGTCCCAAAGGAGCTGGTAATTTGTGTTCTCAGTTTTTTTGAATAGCATGAACATTTGAATTTCCTTTCTAATATCTTCCATGACCCACTGGTGATTCAGTAGTGTGTTCTTCATCCTTCATGTGTTACCGGCCTTTCTTTGGTGGCTTTTGGTGTTGAGTTCTAGTTTTATTCCCTTGTGGTCAGAGAGAATGCAAGGTATAGCTTCAAAGTTTTTGAATTTGGACAAGTTTGCTTTGTGGCCTAAAATGTGGTCTATTTTAGAAAATGTTCCTTGGGCTGCTGAGAAAAACGTGTATGTTGATGCTGCTGGGTGAAATATTCTGTAGATGTCCGTTAAATCTTGTTGATCTCTGCAGCTGTTTAGATCTGTGGTTTCTCTGTTTAGTTTTTGCCGAGTTGATCTATCTAGTGGGGAGAGTGGTGTTTTAAAATCCCCAGCTATTAATGTCTTTGGATCTATGTGGGATTTGAGGGAAAGTAGTGTTTGTTGGATAAATTTGGGTGCTACATGTTTTGTTGAACAGATATTTAAAATTGTAATATCCTCCTGCAGGAGAGAACCCTTAATTAGTATGTAGCGACCTTCTTTATCTCTTGTCACAAATTTTAATTTGAAGTCTATTTTATCTGATATTAGGATTACAACTCCTGTCTTTTTATGGGGGCCATTTGCTTGGTAGATTTTGTTCCAGACTTTAACATTGAAAATGTGTTTGTTTTTATGGGCAAGATGTGACTCCTGAAGGAAGCAGATAGAGGAAACTTTTTTTTTTTAATCCAACTAGGCAGTCTATGTCGCTTAATTGGAGAGTTAAGTCCGTTAATGTTGATAAAAAGGACTGAGAGGTATTTGGGACTTCCTGCCATGTTATCCACCTTCTCGGGGGCTGCGAAAACTGGGTTCTTTCTATGGTTTTTGGATTCTCAGTTTGGGTGCAGTTTCTTGGCCTTTATTGTGGTCTTGTTGGTTTTCTATGTGTACGACATCTTTAAGAATCTTTTGCAGGGCTAGTTTGGTGGAGATATATTGTTTCAATTTTTCTTTCCTATGGAAGGTTTTTATTTGGCCTTCAGTTATGAAGGAGAGTTTAGCTGGGCACAGTATTCTTGGCTGATATTTGGGTTTTTTTAGGGCATGGGATACATCATTCCAGGCTCTTCTTGCTTTGATTGTCTCTGCTGAGAAATCTGAGGTGATTCTATTTGGTTTTCCTTTATAGGTGATTAATCTTTTCTCCTTCACAGCTTTAAGGATCTTTTCTTTGTCTGAGTTGATCCTGTGTGGATTATAATGTGATGGTGGGATGTCCTATTCTTTTCTGGTCTATTTGGAATTCTAAAAGCTTCTAGTATCTGAATAGGCCTGTCTTTTTGCATGTTTGGGAAGTTCTCTGTTAGGATCCTGTTAAACAAATTTCCTTGACCATTAACTTCCGTTTCTACGTTCTCCTCTACACCCATTATCCTTAGCCTTATCACTAATATTTTATTTGAACTTTATTGTATAATAAACCCTGAATTTCCCTTGTATGTAAATGTGTGTGTACATGTGTGCAAATATGTGTGTATGTGTGTGTGTGTGTGTGTGTGTGTGTGTGTGTGAGGTTGCAATGTTGCTTGCCAATGAGAACAGAGAGAGGCTGAAAAGAACTGCTTTGCAATGTTGTTATTTATCAGTGTTCCGTACTGTCATTTCAGTGAAACCACCCTTCTGTACAATTTATTCCTCAAATAATAACATCATCATTATTAAAGCATTTACAACATTAAGTTAGATAAAAGAGATCACTTTCAAGCTCTTTGTATATGTTAGGCAAGAAGATACACATATATTTAAGTAGTAAGTTATTGCTGTAAGATGACTGTCAGTAAAAAATATGTATTTGATCTCTTAAATTGGCTATACTTTTAAGATATACTCATGGAGTGAGTTTGACTGACTTGACCAAACAGGTATTACACTCTGGTTATTCCTGTGAAACTCAAGGTGCATAAACTCTTTCCGGATTTCGGTTGAAAATAACTTTATAAGATAGTATCTATTCACACTAAGAATAAATCTCGTATTTTTTAGGTTTGAATATCCGATCATATTGACTGAAAAACAGCATTGTGGATATGTTTGTTATATATACATTGCAAAAACAAATAAACAAAAAAAGCATGTGTCACCTCCAGATTGTGGATGCATTTTAAGTTGTATTTTACATACAAAGGTTTCTTCATTAATAGTTCTTTTGTGGGAGTAACTATCACAAATTTAACAAATAAGACTTTTTTAAGATCTTTTCCAATATAAATAACATCCAAGAGTGACTCTTGCAATTTCTGAAAACCCTTTGAATACTTTAGTGTTATTTCAGTTCATTGACTATACAGCTAAAGACATTTCTGAAATAAACATTGTTAAAATCAGAAAATGTAAGTAGGTATATAGGCTTTTTATGCATAATTTTATCAAAAGACAGTTTTTAGGAAACTAAAATATATAGAATAAAAGAATGGAAGTGAATTGCGTGAGCTAATTTTTAGTATTACTTTGTTTCCTATTAGCACAGTCCTTTGAATGTACATGATGAATTTAAATTATGCCCTTTGTGAAACTATGCTTCAGTTATTTTTAGAATCTTTGTAGTTATAATAGTGGATTTGTAGTATAAATAAATGTCTTTGGAAATGATTAGGATTAATCTTGTGTTTTGTTTCCTACTCCCAAGAAAAAGAGTTATTTTCAAGTGTTAACAGTTTACAATTGAATCTTCAGTATCATAAGAAATTTTGAACAAATATAGTAGTATTGATGTCTTTTTTTTAGGGGGGGGGAGTCTGGTAGTGGGGCCTGAACTCTGGGCCTGGGCGCTGTCCTTCAGCTCTTCAGCTCAAGGATAGCGTTCTTCCACTTGAGCCACAGCGCCATTTGCGGCTTTTTTCTTTTTTTTTTTTTAATGTGGTGCTGAGGAATCAAATCCAGGGCTTCACACATGCAAGGCAAGCGCTCTATCCCTGAGCCACCTTCCCAGCCCTTTATGTCTTTTTAAACCAATTGTATCCACAAGTTGGAGAGGCTTTAATTCATTAATAATAGGTCAGACTGCATTTTTGGGTACATAAAAGGTAAAATATTTATCTAGGGTCAAAGGTGATTTTTATATCTTATTTTAATAGCATTTTAAAGTAGTACCTTTCTCTCAAAATGTTGTGTATAAAAAGCAATCCAAATACTTCTAATGGTAAACAACTTAGTTGAGCTACAATTTGGAAATGATTGGTCCATAAGACCTGTAGTCTGTTTCCATCAGGAATTATGGAGGTCATTCTTTCAGTAAGACAGTGTTAAACAGAGATAGTGTCCCCAGGCAGTTCAGTGTTTAGAGAAGGGTTAAAATATGATTTCTACTATTTTGAGCTAGAAATCAAGAATGTTATGCATTAGCAGTTCTTTTCACCAGGGAGGTATGCATTGATTATGAATTTTGAGTATTCATATTACAGTTCCCTATTTTCTAAAAAAGATAAAGTGAAATATTATGAGTGTACACAATAATTCTGGGAAATTTTCCTAGAATTTGTAGACTAAGTGTTGGTATTTTAGTCATAAAATAGAATGAAGTTAATTGATACAGTGGGAGATGAACCTCAGGCAATGTTGTACTAGTAATTCCAAATCTGAAGACTTCATCATCTGAGAATTAAAAATGTAAGGAGCTCCACTTTATGCAATTATTGTGAGGATTAAATTAGATACCATTGGTATAGTACTTGGAAAAACAATCAATGATCATTTGGCATATTCTACCTGTTACTTTATCATGTGGTTAATTCTAACATTTTTACTGTGATTTTTATTGTGTCTCTTTATGATGTGCAATGTGATGTATTGATATTCATTGCATTGATCATTTTTCTGTCACTAAAAGGAAAATACCTGCAAAGAAAATTTCTGAGGAGGAAACTATTATATTGACTCATGGTTTAAGAGAACACAGTTTAAGATCAGATGGCTCTATTGTTTTTAATTATATTTTTATTATCATAACTAGTTGTACAAGGGAATTTACATTCAATAAATAATGCTTTTAAGTATAATGGATCCTTATATAACTTTTCCCTGCCTTTCTAAACCTCACTACACTTTAATTTTTTCCATTTTCATACTATCTGCATTGAATATCATGTCTTCAATTTCTTCCTCCATACCTCTTTTTATTCTTTCCCTTTGACTTCCCCTCACATCTTCAAAGTGATAGTTTCCTGGTATTTATTTTGTTGGATTAAAAGTTCAATTTTATAAAAAATTACATCTTTTAAATACTCCTCTACAAATAGTATGATTTGGTTAATATTGCTGTGTAAAATTGTATAAAGTTCTAGCTTCCAAATATGAGACAGAACATGGGTCCTTTGTGTGTCTGGCTTTGACTTCGTTTATTTAACATATTTTTAGACCTATCCATTTCTTTGCAAATAATGTAACAGTCTTCATAATGGATAAGTATATTCCACTTATGTATATATGACACACTTTTGCCAACCATCCCTTCACCAAAGGGCATCTGGGCTGTTTCCATAACTTGGCTACAGTGAAGAGTGCAAAGTGAACATGGTTGTGAAAGTGATTTTACTGTCCTTTTGGAAGAATTCATCACTATCTTTCTGGGAGCAATCCTCTAGCCAGTTTTCCAGAATAAGCACATCCGTCCCTTCATCTCCATCACAACGTATTGCAAGTCCTCAAAAACACACTACCCCATACAGCTTTCAATAAGCTAAAACCACACTGTGCCCATATTCTTTCAATACATTTTTAATAATTACATATAAGTTAGTGAGAACCTTCTATGGACTTTCCTAATGGGGGAATGTGGGACATAACAACAGAGTAAAAGTAAGAAATATGTAATTTAATTAGTTATCATATTTAAAATGTTTTTCAGCTCTAACTAATAGCCTCACTTACTATTATTTTAATCATTATTTGATTACTTCATCTAGCCCCTAAATTATAACAGGTTAGTTAAATACAAAGGCAAAAATTGTGGTTTGATTTTGACACTCATGTGTGAGGATGCACAATATGGGCAAAGAGATGGATTGGAATTAATAGCAATTATCCATTTTGTTAAAGTAGAGATGGTTTTCCCAAACTGATTCTCACAATTCATATTCCATTCAACAAAAAGAAAACGTGTAACAATTACCTTTGTTTTGCTCCTTATTAACTTTTGTTTCCATTATATTTTTAATGAAGGATGATTTCATAAATCTACTGTAGATGCAAAAATATTTTAATATATTTCTAACTGTATGCATTGATCTATACATACACACATATATTACACAGGTTACAATCATAATTTATAACTTCTGTAACTATACAATTTACTAAATTATTAAAAACATCGACGGCTCATGCCTGGAATCAGGATTACTCAGGAGGCGGAGATCTGACGATCTTGGTTTGAAGCCATCCTGGGCAGAAAAGTCCATGAGCCTCTTATCTCCAAACAACCAACAGAAAATCAGAATTGGAACTGTGGCTCCAAGTATTAGAATGGTAGCGTTGAGAGAAAAAGCTCATGGACAACACCCAGGCTCTTAGTTCAAGAACTACAATCTATCCCCAAAAATCTATTTAATTTACACCTGTGTAAGTAGAGTATTTCCATCACCCAAATGTACATCCATGCTCATTTGCAAAGTAACTCTGTTTTGTCTGAAGTACGACTAAACATTATCACTAAAGGAGCATTGGAACGTGGGTTCATTCTATCTCTCTAATGGATTTTTCTCCACTCAAATACTCAAGTGTTACAATTGCTGTAATTATTTAAAATCATAGCTTTTTTCTTTCATACTCCTAATATTAGAATTTGAATTGAGTGTTTTGTCCCCTTAAATGTGTGTTCTTACCACTTTGTCATGCCCCCAGCCCTAAGTTGTCCTGATTATTTTTCCGCTAGAAACTGGCTTCCTACTTGTGTATAAACTTGGCCTCAGTCCACTTGATGTTATTCTTCCTGGAATTTAGAACAACAGGTGCATGGCATTGTGTACAGAACTTTCTGTTTAGTCTGGGCTTTTGCCACTATCCTCACAACATTACACTCCCATGTAGTCACGAATTTCATAAAGTTGTCATAGCTGATTTTTTTAAATCTTTCATTTCCTGCAGGTTCTTGAGTACTGAATTAATTTATGTTTTCTTGGGTTGTTTCATTAGAATCTATGTGTTGAGATGTTCCTCACTTTTCCTTTTGTTTCTTTCCCTCAAGTTCTTACCTAAAGTGCTGAGAAACCAATTCTTCTTTCTCAAGATAGGGTGAACATTATTTATTCCAAAGCAATTTCCGTATCTATGAATGGTATACACATACTAAGCGCTGAGAAAGGTGTTTTTATTTTCACGGCAGTCTTTGGCATACACAGACAGATCATGAAATATATGAAGAAAATAAAACTACAGATGAATGCCAGGAGGAGAATAAGCTATTATTAATTGTTTCACAGACGTTTCTCTTCTAGTGAAAGAAATATATTACTTGATGCAGGATTTTCACAAAATCATATTGCTAGGAGGAACCTAAACAATCATCTAATACTATAAACTTGAGAGTGATGAATTGACTTCCTGAATATTTTACTTTTGGGTCAAATAAAAGCAGGCTTCCAAAAAGAGAGTAGATTTTAGAGAAACATGATGAATTTTATGTAAATATGTCCTTAGTTGATTTTGTTAATTTGTGAACTAATACAGGGAAATAAAGTACAGCAAGATAAAAAAATAAAAACTTCACATTGAAATACTCATTTGTGTTTGTGTATATGTACATGCATGTGCGAGTACACCCATGCACATGTGCATGTGCTCATACATGCATTCATCATTCTTGAGGCTTGATAGTGCCAGGGAAACGATTCCTCAGATTCTGTGCCCAAGGATAGTGGTCTACCATTTCAGCCTCTGCTACAATTCTGTTTTTTTTTCTTTTGAGATAATCGCTTGTATTTTCATGATTGAACTGTGGTCTTCAGATCTCAGACTCCCGAGTCGCTAGCTCTGCTTATTCAGCCTCTCAGTAGGTAGTTAAAATTCTGGCTGTCCTCTATGCTTCACTGCTCTTTTATACTTTTCCTGAGGTATTCACAAGCCTAAGTCATATATATGTCTAGTTGCTTTAAAATATTCTTACTGCTTGGCAACAGGGGATCCCATGTGTACTCTTAACTATTTTGGAGGCTTGAGAACAGAATGCAAACCACAAGTTTAGTGGACTTACTTCTCAATCTATAGCTGGGTGAATTGGATCATTTCTACCAACCTGCACTATCTAGAGACTAAGATTGGAAGGACTGTGGATCCAGGTCAGTCAAGGTAGCAAGCTAGACAAGTTGCTGTGCAACTCTGATGCCATTGATGATGGGAAGGCTAAAATGACAGATGAGATGCATGTTCTTGTGGAAAGGGAACCCCGGCCTACAAGAAAAATATACCCCAAGTTGATATCCCCACATTTTCCCACAACCAAAATAAGTATATACATTAACATCCAAAAACTTAATACAATCTGTTCTTTGCTCTAATATCAGCTTTATCTGATTATCATATGATGTGACAGAATAATTTCATTAAACTTATGATAATTTAAAAAGACCTAGAAAATTCCTTCTCACATATTAAGTGCAGATGAATGGCAAATTGCCTCATTTCTTACATATTTGACTACCACTATAAATTCATCTTATGCTTATTATTAATAGTAATATATTCTGATTTATTACTTTACTTTGTAACAGTTTTTAAACTTTTTGATTTTCTGCTGAGGTTCAAGTATTTAAATAGTATCATCAAAGTATATTCCTTCGGTATTTAGGGAAGTTTGTGACAAAAATTTTAACCAATGGCTTCTAAGAATTCTTAATTGGTATATATATTTTTTGGTTTATTTTTAATTTCAATTTAAATTTATTGTAATGGTAAGGTACACAGGGGTTAAAGTTACATAAATGAGGTAATTAATACATTTCTTAGGGAAGGAACATTGTTATATCTTCCATTGATATTTTTGAACACTCAAAACAAGAACTACTGATGCTTTTGCTGTTGCTATTGATCAATGGGTACTTTTGCTTACTTTGTTCATGCATTTTTTATTATAAAATTGATATACAGCGCTTTTCCACTTAATTAAGTCAACTAAAGAGTACACTTCATTTTCTTTTCTTTTTTTGGGGAAGGGGGTTCGGTTGTGGAGCCTGAACTCTGGGCCTGGCCCCCATCCCTCAGCTCTTCAGCTCAAGGCTAATGATCTACCACTTGAACCACAGCGCCACTTCCAGCTTTTTCCTTTTTGCTTATATGGTGCTGAGGAATCAAATCCAGGGCTTCATGCATGGAAGGCAATCACTCTACCACTGAGCTACCGTCCCAGCCCCTACATAATTTTATTTTCTAATTTTCAAATTTTGAGCATAAATATTTCCTTTTGTTTCTTTAGGGTAATTCTTTTTTCAGAGTTGTAGGATCAGTTAATATAATTTTGCATGATTTCTACACATGCAAATTATACAGTCACATATATTTTGCTTTTAAAATATGTAACGTGGCTATTTGAAATTATTTTCTTAATTTTTATATGGTTAGTGAATTTAAATACATTTATTTTCTTATATTTATAAACATATTTGTCCAGGTAACAAATATTTACTGTATTTTCAAGAAGCACTTACTTTATTAAGAAAGCCTTCATTACCTGATCACTTTTTGGAAATATTTATACTTGAATTTAAAAAAAAAAGTTTGAGCTCGGCATGGTGATTTGTTGCATCCATTTTCTAGCTATGGTGGGAATTGTAAATAGGGTTTGTAATTCGGGAGAAACTGGGAAACTATGAGACCTTATTATAAAACTATTCAGAGTGAACTGATTAGAGATGTAGCCATCGCTAGTGTTATATAGAGCACCTCGCTATCACATTCTAAATCTTGAGTTAAAACACCAATAACATCAATCCTTTGTCAAAATAAAAGGACACTTGTTTCAAAATGATTATTATTTAAAACTTATTTGCAAAGGTTCTCATGTCTTCTATTAATTTTCGATTTACTTAATCTATAAAAATCCAAGTATATTGTGACTATTTTATTTCTACTAAACTTTTAAATAGTACGAGCAATATTATGATTTCATATATTAACCTACTTTTACTGTTTGTGATACGTTCCTCCGTTTAATATAATAAAATCAATATTCCAAATGTGTGTATGTGGTGTGTGTGTGTGTGTGTGTGTGTGTGTGTGTGTGTGTGTGTGTGTGGTTTTTGTGTGTGTGTGTGCTTTGTGTGGACTTTGTAATGCTTGCGAGATCACACCATTGCTTCACATATGCAAGGCCAATGGTTTACGACTGAGCTATTCTTTCTAGTTATAATCAAAATAGTGTTTTAATCCATGACTTTCAAACTTTCATTCCTAGTATGCCCTTTCAAAATTATATATGATAACATGTGATCCATATTCAATCCACGTTAGCAATTTTTATTGTTATTTAGAATATTTCCACTGCCTTTCCACTTCCAAACTCTTTTGTTTGTTATTGATAAAGGTTTTACTTTGTTTCTTTTGTCTCATTATTTTTCCCTTTAGATTTTAACTATTCTTTCTCTTATTTCTTTGGAAATTAATTATCATATTCCTATTACAAATTCTTTACATTTTAACAGGTACATACAATGCTTTAATTTCTATTTTAATTTTTCCCATTTTCACTGACTTTTAGTACAAACTATTTGATGGATTAAAAAGAAACTTGTCTCAGGAAACGTTATTTTTCTCCTTCTCTTCTCTGAAGTCTTTCTGTGTTTTGAAACACAATAGCAATGACATATAGCTCCTATCTGGTACATCATTGTTTCCCCTCTCACTCTCCTCTGTTGTACAGCTCAAGTTGTTATCATTCAGCTTTGTTATGTTACATTGTTATCTAAATAGTAACTCATTCTTGAATTAATTTTAGTTGTTTCAAGTATTCTCTGAAGACATTTTTCTATATATATCTGGGGTCTTGTGTTTTTACAAGGTACAAAATATCAGTCACTTTCAAACATCTAGATATCTCTGTAGAATATTGGTCCACCTGCTCAATAAACTCGTATGTAAATTCAAGGAATACAGGTCAGTTAGAACATTCTTGTAAAATGGTGTAGCTTCAGCCTTCATACTAGCTTTGAATCTTTTTACCATGTTTAGTAGTAAAGACAACATAGTTCTACTACAAGAGCAGACACATAGAAGAATGTAACAGATTTGTCAAAAATAAATTCTCAGTTTATGGTCAATAGATTTTGAAAACTATCCTATGACTTTATGAAATGAAAAATAGAATCTTAAATGGGTGTATTGGCACTATTGTCTCTCGAGATTTAAAGAATGATCTTAGTCTACTACCTCAATCCCTTTTTTTGTTTCATTTTTTTTTTTTTTTGTCACTCATGGAGCTTGAACTCTGGGATTAGGCACTGTCCACGTCCTCTGCAGATCAATGCGAGCACCCTACCACTTGAGCCACCGAACCACTTCTGGCTTTCTAGTGGTTTATTAGAAATATGAGTCTCAAGGACTTTCCTGCCCGGGATGGCTTTAAACCGTGATCCTCAGATTTCAGACTCTTGATTAGCTAGGATTACAGGCGTGACCTACAGGCATCTGGCCTACCACAATCCTTATACAAAAATTTAAAATAAAAAAATGATTATCAAACTAAATGCGAGATATAAAAACCAATAAGAGATAAACGTACAATTTCATGATATTGTATCAGTAAAGGTTTCTAAATGGAAAGCATTAGTTGCTAAAGAAAAGCAAGAATATACTGGATTATATCAAGTGATAGCCTTTCATAATACAAAGACACTATACTCATAATTCAAAGGACACTATAACCAAAGTGAAAACATATCCAACAGATAGAGGTAACATATTTGTTAATGCTAAAATGTGAAAGCTACAATGATTCTTAACCTTAAGTATTTTTATATCTTCTATTTCTATATAATTTTTCCTGAATATGATATTTCTTTAAAGAATATGTGTAAATTAATAGTCAATAAGAGGAGCACATGAAATAAGTTCCTCTTTAGTATCTTAGAAAAAAGAAAAAGAGGGGCTGGGAAGGTGGCTCAGTGGTAGAGTGCTTGCCTTGCATGCTCGCGGCCCTGGGTTCGATTCCTTAGCACCACATAAGCAAAAAGAAAAAAACCAGAAGTGGCATTGTGGCTCAAGTGGTAGAGCGCTAGCCTTGAGCTGAAGAGCTGAGGGACAGCGCCCAGGCCCAGAGTTCAGGCCCCACCACCGGACCCAAAAACAAAAGAAAAATAAAGAAAAAAATCACTAGTATGATCCTAATATAAAAAGATGACACAAAACATAGTAATGCATTTGTGGAGGAATTGATAAACTACTCATAGTGATCCATTTGTATAATACTGCAATCATTTTAGCAAGCAAGTTTTCAAGTCTCAAAGGTCAAAAATAATTGTATAGGATCAATTCATTATACTTCTATGAATGTATTAAAGAGAAGTAAAAAAAAAATTATTTGGACAGGTAATTGTAGTTCATTGACAGTCCACTTAAATAGTATGTGTGAGACCCTGGAAAAAATCCCCAAAATAAAAATTTGAAAATACACACTACAGAGGATGTATGCTGGACAAATTCTAGTAACAGAATTTTTTTTTATCTATTTTAATGTCTGTTGTAAAATTTTTAGCATTTCTATTTGAAGAAACGCAAGTTTGTGAAAATTAGGCTTTGAAAACCTATGAAGGAACAATTCACTTCCAAAGCACTAAAGTGTATACAATAAAAGGAGATAGTATATTGCAAGTGAATTACATGTCAGCAAATAAACTATTGTTAAAAATTCTTCACACAAAATTCAGAATATCTAAATAGACGTTTTTGGTTTTGGCTAAATATTCTGTAAACTACAGCGATTAAAACGAACATGTGATTTCTGTTTATTTTAAGGTTTTTTTTGGTCCGTTATTTTGAGTTTATACAGAGATATCTCAATCAAGAGGGTATGTGATAACTGGAATACCTAGGAATTATGCATCATTTATAAGTAATTGATAACCTTTTCTGGACGAAACGTTTAGCAAATGACAGAAGACACAAAACTATGCATCTGCATTTTATGAAAGCCATTGGAGCATTAAAGTAGGATAAAGTCAAGTAAATATTTTGCATGTATTATATTGGTCTCTCTTTAACTTGAAAGTTACAGATTATTTTTTTTATATTCTATTGGGACAATGATCTGCTGTCACTTATTTTTTTCTCTTCCCCTTCTTTTGCCCTTCCACTTACATAATTATTATTTAAAGAGACATACTTGCCCTTGCATTTCTAAATACTTCAAAATTATCTGAACTATTTTATACTTCTGGCAGGCTCCTATATCTTTCTCAAAGGAAATATTTTTGACACTACCATTTTTATCCTCTATGATATTGGATATCTTCCTGCCTCATTCAGTGCAAGATATACATTAGACTCAGCCAGATATCTCAAAACTCGTACCACCATAAAATCCTATCTTACTTAGAAATCATGCTTTTAGAATGTCTGGGGAGGTGGCATCTCTCATTTTTGAATGACACTAAGTGATACTTATATGCAGTCATGTTTTAAACCAATATGCCACTCAGTAGATGAACGAAATGTGGTTTATGTATGCATGGTGGAATTCTATACTTCAAATTCATATGGAACTGGAAAGACTTGGAAAAATCCTACGAAGTAAAATAAACAAGACACAAAGAAACAGATTCCGTGGCTTCCTCATTTGTAATAAGTAGGAAAGGTCTAGAATATAAAGAAAAGAAAAAGAAAAAGAAATGTGATCTTAGCCACTAGTTCATTGCTGGTATAATTCCTGCTCTCTCGAAAAGGACTTTTTTCCAGTTAAGTCCCTGGTCTTATATCTGACTGGCTTGGAACCAGAATTATTCTTCCTTTCTACTTTTTACAAATTTGCATGATTACCCATCATGATTTAGAGCTAGTAGAAGAAAGAGAGTGGTCTCATCCTTCATGTTCCACTTAGTAGTAATGCTTTCTCTATGTCACTCTCATAGATCGACATACTGGCCTTGGCTTTATTATTTCAACGCTGTCTTATTTGCAGATTCTTCTATAGAGTATTGAACCATTATACTTAAACACAGAACTTCTCTTTCTCCTATTCCTATTGTTTTTCCTTCTGTTAACTTGTGTGCACTTGGGTAATAATGCACAACGCAAACACTGACAAAAAATGCTTCTGAGAACCTTCTTCCCACTTAAAATTGGTCTTAATTTACAGAGCACTTAGGAAATTTGAACTTAATATACTCCAGGATAATGTTTTTTTTTCATTTTTTATGGTGAAAATTGTGGGCAGAGGTATTAGAGTTACATAAGTAAGTTAATGAGTACATTATCTACCGAACATTGTTACTTCCTCTTTTGTTTTTCCCGCCATCCCTTTTCTCCACACTGCCCCAACTCTCTCTTCCCATCCCCAACTAGGAAAGTTCATTTTCAACATAGTGTCTTGTTCATCTCATTGTAACAACGGGTCATACTGTATACTTCTTTCAGCATTTTATTTCCCTTCCTCTCCCCACATTAGAAAAATGTATATGCAATTTGCAGCTCACCGACCTCAAATACAGTGGAAACGGGTTATACCATGGAGGAAGAAAATAGAAGAGAAACAAAAAAATCACATAATACATGGTAGATACATTAAAAACAATAGTAAGAATGAAAAAAGTTGTGTCCGTATTTGGGGTTCATTTCGCCATATGTACATGGATAATGTTTTATAAGCCATGTAAATTCCATATTTTCTCTTTACTAAGTTGTCTCTGAAACACGTGTTACCTCGTGTCTAAAGATGCCTTTGTGTTATCTCAATGAAGCCAGAAAACATTCATTTTCCTGGAGCAATGCCATATATTGTTACCGGAAGTAAGTGGAAGGAACTTTTACAGGAAGTAGAAACTGAATCCAGGAGAGAAATTGAACATAGAGAAATGACAAAGTTCAAGTTAATTTGTGTTCTCATTTTTACTGTACAAGAATATAATCCAAGGCTTGAAGGGAACTCTTTCCCTATCTTTTTTGAGTGTGCACTTTAGCCATAAAACTTGTCTGTAAACTTCTAGTTGACAGTATTACAAAAGGAAACAATATGCCATTTGAAGGCCAGCATGGAAAAAAAGGAAATAACATTGTTTTACAGTGCTCTACAAAAAGAAACAAAGACATGGAGGTTTTAAAATGTCTTATGCATGAATATTTAACTCCTGAGATGATTCTCTTGTTGCAAAAGTCAGATATCCATTCCTTTATTCTGGTCCTGAGTTCGCCATATCAATAAGGATTCCAAAAAGCAGGATGCAGTGAGTTTGATCAGCAAAAGGAGCATCTTTTCAAAGCAGTGCTTTAAGGATGGTCCCAGAGAAATATGTGGGTTTTATTGTTTCTTGTTTGTTTGTTTAGTTTGTGCCACTTCTGGGGCTTGAACTCAGAGGCTGGAACCTGTCCCTTAACAGTTGTCTTTCCTGCCCACCTGCCCCCAAAGCTAGTACTCTACTACTTGAGCCAAAACTCCACTTATGGATTTTTGGTGTTTAATTAAAGATAAGAGTTTGAAAGATTCTACTTCCTGAGTTAGCTTTGAACTAAGACAGTAAGAAAATCAAGTCACATCAACTGTACAGACTTCTTTCTTGAACCAAGAAATATTAGATAAAGTTTATTATAAAGGTAATATTTGACAATTTTTAAAAGAAGAGAATATGTGCAGCAAAGAAGCCATAACTTAAATAACTCAGCAAAAGTAGGTACACTGAGTCATATTGGAAAATTTTTTCTGCTTGGGAAGATTGCTATTGACTTCGTAGTTTCTTTTGGGGAAACTTCAAGTACATTTCACATTTTCATTGGTCGTGGGGCATGAACTCTGATCCTGGGCATGTGCCTCAGCTCTTCAGATCAAGTTGGGTGCTCTGCCATTTTAGTTACAGCACCACTTCCGGGTTTCTCGTAGCTAATTGAAGATGTGTCTCATGGACTTTCCTGACCAGGAAAGTCCTCTGGTCTCAACCTCCTGAGTACCTAGGATGACAAGTGTGAGCCACCAGCACCCGTCTCATATTTGCATGTATGTGCCCTTAATGACAAATAATGGAAATTTGAATCAAGTGATGACATTGCAGCTTTTCAGAAAATTTGAGGTAGCAATAAATATGTCATCCTTTTCCATGTTGTTACATTAATGACTCATGAGCCATTGGACTCTTAATTTAGCATCCTCTGAGGTCTGCATCGGTGGACTTAGTATAATTAATTTTTAGTAGATAAATAGAGAAAGACTGAGATTTTTAGAAAGCAAAGGAGATCAGATATGAAAGAAGAACATAGAATGGGATAAAACTTATCTCACAGAGATTAAGAACTAGCCTAAGTGATTTAGAATGCTAAAGGAATGAGGAATAAGCCTACTTGATAACTAGTTCTTTAATAACCAAATATGGTTCCCAAGAACAGTTTCTGCTATAATTTAGTTATTATTATCATTTATATCTTGCATCTGGATTTATTCCTTCACTTCTATCACAACTATTAATTAGCTGGTGCATTTTTGGTGCCAAAAGTGACCAAAATTTTTCCAAATCTCACTTAGATTAATCCTCACCTGATATCTAAGCACATTCTTGACATTAATTGCCATGACCTACTAACAAAATGTTTTGTTTTTTTTTTTTCTCAACGCAGTCTTCTAATATAGGTAAAGTACATGAATTAAGAACTATTGTTAGGTCATAGTTGGAAGGAGCAATAATATATTCCAAGTATAGTTTCTTTATTTGGCGTTTACTAGTTAAATGAATTTTTTTGCCAGTCATGGGGCTTGAACTCAGGGCCAGGGAACTCTTCCTGAGATTTTTCTTGTTTTGCTTAAGGCTAGCACCCTACCACTTGAGGCATAGCACCACTTCTGTTTCTGTTTATGTGGTGCTGAGGAATTGCACCCAGGGTTTCATGCATGCTAAGCAATCACTGTACCATGAAGCCACATTCCCAGAGCCTTAAATGACTTTCTTAAGATGACTTTGCTTTTTCATTCCATTACTATGTATTATAATTTAGGTTAGGTGGTAGAAAAGGAAGTGAAAAACAATACTAAGCCCAGTAAGGCTGACATTACTGTCACATCACTAAGGAAGTACAGTGTTAAGACCTTTAGGCCTCATAGGGCTCTTGCATGTGACATTATTTGGATTACATTATTACATAATATTTTACACTATTATGTAAAAAAAAAACATTAACAGTCATCTTCAACATTCATAACATTCTGCTTCCAATTTCAAGTTCAAGAGCCAAAAATTTAAGCCTTTTTATTGATTAGATGTGTTTTCTAGGAAGGAAGAATGAGGATGTGGAAGGTGATGTTGGAAAAATATTTATATTGGCTCCCCGTCCACAGTTTTTGCATTTTTAAAAAGTATTACTGATGAACTCCTAAATCTTCTTGACTATGCTGTCTGCACAAGATCCAGATAAAGGAAGACATTTATTCTGGTGGATAGTCACATATATTAACAAAATCCAGTTCTGCAAAAAAAAATTACTAGTATAAAGTATTGACTATAAAATGGTTTCTTGTCCTAGCAGAACAAAATGCAGTATTGAAATGATTAGTCCAGCTTTCTTTGAGATTTTATGCTGTCTCAGTATCAAGATGTTCTCTAATTCCAGTAATATATAAGCATAAAAGATTTGATTTGAAGATCTCAGTAGTTTCAGAAACAAAGGTACATAGTAGCTTCCTTCATGCAGAGGCGTTTGATGGCATGTATCACTGATCGTATTGTAATTATCTTTTTTTTCCTCTTCATCTCATGTTGCATATTTTGGCATATTAATCTGTCCTGCATCAGCTTCCTGTAGGTGAGATTTACCTCTACACTGCAATGTGAAGATGGGGCATGTGACTTACTTCAGCTTACAAAAATGAACCAGAAGTGGTGAAAGGCTATGTCTAGGGCAAGATTTCTATCCCACTGTCTGGGTCTAAGAGTTAACTTCTTTTCCCTTAGCTATAAAAATAGCATATTTCCAGAGGGAATCTTTTTTCAACTTATATACTGAAAGAATATAGCATGTGAAACTGAGGCAAAACTCAAACATAGGAAGAATTAAGCTAATATTAGAATATGATACTAAGATATTAGTTTCTTACTATTCTTGTATACTTTTATGATAGTTTCATACAGCACTTCAGTATTTTAGAAATACTAAACAAGTACTAAACAGATAACACTTCCTGTTTGATGCTATTACATTTATTTTTTAAATAAATAAGCATTCTATATGTGGTCACTTGAAGCATTAACTTTTTTGCAAATGTGTTTAATCACTCTAGAGCACTGTATCTAACACCCACAATCATTATCCAGACCATGTGATTGAGATGAAGAAGAACAAAATATCTAGATTTCTCACTTCTCTTTTCCTCTTCTCCTTTTTCTAGTGAGAATTCTCATCCTTTCTCCAAATTCTCCTATTAATAAAGGAAGAATGAGACATTGTGCATATCAAGCAAAAGGCTTCAAAGCCAGAATTTTATTCTTTCACAAATAGATGAAGTAAATCAGAATGGCTCAAGGAAGAAGGAAAACATGATTTTTTCCCCTTACTAGTTTCAACAATAGAGTCTGAACACAACTCTAAATATTTAATAAAACATTTGCTTTGGCTAATTTTTAAAAATACAGTGTTTTAGAATAAATAATTTTAAAAATTAAAAAATTTAAATATATAGTAATTTGTTGTTTGCTTTTGGTAGGCATGAAATAAGACTGCATTAACATTGTGTGAGTTGAAAGGCTAAATTTTATCTGAATCTAAACAAAATGAAAAATATATGATGTTAAGATAAATAGCAGTTAGGTACATTTTCTACATGACATACACACAGGGACATTTTTTTCTTCTTTTCCTCTCCACACTTCAATAAGCAGTTCATGTAATTCAAATAGCTGTGTTTATTTCAGAAATAGATTAGACATAAAAAAGTTAGAAGAAGAGAACCAGGATTGGTGGTACATTCTTTAAAAATATCAGTCAAATAACTATTAACCATAATTCCAAAATAATAACAAACAAATGCTCTTGAAAAGAGGAGATTGTAAGCAGAATATACAAAGAGTGATAGTGCCAGAACTGCTTCAGGAACTGCTCTCTGACATTTAAGATTTCTAGTACATGACAATGTTTTAATCAGGATTAAAGGCTTTCAGGAACTCAAATTTTTAGTTATATTTCGTTGAAGAAATACCTTTTCAAAATTAATGAAAAGATAGCAGGTTTTAGTAGAAAGAATGCTTACACACTCATTGTGGTAGGCAGTAAAATACCTTTCCAAAATATCTATAGTCCCGAAATATCTAATCCATCAAATGTAGATTTACATTTTATATATGTTTGTAAAATAATCACCTTTCATTACCTATGGAACACAAATTTGAATAATTATCAGATGGGGAAAATTTACTCAAAAGTCCCAGCTGTAGTTCGAGAGGGACATTATTAGGTAAGAACAATCAGAAAGATGTAAAGATGCTACATTAGAAGATAAAGGAAAAGACAACAATCCAGATTCTGAAGTTTCTGGAAAGCGGAACAGGAAGTAAATGCGTTTTCCACTAGAATCATCTGAAAAATATTTCAGTTCTGTAGGGGGCTCAATTTTAATTTAGTGAGAATTATTTTAGATTTTTGTCCATTAGAAATGTAAAATGATAAATACGGATTGTTCAAGCCAATTAACTTGTAGAAATATTTTACAGAAGATGTGATTTAGTAAACTAACTCAACTAAAGCCTCTCCTGATGCAACCGCAAGATTATCACATGTCCTAGTTTCTGAGAATAAGAAAAACTTCCCACCAGGTTTGTACACATGTATGATATACATACTAATAAGGGCCTTGCATTAATGAAGTCTTGAAATTCTAAATAATATTTAAATAAGAAGGTCCTTTTCTTCATTTTCACATTTGGGGATCACTAAGTACCAAAGTTATGTAGAAGGCTAGAGTAAGAATATAGAAACGAAATCTGTCTTCTAATGTTATAAAGATGATTTATGTCACTTTGATTTACAGTTGTAAGGTAATAAAAAAAAAGGTAAAACAGAAACACTAAGTCAATTTTATATCTTTCCTAACTTTCCAACAGAAATTAGAGAATCCAGTAAAGATACAGCAATCCCAGGAAGATATAGGATGTTATAGGATCACTAGATGGTGAAAAGAAGGTAACAAGAATGGGTCCCCTGGAACAATGGGAAACAAAATCTACACCTACACATTTTGATATAGCTAGAAAATAGTTTCTACAATGCTAAGTCTTTATATTTTAGGTTTGTTTACACAGCAACTTTACTCTCTAGGAAATGATTCTTTATTAATACTCAAGAGTTTGCAGCTTATAACCCAGCAACAAATAATGTTTCTAAATATAAACAAGCATGATACTAAGAGTAACCAAGGCTACTTGCATTGCTATAGCTGATAAAGAAGAATGATCTTGGGGAATAGTCAAACTTTTTCATACCTTTCCTCTTCTCCAACATGAGAAGTCATAGTCTAGATATGTCTCATGGACTTTCCTGCCTAAGCTGGATTTGAAATATGATTCTCACCTCTCAGCCTCCTTAGTAGTTAGTGTTACAAGCATGAGCCATTGGCGCCTAGCTACATAATTATTTTTTACACATATATGAAGTATGAAGTGGCAATCCCATTCATTTATATGTTGCTTAATGATCAAGCTACATCGTATACATTAATTTCTGCGTGTAACATTTCTTTATAGTGAGAATGCTCAAAAACTTTTCTTCTGGCTGATGAAATATCTATTCTTAACTATAATCACTTTGCCTCTTGTAGTATAAAATTAATATATTTACTTTTAGTCACAGAAGTCTGCTAATTAAAGTTATATGAAATATGAATTGTAAAGTGAAAGAAATTCATAGTTTCATTACTTGTTTAAAGAAAATTATAATGCATTTTTCAATTATATTTCTTTGGAATGTGTAATATTCATTGATTTATCTTAAAATTGATAGCAATTACATCATATCTAGTTGATTCAAACTTGTATTTAAAATTGTACACTTAACACAAATATACTTCCACTTTCTTCTAACACATAATTAAAAAAACAGTATAGGAAAGTTTGGTGTTATCTGTTCATGTATAGAATCATAGAAACTCAGGAGGCTAAGACCTGAATATTTTAATTCAATATCAGTCCAAACAGACAAAAATGTGAAAACTTATCTCCAATTGTCTAGCAGGAAGCAGAATTTGAGGATGTGGCTCAAGGAATAGCGTGTCATAAGCCATTAGCAAAGAATACAACAGAGACCATTAAACATTGAGTTCAAGCCCTAAAAATGGCAAGTACACAAAAGACAACAACAAAAAAGTGATATGAACATCAATAATAAAGACAAAATAGTAGAAAAGATCATGAGAAACGTGTGTGAACATCTGGAATTCAGAAATCATTTGACAGAATTTTGATTCATCAGAGGTAAAAGTCACAGTATAATTTGAACAACCTCATTGAAGTCATTTGTGTTGAAACCTGGCTATTGGGTAACATGTGAAAGAGCAGACTGGATTACCTGACATAGCAGACATTGCCTGTAACTATACACCTTCCCACTCTGAAAAAATCTAAAATCGTGCTTGTTAATTTAAAAAGAACCTCATGCTAGAGACTTTTTCGTCACCCAGACTGGGGTCCTTATTTTGAGGCTTCAGACCAGTGCTTTCATTTGTAAACACTTCTGTTTTACTCCCCTTCACTGGTGTAGTTATACCTTACTAAGCTGGCACCAAGCCACGCCCTAGAAATTGGGCAAGAGCATTTGCTGATGCTCTTCCAACTTCTCTCTGTGGCTCAGGATAGCCAGACTCTTGTAGCTAAGATGGGTTACTTTGATGTCCAGGTGGCCTTAAACTGGAGATAAACATGTAATGGATATGTCAACATGAGTTAGTTTCAAACTATGATCTTCAGATCTGAGCCACTATGCTCAGCCCAGTATTTCCAGTAAGTTACTTAATCTTTCTGACACTCAGGTTCTTCCTGTGTGGAAAGTGAAAAGAATTACTTTGTGGACCTAAGAATCCAGTTGGAGTTATGACTGGGTGCAGGAAGTATAAGTGTTCAGGATGTGTGGACAGAGTCTGACACTCTCATAAAACTACTGGTATTTATATTTAAATGAATTCCAGGAATTGGAAACAAGAGGGATTTTTCTGTTCTTGTTTATCTTTTTATGGACATTGAAGGAGCCACAGAAATTCAAGGAGAACAGGGAAATAAATGCAGCAGTTGTACTCTGTAGATATTATATTCACAATGATCTATACCTCTTGTGGACAGGGACAGGAGGGAAAATCAGAGAGAGAACAAAGTGATGAGATTGTCAAACAAGAAGTGAACTCGTTAGTGACTTATAAAATGGTGATCTGTATGTACACTACCTTAACAAAAACCATTTGAAAAATCCAGGTTGATTATTCTCTCTTCCAATTTTTGTAGAGGCCCTTAAGACTCAGGCTTACCTGGAGTTTTTGAAGGTCACATTATATGATAATTAATGTAGAGCCTGAATCTCTTAAGAAATGTTATAAAAAGTATTTCATTCTTAGTGCCTCTTTCTCTTTGAGTGGTGATTATATATGTTGTTGTAATAGCTAAATTTTTACTTTTTGTTTTTTGTACTTGTCAGGTGTTGAATTCTTCTTAAAGCTTTGTGACAAAGGTCTGCTATATCTTTGCACCCTTCCCTTAACTAAAATAGTCATTAATCTTTGAAATTAATGTACTTGAGTATGAGTTTTATTTATTGATTTAATTTGTCGGCGGTGGTGAACTCTGGGCCTTGATGCTATTCCTGAGCTCCTCAGCTCAAGACTAGTGCTCTACCACTTGAGCCACAGTACCACTTAAATCTTTTTCTGCTTAGGTGGTGCTGAGGAATCAAACCCAGGGTCTCGTGCATTTAAGGCAAGCTGTCTACAACTGATGCACCTTCTCAGCCCTTATGAGTGTCTACAACTGATCCACCTTCTCAGCCCCTGTGAGTGGTATGTTTGTGCACGGGTCTATCAAGCAAATCTATTGAGAAATGTATACATTTGCCACTAGACATATTCAAAATTATGAATTAACTGATATTTTAATGAATAAAACTGTTATCATTGATACTAGGAAGTGTTTGTCTCCCAATACTAAAAAGATGGAGGAGGGTATTTTAAACTAAAACTACAAAAGAAATTTTAAGATCTTGTTGCTAACAAATGTGTCCAGGTATTATTACATTAAACAGACAATTCAAAATAGTTTTTCTTCATGAATACAGAGATCAAAGGTCTTATTATCCTTATTTCAAAATGCAAATTAAAGGGGAAAAACAGTCAGGAGGTAAAATTTATATTGAATGTTAATAGTTAAAGAGGAAAAGAAGATCCTAGACGACAAACTAAAGACAAAGCAATATCAGAGCACTATATGCTCAATATCAAATAAGAAGGTTTGATTGAAAAATTGAGCTGGAATGTGCACATCAAACAAAAGCAAGAAATTAGAGCCTACCACCAACAAAGAAACACCATAATGCATATCTCAGAAAAAGGAAAAAATTCCTTGTCCTTGATTTCAATGATACATATAACCCCCCTGCACACACACACACACACACACACACACACACACACACACACACACACACACACACACACACACACACATGAATGTATGCAACAGCTCAACCTACTCACATTCATTCAACATGAATCAAAGATCTTCCTATAATATTTGGAACTTTAAATATTTCTAGTCTTGTAAATAATTGATAACAGATGCATAAGCAAATATTTTCGGAATAAAACTCTGTTGTGTAAATGAGAATTTATGATGGTTATATCTACTTAAAATATCTCTCAATTTCGAAAGAATTAAACAAGAGACAATACAAATTTGGGACTATATTTCTACCAGCTATTCTGCAAAGGCTTAATAAGAAATTATGAGATCTAATATTAAATACCAAATTAATACAATTAATACATGTGTAGATGAAGTGAAAGACAGTGATCAGAGACCTATGCTGCCTCCAATTCCCCAGCAGACTGCACACTGTGACACCTTTGATTCTGCTGTGCCAGTCCCAGAGTTCTTTTCCCTACAGCAGTGGCCCTGCTGGGGTTGGGGATGGGGGCTGTGTGGAGAGGAAGGAGGCCACAGGAGAAGCCAAGCTTTGGTTGGGGCTGAGGGTGGTGGGGAGAGGATGGTGGGGAGGCCCTGAAGGAGGCTGTGAAGGGAGGAAGAGGCAGTTGGCCAACAGCTCAGGCAGCAGCTCTAAAGGCAGAAGGGTTCTGGGGAGTGTCTGTGAGGTGTGGAAATTGGGGTGGATTTGCTAGGGCCTGTTTGCTTGGTGAGGAGAGGAAGAAGTCTCGAGTCCCACCCAAACATATAGTGAAAAATGAGACAACCAATGGCTGAAGAACTTCAAGAACAAAGGCAGGGACTTATAGGGAACCTCTAGGGCCAGTGAGGGCAGCAAGGCTGGGCCTGTGGTTGTCATGCCTCTCTCAATGCCCTTGGAAGTGAGGGCCAGCTCTGTTGTGGGCTAGGCCTCACTCTTGCCTTGAAGCTGGCACCAGGAATTGTCAGCACAGCCTCAGCCTGCCCCAAGGAGGTGGCCTGTTGTGGGTGCTGTAGCCTGGGCAGCTGCTAGGAGGCTATACACAGCAGGGCAGAGGAAGCATATTTGGTAGGCTCTGCTCCAGCCCAGCCAAGCTCAGGGCCACTTGGGAAGTTCCAGCTCTGGATCAGGACCATCAGGACCAGGCATTGCTCCCTAAACAAGTAGGGCCTCTGGGGACTTGTGCAGTGGCCACCACGTGTGAGTTGTGAACCTCCTTAGAATGGCCGAGGAGTCTCAAAGAAGAGGTGCATTTGCTTCTGTGCCTCTCCCATCTTCTGGATTCTTGCTCTCCTCCTGCCTCCTGCCTTGTCCAACTGCAGGAGTCAACTTCTCCAAGCCACTGAGAGGCCATCCCGGAGATACTCACAGGGCTTTCCAGGCTGCTTCACCATGCATGCAGGGCTCACAGGGTGCCATCCTCTAGGCAAAGCATACCCCCATTTGAGCTTGGCCACCCCTGCCTAGGGGACCACGAATTGCATTCTTGCACAGAAAACTAGGGGTACACAAGGCTGTCCTGCATTCTAAGGCACCCTTTCCTTCCTCTTGCTCAGCTGTGGAGCAGCTGTGGAGCCAACTGCAACATCATGTTAGTTTATCTAAAAAGAAGAGGAAAAAAAGCTTCATTGTCCCAGATACAGCTGCTCCTGGGGTTCTTTGTGTACCCTCGTCTTGTGCTTAGATAAGTATCCCCAAGACCACCACGGAGCCAGTTCTCATGCGACCACATTAGAGTCATTTATTGCAAGCTTGAGCCTGGAATAAGAACTGTCACCATTGCAGTGTGTCAGAGTTGAGAGCCTCGACCCTTCAGTTAAATGGGTAATCTTATAACAATCTTATTGGCTAGCAAGTGCAGGCTAAGCAATAAGCAATAATTTGTGGAGGAGAAGGGAAAAAACAAATCGTTTAAATAGGGATACAGGTGGACCCATTGCAACAATGAGATGTACAATTTCTTATGGAGAAAAATGAACTTTACAACTTTGGTTGGGGGGGAGGGGGAGGAGAATTCGATGGGGGGGCGGGGGGAGGATGGGAAGGGATGGGAGGGGGAAACAAAGGAGGAGGCTACAAAGTTTGATAGGAAATGTACTCATTATCTTGCCCATGTAATTGTAACCCCTCTGTACAGTATTTTCACAATAAAAAAGATAAAAAAATTAAATTTTTTTTAAAAATCTGTAATTTTAGGTACTTCCCTTCATCCGCTGATGGCTATTGCTAGGGGAGTTATGGGCAGAACGTTATTGTGACATTTCAGGGTTTTTCCAAGAACCTGAGTTCTAACTTTCAGTAAAAGTCTACTTACAATGTGTACTTTCAGTAAAGGTCTTCACAATGGATACTTTCGGAGTATTCGGAGTCTAAGTCCAGAATGTCTGAACTTTGGCAAAGGCCTCTCACTAGCCTGTGTGTGTGTGTGTGTGTGTGTGTGTGTGTGTGTGTGTGTGTGTGTGTGTGTGTGTGTGTGTTGTGTGAGAGAGTCCGACACAGCTGAGGTTTGGGGTAAAATACTCCTTCGCTTTAGCATTGAGTTTTGGTATCTATTGTTTGTCCCACCCACCAATTTTGAGTTCTAAAGTTGTCCTTCTAAATACTTTCATCCTTTGATCTTCTTGATATTCAGATTCCTAAGGTCTGCTTGTGAACTTCAACATTTGCTTCATGAAGGTGATGCCTATCTTCTAACTTTTAGGAAGCCCTTTGCTCTCTTTAAATGCAGTTTGTGCTGTATTAGTGGTTTTACTTAGCCCAGACTGGGGTGGCCCAGGCTCTGACTGTTAATTCTGAGATGATTTTAGCCCAATATGAGATACTATACTTTTAGTATATCAGTGAAAGAAGTTCAGCATCTTTATTGAAACAATTTCCTGGCTGTAAATACAAACAAAAACATCCAGTGATATAAATGTACAATTTGTTGTTTTTAGTTAATTGTTCACCACTGTAATGAAAAAAAAATCTTTTTACTAACTAAAATGAGTATTTGTAATGGGAAAAAATCAAATGTTATAAATCTTATAAATTGATCAAATACCAAAAGAAAAAGAAAGATACTAATCAGAAATGAAATACAAATGTAAGTGTTTATTAAATAAATGAAATTTTTGAGATTCATATCTACATAGCAAATATGAAGGAAAATAAAGAGGAAAGTGACTGAGATCCTATCTTACACACCAGAATAGCTATCATCACTCAAATAAATAAACTGCTGGAGAAGTTGAAAAAAATCAGGAACTATATTTGGTTTTGTGGCATTGTAAACTAGTGCAACCCATAGGGATATCTTAATGGAAGTTTACACAATACCAAAAAGACAGATATCTTGATGGCCTTTCCCAAAATTGGATACATATTGAAGGAACATTAATCAACATGCACATCCATGTTCCTGGCAGCAATATTCAAAGCAAACATGTTGTGTAATCATCCTAGATGCACCGGAAAGAGGGAATTAAGAAAATGTGTTATTCATAGCTATAAACATGTTCTGGTATATGAGAAGTGAATGTTTCTACTGTATCATTGCTAAATATTTTGAATATATACCTAATCCCACTTTCACTACGTTTTGTGGCATTGTGTTTTTGCTTTAATGAGGAACGTCCATATTGATTTTCAGACCAGTTACAATAGGTTGAATATATCCTATAATATGTGGATATTATATCAAAATTTAAATATATCAATGAACACATAGAGGACCATCATATATAGTTTATAATTTGAAGCAATTTTAAGAAGGCAACAGTTGGGGAAAAAGACGATGTTAGAAGCTTAGAAATACACAGACATGGAAAAATATGTGCAACTAATTACTGCTAATAGTAAAACATTTTCCTCAAGTTTTAACAATGAAACTATTAAAATAATACTTAATAACATCAAATAAATATGCCATAGAAAAAAATGTGCCATAGATATACGTTTCCCTATAATTTGTTTTACTTTATAATAAATGGATTAGAAGAAAGTGTAATTACACGTCTGAAGATGCTAACACTTTCAAGTGTCATTGATTGAATCCAGCAAAGGAAAGTAACAGAAAAGTAGAGAGTAAGAACAAACTGGGGTATGGATAAAGATACTCTGTTGATCTTTGTGAGGAAAAATGTGCTCCGTTTTCCTGATCAAAATAGAGCTAGGACAGCTAACTTTTGACAGAACACTTGTAATGTAGAGTAGTGGAGTTAGTACTTTAGGTAGTAATTTATTACTTTTATTCCCTAATCTTATGACGTGATTCCCAAATGATGTGAGTGATCGTAGATTTTCTTTTTTGGGGGGAGAGGGGTCTGGTTGTGGGGCCTGAACTCTGGGCCTGGGCGCTGTCCCTCAGCTCTTCAGCTCAAGGCTAGCACTCTACCACTTGAGCCACAGCGCCACTTCCAGCTTTTTTGTTTTTGCTTATGTGGTGCTCAGGAATCGAACCCAGGGCCTCAGGAGTGCAAGGCAAGTGCTTTACTACTGACCCACCTTCCCAGCCCCCTGATCCTAGATTTTCTGAGCCCTTTTTTTCACCCAAAGCTTCTAATTCCTCACCCTGCCAATGGTTCTTCTGTTACTCTCATTTCTCCTTGTTTCTGAACTAAATTCCTGTAACCTTTTGATTCATGAGAAAGAGAAATATGGAGGATGGCTTGGAATCTGAGGTAACATCCACTCCAGCTTGGAGGATCTGGTGAAGGACTACCAGATATTAATTGACCTCTTTGGAAATGGAGAAACTCACTCCCTCAGGCAGAATCTGTCATTCCTTGAGTTTCTCTGAAGGGATTTGATACTAGGGCACAATTCAGAGAATGAGCTTTCCCATTGTCAGAAGGAATAGGTTGAAAACTAAAAGTGGCCTCAGGTTCCAAAGGGCCAGTCAGAAGCCAGGAGATCACACTTTTCTCCTCATCAGGGACCTTCTGGTAGGAATAGAGTCTGAGCAAAGTCTAAGATGGAGATAAACTAAGACTAGGCCTAAGGAGGAAACAAAAGAATGACCCTCTCTTTGACTACAAGGGAGTTGTGTAGTGAGACATGACAACTTCCTTGATATAATAAAATTCACTAGGTAAGTTATCTCACTGCCACTTTGAAGGAGGTCAGTTTCCCCAAAGGAGAAGTTGTTAAATGTTGTGACTGCCAATTTTCTCTCTAGGCTGTTGTCTCTCTCACCCCTTCTCATGTCAGGAATGCATTGCTTCTTTCAGGCACTCAACTACTTGTCCTGGCTCCTAGGCAGGAATACTGTAGGCTATTCTTTGGCTAACCTCTTGCATTTAAGGTAGAATAGGCCCAGGCTCTGCTCATGCCAAAAGATAGATGCAAGAGGTGAATATAAGCTCAGATTTGTACAGAACAACAATCATGTTGGAAAAATTAAATTAAATTAATAGTTGAGTAATTTAGGGTTTATAGCCACAAAATTTAGGTAATTATTAGGAATACATCGAGAATCATGGATTAGGAAGAGAACAGTGAAGTAGGTTCAGGATACAATGGAAATGACACACCATAGCCATAACAGGAGATGAGAATTTGAAGGAACTATTGGCATAGGTCCATTTACTATCTTAGGAGTGACCTTCGATAGGAGGCTTTTAGAATAATATCTAAAAGAGAGGGACTTGCTGGGCACTAGTGGCTCACATCGGTAATCCTAGCTACCCAGGAGGCTGAGATCTGAGTATTATGATTCAAAGCAAGCCCAGGCAGAAAAAGCCAGAAGTGGTGCTGTGGTTCAAGTGGTAGAGCATGAGCCTTGAGCTCAGGGAAAATGCCTAGGCCCTGAGTGCAAGCTTTAGGATCAGCAAAACAACAAGAAACAATAATGATAAAAGAAATAAAAGAAGGACGTAAAGATATGCGATGGAATTATGTTCATGTGTAACTGTTAAGGGAACATAAAAGGAGACAATATGTGGAGCAAAATGATATTTACTTTTTACTAATACAGGATGCAAAGCAAATGCCAAATTCCTCTTCTCAAAAACTTCCAAAATTGGGCTAGGAATGTGGTTCAGTGGTAGAGTGCTTGCCTTGCGTGCATGAGGCTGTGGGTTCGATTCTTCAGTGCCACATAAACAGAAAAATCCAGAAGTGCTGCTATGGCTCGAGTGGTAGAGCACAAACCTTAAATTGAAGAGGTGAGGCACAGTGCTCATGCCCAGAGTTCAGGCCCCTTGTCCGGCCTAAATAAAAACAAAAAAATAAAACAAAAGAAAAAATCTTCCAAACTTATTTTTTCTCATAATTGAAGAGAGACTCTTTTTACAGAAATTTTCCTTATCTAGCTCGAGGTCATCAGAACTTCAGTAGACTTTTCCTGTTGAGATGTAATGCACCTAACTCTACTGAACCTAATCATGGCTAGGAATGTATGGACATCGATATATTTGTTTTATTTTTCCTTATAAATATATAATAATGTCAGTTATTATATATAATATATTATAATATAGAATATATTATACATTATATAATATATTAAATGTATTATAACATGTATTATGCATTAACAGACTTCCTAGTTTTAGATGTAGGAACAGGTGACATATTGAAAGAAAAACATTTGAATCTCTGAGTTATTTCTCAACCACAGGACAATACCAGGATTCATTCTTATTACCCAAAGAGCAACATAGGAAAGTGATGCCCATGGATGTGGTTCTCTGTATTTTGGAAATTGTGATCATATACATATGTATATATGATACATATATCATATATATATGAAATATCATTTAATAATAGTGAATTTGTAAAACTATATCAACAGATAAATAAGTGAACACCTATGTGCACACACTCCCAGTCACTTTCATGTATAAGAATTTCTTTTCTATTCTCCTATTCACCTACACAGACAGTACATGAGTTGCCCTTGAATTGTCCTGGAAGATCTTTATCGGGATACTGTAGCTTCACATCTTTGTTCCCTAAGTAGCCAGATGTTATGTATTCAATAACAAAATTGTTTCAGCAAAAGTATCCACCCTGACACACAGAGGAACTTGGATTTCAGAAATGCCACAAATAAGTGGGAGGTACAGCAGTACTTTTCAAAATTGAATAGATTACATATTTATTAGAAAGCTTGTAAGAAAAAAACTTCAGTGTAGGATGATACACTTGAAGAAAACTACAGTTTAAATTACATATAGGCGGGTGCTGCAATAGACAATAAATAAGACTAAAAAAATTACATATGACATCAAATTACAAAGTTCCAGGGCATTTCCTTACTCTTGAGAACTAGAGTAATCCATATTAAAAATAAATAAATAAATAGGCGAATGTTTTATACCAAATTTCAAAGCATACTATAGGTTATACAAAGGAAATGCAATAAGCATGCATATTACAATCTAGTAACATCATATGGTATGAAGAATCTATATTGATTCATAAAAATCAATACAATGCACTTAAAACATCCAATATCTCAAGTGTCAACTTAGCAGAATACTTTCAATCTGAGGTGTCTATTTTCATATTATCCAGCCCTATCCATCCCACAATGACAGAAGGCTCTTCTGAGAAAGTCCAGAGACCAGTCTACTATGAGTGCTCAATGTGGACCTGTTCCCATTCTCTTTTATTTGGGCATGTGATAGAGTGACTATCTGTTAACTTGCCAAAGGTACAATTTGGACAGGCTTGCACTAATGATATTTTAGCTCTCATAAAAGAAGGGAAATTGAAGACAGAGGGAAAAATCTATCAGATCCCAGAAAGATTTCTATCATTGTGCTAACCCTGTAGCTTTCTACTGACACTTGAACAAACTGCAGTAATTGCCACTCCAACCACATTTCCAAAAAGTGGCTTGCCAAATATTGGCCTATTTTCACTTTGGTAAATCAAGACACACTATTGTGGCTCGGTTTTACTTAAACTATCAGCTATGGTTGGCCCAAAGGATAGTTGAACTTACCAATTTCATAAATTTTAGGTCATCACACAATCACTTCATAGCCCTTAAACATTAAGAATACCTACCCATATAAGTCTGCATTACATACTTATTATTGTTTTTCTTCATTTGTCATGTTTTACATATTTGTGTATCCCAGGGCTTAGCTCTGTCATAGTCCTTCTCATGGTTGTTACCACTGAGTACAGTAATTATTTCTGTATTTTTTTCTCCAGCTCTGTTTTCTTTAATTCATTCCTTAATAGCATCCTGTCTACTGATAACTACTAACTACTGATTTTAGAAAACTCAAAAGATCCCAAAGTGAGCTTTGATTTCTATCTACAAACCAATCCCTCATTACTATTTGATTAAGTGATAACTCTTCCAGCTGTCTTGACAAAATAGCTTGGATATATGTATATTATAGGAACTATGAACCATATATATATATATATATATATATATATATATATATATATATATATATATATATATATATATGGTATATCAGTGCTAGTACTATGACTTAAATTTGGGGCCTAGGTTCTTTTATTTTTCTTTATTTTGGGGGAGGTCCGGTCGTGGGGCCTGAACTCTGGGCATGGGTGCTGTCCCTCAGCTCTTCAGATCAAGGCTAGTGCTCTACCACTTGAGCTACAGTGCCACTTGCAACTTTATTCTTTTTGCTTATGTGGTGCTGAGGAATTGAACCCAGGACCGCATGCATTCAAGGTAATCGATCTACCACTGAGCCACCTCCCTAGCCCCTTACTTTTCTTTTTTGCTCAGGCCTTATTTGGTATAAAGATCACCTACAATGTTATTACCCACACCCTTTTCATTTAAAAATATGTATATTCTGTAGCAATATTATTGTCATTATAACCATAATTAGGAAGATAATATGAGTTCATCTTCTCCATACATCTTGAAAGCTAATGAATGTGAAATTTACAGAATATCCTCAAATATGCCTAGTGGAAACCTGGATTTGAATTATGGGTCTATAGTTGATCAGTATTAGGTACTTGGGAAATTTGTTTGGCCTTGTTGCCTACTTCTGTTTTTAATAAAATACTTAATTAATTTACTAACTGGAAGAACTATCATGAGCACTACAATTAACCTAATGCAGATGCAGTGCTTGGAATGGTGTTTGCACATTGTGAAGTAGGTCCCAAAGAAGTCAGCTTCCATCAACATAGTCACAGCATCCTTCCTAAATGCCTTAAGAAATATATACCCAACTGATGTTAATATCTGTGAAAATTTGTCTTTACAAAACAAGGTCTTTTCTTCATATGAAGCAATTAAAGTAATGTTGGGGCTGTCCTGTGGCTTTTACTCTGAAAGCGTTTTGCTTAAATTTTATTCTTACAATATTAGTGGCAGCAGTAGCGTTCTTTAGTGCTACCCTTCATTTTTCTAGTTCTGTGTTCCTTTTGGAATACTATTGTAACTTAGTTTATAAACTTTGTTATCAGAATCAATAAACTACAACTGCTGAACTTTCCAATAAAGAAACAATTTTAGGTGTGCATTACATTTTATGTGCTTAATACTTTCCTGAAAGTATTCCTTTTAGTTTATATATCCCTAACAACTATTTTTTTAAGATTTCTTATATGATTTATAGATTTATTATATGATTCTTATATGATTTCTTAGAGATCCATAAATAAAATATCTCAGAACAGGAAAAGAGTAGGTAAGAAGTAATAAAATAATATCATGGTGTCTTAATGACTAAGTGTAAAGAACATGTAACAAAACAGTTGGTAGATTCATTTGCTCTTTTTTCTATTCTCTCACCCTTCATTGTAGAAACCTTCTTACTCTGAAGTGCCAAGTCGTCTGGACCTTTCAAGCCTTGTCTCAATGACAGAAGTGATGGGATTAGGACATGTTCTCCTATGGCTGGCTTTTAGGAAGTTCACAATAAAGCAATAGCAGTACATATAAAGAAACCTTTGTGAGTGATATGTATTGACTTCCTCAATTGCCAAAATTAAAATCATATGTCAAAACATCAAATTACTTACATTATAATATATGCAGTTCAACTGGAATCACTAACACTTCAATGAATCAAATGCAAACTAAAAGCTCTATATCAAAAACCAACATCTAAGGCAGTGTTGGAAATACCAGGAGAAAGACAATAAATCTAATGGAGTGAGATCTTTAACACTGGCAATGAGCAATGATAGCTGAATTTTTAACCAAGCTTGGATGTAGGGAGCCGAGGCGAGACTCCGCCCACTCCCTTGCAGTTTTGAGGATTACCACTCCAGACGGTGCTTGGCGGGACGCCTGGGCTGTGCGCGTGCGCGAGCCCAGTAGTGTCCCCAGCCAATCCCATGACACCTGGTGACGGTAAAAGGCAGGCGACCAACAATAGAAAAGACCCGTGTTCGAATTCCCTATATAAGCGGCTGTGTTTCGGGTGCACGCTCTCTCGCGCCCAAGCTCTCCTACAACTAAAAGGCTCTCCAATAAAGCGTGATCTGAGAAGACTCCTGGAGTGGTGGTCGTTTTTCCTCGCTGGTCGAGTAGGCGGTCACTACAACTGGTGCTGAAACCCGGGAACGAACCTGGGACAGGACCCGCGCGAGAGGCTGAATCGGAGCCAGAACTCAACACGCTGAGAGGAGACGTTGGTAAATATCCCCCGGTATGCTGTTCACTGTAGATTTAGATATTTATTGGTTGCTTGCATTGCTTCTTCCCTTGTGGCTTGTCTTTTTGATGGTGCGCACTTGCCTCGAGGAGGGAGGGTTTGATTTAATCCAGGAAGGACGCAAAGTACTAACGCAGCATCAGGATAGTCTATCAGAGTCAGTATACAGTAATGGGGAGGAAAAGAGGCCTAAAAGAAAAAGGGAAAAAAGACAGAAGGATCCTAAAGAATTGAAGCGAGAGGGGCTGCAGCCCTCACAAAAGGAGAAGGGTTTTAGGGAGGGGGTCTCAAGGAGACCTCCGTGCCCTTCTTTAAAAGCAAACCGGTTCTCAGCCCTACATGTGGAAGGGCGGGACCAAGAATATAGTAATCTTGTGAGTGACTCAGAGGAAGAAATGTTAGAGGAGGAGGGAGAGCAGCTCGATCCAGCTGATAGGGAAGAGTTAGAAGAGGCTGCGGCGGAGCACGTGGCAGACAAATATGGAGGGTGGCGCCCCCTAGGGGTGGGAGTACCGCAACTGCCAGGGAGAGGAAACGGAGCTGGCCCTCACCTGTCGGCACCCCCGCCGTGCCCGCTGGCAGGGAAGAGTCACTTTATTAAAGAAAATACCTGGTCGCAGCTGGCAGCTGCTTTCCCAGTTTTTGAAAATCCGATTACTGCTGAAAGAAATTTTGAGCCGGTTTCCTACTCCCAGCTTAAGGATTTAGTTGAGGCAGTCCGGACTTATGGAGTGACGGCTAATTATACCACTGCCTTGCTCCGAAGACTGACCTTCAATGCCATGACGCCCACGGACTGGTTTGAGGTAGCCCGTACCTGCCTTAATCATGGGCAGTACCTCGATCTCCGGTCTATTGTTCAAGACAAGGCTCAAGCCCAATCCAGACAAAATGTCCGTGACGGGCACCCGGACTGGACCGTAGACATGCTTCTCGGGCAGGGAATCTACTCGGTAGACCAGACAGGATATCCCTTTGAAGTATACCGCCAGGTAAACGAGGTTTTTTACATGTCCTGGCGAGCCCTCCCAAACAAGGGAGAGGTGGCTGGCAATCTAACAAAAATCATGCAGGCCCCTAATGAGCCATTTTCTGATTTTGTTGCACGTATGCTAGAGACAGCCGAGCGGGTGTTAGGAAATCTGGAAACAGCCATGCCATTTGTACAACAAATCATTTTTGAACAAAGCACCAAGGAATGTCAGAGGGCAATTACCCCAGTAAGAACCCAAAGCCTAGAAGCTTGGTTAAAAGCCTGCAGAGAAGTAGGTGGCCCCCTGACCAATGCGGGGCTGGCAGCTGCTGTCTTGTCGGCTGCCGGGGCCGCAAAAGATAGTAAAGGAAAAGGGTGTTTCCGGTGTGGTCAGTTGGGACATTTTAGACAGCAATGCCCACAAAATGGTGGTCCTGCACAAAACATACCCAGGCCGCCAAGGACTCCAGGAGTGTGTCCTCGTTGTAAAAAGGGAAAGCATTGGGTCAACGAATGCAGGTCAGTTAGAGACATCAATGGACATTTTATCCCCCAAATTACTCCAAACACTAATTCGGAACAGGAGCCAAAAAACGGAGAGAAGGGCCCTCATCCCCAGGGCCCGAAAGTTTATGGGGCATTTCAGACTCTGGCTCCCGGACAGCACCTGCTACAACCCCCCAGCCAAGAAGAGCAACCTCAGGCTCCGCAGGGTTGGACCTCTGTGCCACCTCCGGACGGGTATTAACACAGCAGATGGGAGTCCAGATTGTGGAGACAGACATGACAGGACCCCTAGATGAAGGCACTGTAGGAATAGTTTTAGGACGCTCCTCCTCCACAATGAGAGGATTAATAATTTTCCCGGGAGTAATTGACCCTGACTATACGGGGACTATCAAGGTCCTCTGCCATGTCCCCCATGGAGTGGTGTCCATTTCTCCCGGGGATAGAATTGCACAGCTCCTGCTTTTGCCTTCTCTTCATGGCAACTTCCCTGCTAAGGAGATAGAGAGAGGAGATAAAGGGCTAGGCTCCACTGGAGTCGACCTTACATGCCTGTCCATAACTTTAGACCAAAGACCCATGCTAACTCTCCAAGTGGAAGGGAAAAGATTTGAGGGACTGGTGGATACAGGGGCAGATCGAAGCATCATCCAAAGAGGGGAGTGGCCAAAGCAATGGCCAACTCAGAAATCCTCCCAGACCTTGCAAGGGCTGGGCTATGCTGATGCCCCACAGTTAAGTGCAAAAGAATTGACTTGGAGAACAGACGAAGGCCAGGTTGGAAAAATGCAGCCATTTGTGGTAGACGTCCCTGTCAATCTTTGGGGAAGAGATGTGCAGCAACAGCTAAAGTTAACTTTAACTAATGATTATTCTGAGGCCAGTCAGAATATGATGAAACAGCAAGGATTTGTGCCAGCCTTGGGGCTTGGTCGGCGTCTCCAAGGACGCAAGGAGCCGATAGAGCCACTTCCTAAACAGGACAGGAAGGGTTTGGGTTTTTCTTAGGGGCCTCTGAAAACAAAGCTTCCACTGAAGGTGTGGTACCCATACCTTGGTTAACGCAAAAGGCGGTGTGGGTTCCTCAGTGGCCCCTCTCTCGAGAAAAATTGGAAGCGGCTCAAACTCTTGTCCAGGAACAGCTGCAGCTGGGGCATGTTGAGCCTTCAGTGTCATCTTGGAATACCCCAATTTTTGTGATCAAAAAGGCCTCCGGAAAATGGAGATTATTACATGACCTTAGAGCAGTAAATGCCCAGATGCAAATTATGGGACCCATCCAAAGGGGACTTCCACTGCTGTCTGCGTTACCTAGGGAGTAGCCTATTCTGGCCTTAGACATTAAGGATTGCTTTTTTTCCATACCTCTTTATGAAAAGGATAGGGAGCGCTTTGCCTTTACTTTGCCCTCGGTTAATCATGAAACCCCGGATGCTCGCTATCAGTGGAAAGTTCTCCCCCAAGGGATGGCTAATAGCCCAACAATTTGTCAATTGTTCGTGGGGGCTGCATTAACCCCTGTTAGGGAAAAATTTCCAAAAGTACGGATTGTCCATTATATGGATGATATCTTGTTGGCTGCTCCCTCTGTAGAGACTCTTCATAAAGTGTTTGGGCAGGTAACGGAGACCTTAGCTAATAAAGGATTAATTATTGCCCCTGAGAAGGTTCAGCAGACTAGTGTTGTTCAATTTCTGGGAACCATTGTTTCCCCTACTGAGATTAAACCACAAAAACTTTCCATTCGAACTGGTCATCTTAAAACACTTAATGATTTTCAGCAATTGGCAGGAGATATTAATTGGATAAGGGGGTTTCTTAATCTCCCTCGGTCAAAGTTGTTACCTTTATTTGCTATTTTGGAGGGCGACCCTGAAGTCAACTCCTCTAGATCCCTGACACCTTTAGCACTAAATTCCCTACAAAAGGTTGAGGCAGCTTTGTCTAGGGCTCAACTTTCACGGGTTGATTTAAAATTACCTATTGATTTATGTATATTAAAAACAAAAAATTATCCCACGGGGGTTCTTTGGCAAAATGGCCCCTTATTGTGGCTCCACGGCAATTCTGTGGGAGCAAAAACTGTTCAATATTTTCCTGAATTAGTGGCTAAACAGGCAATTTTGGGTATGAAGTATTGTTTAATGCACTTTGCAAAAATTCCAGATAAATTAATTATTCCATACACCCGTGAGCAAGTTGAAATTTTAGCAGCCACAATGGATATGTGGGCAATTCTTGTTTGCTCATTTCCAAATGTAATTGATAATCATTATCCTAAGCATCCTCTGCTTGCCATAGTTAACAAAAATGTAGTGTATTTTCCTGTTGTCACTTCAAAGGAGCCCTTGGATGATGCTCTGACCATCTTTACGGATGGATCAAAATCTGGACAAGGTGCCTTTTTTGTTCAAGGACACAAACAGCCGGTAGTCTTTAATTTTCGGCCGAATGTCCCACAGGCTGTTGAATGTTTAATTGTGCTTGAAGTTTTTAAAAGATTTGATCAACCTTTTAACTTATTTCTGATTCATTATATGTTGTAAATGCCGTTGCTTCTCTTGAAGTTGCTGCTTCAGTTAAGCAGGCCAGTACAATTTCTAATGTTTTGTTACAGATTCAATCCCTTATCTTAAACAGAAAACATCCTTTTTATATTGGACATATTCGCGCCCACTCTATGTTACCGGGCCCAATGGCAAAGTGTAATGATTTGGTGGACCAGGCAACTAAGGGCTGTGGCTCTGGTTGCTGCTGATCCTGTAGAATTGGCAAAAGACTTTCATAGATTGTATCATGTACCTGCTAATACCCTTAGGAAAAGATATAATTTGTCCAGGCATGTGGCAAGAGATATTGTTAAAGCCTGTAAATCTTGTGTTACCTTTCTTCATCCTCCCCATGTGGGGGTAAACCCCAGGGGGTTGAGACCAAACGCCCTATGGCAAATGGATGTTACTCATCTGACGGAATTTGGTAAGTTGAAATATTTACATGTGTCTGTGGACACCTTTTCCGGTGTCATTCATCCCACACCTCTGGCAGGAGAAAAGGTGTCTCACGTCAGAATACACTGCTTAGAAGCTTGGGCAGCTTGGGGAAAGCCCCTTAGACTCAAGACGGATAATGGCCCTGCTTATACTTCCCATGGTTTTCGCGCCTTTTGCGCACAAATGCAGGTTGCCCACACCACCGGATTGCCCTACAATCCTCAAGGACAAGGTATAGTGGAAAGAGCTAATAGAAGCATAAAAGAAATGCTTCAAAAACAAAAAGGGGGAATTGCTGAGTCCGCGTCCCCCAGGGAAAGACTTTCTCTTGCGCTCTTTACCCTTAATTTTTTAATTCTAAATGACAACGATCAGTCTGCCGCAGATCGGCATATGACAAGAGACTCCATGGATACTAAAGACATGGTTATGTGGAAGGATGTTATTAATAATAAATGGTATGGACCGGATCCGGTAATAACGAGATCCAGGGGAGCTGTTTGTGTTTTTCCACAGAGTCAAGAAGTACCTCACTGGGTGCCAACGAGACTGACCAGGCCAGTGGAGACTGCAGAAGAACCCCATCTTGAAGATGCCATCCACTCGTCTCCTGATACAGCTGATCTTCCTGCTGTTAGCAACAGTGCTAATAGCAATCCCTGTGATAGCTAAACCGATGATGCTGTGGGCTGTCACAATTTACTGACTGGATTGCCTCTGCGGTGTCCTTTGTCAAAGAGCTGGTGGGAGTCGGAATGTTTTTAGCCTGCTGCTTGGGAGGATGGCGTGGTCTGCCTATGGTTGGTCTGTCGCCTTCGAGCCCAAACCAGAAGGGACAAGGTTGTTATCTTGCAAGCATTAGCCGCTTTGGAGAGTGGATCCTCACCCCAGATTTGGCTGTCGGCCCTGAGAGGCAGTTAAGCCTTACCATCCTGCATAGCCTTAGCACCCCGAGGGATCAGGGGATCCCATTGCACCGGGACAGGTTTGCAATTTGGGACAGGGTGCAAGGCAAGTGCACTGCACTTGAGGAGATGGTTCTCATCTCCTCAAGAAGAGCATGCTGGGTTGCAAGTGGGTTGATGCCCAAGATCCCACCTCTGCAAAAAAGGCATCGGACGGGCCTGGTCATCACTGGGGAAGGCGCCCCTCAGGCGAAGGCCAGTGCAAGGTCCTCTCATTAATGTCTTAGACAGAGGCCCAACCTCTACTCTTACCTGTTGCCATAAAACAAAGAAGGGGGAACTGTAGGGAGCCGAGGCGAGACTCCGCCCACTCCCTTGCAGTTTTGAGGATTACCACTCCAGATGGTGCTTGGCGGGACGCCTGGGCTGTGCGCGTGCGCGAGCCCGGTAGTGTCCCCAGCCAATCCCATGACACCTGGTGACGGTAAAAGGCAGGCGACCAACAATAGAAAAGACCCGTGTTCGAATTCCCTATATAAGCAGCTGTGTTTCGGGTGCACGCTCTCTCGCGCCCAAGCTCTCCTACAACTAAAAGGCTCTCCAATAAAGCGTGATCTGAGAAGACTCCTGGAGTGGTGGTCGTTTTTCCTCGCTGGTCGAGTAGGCGGTCACTACACTTGGAAAGTTCAGGTGTTTACTAATCATGTGATTAGAGTTGCGGAGTTGACCTTGGTATTAAGATTAGAGGTAAAATTCAAAGGTAGCTAAGGTTGCTGCAGTATTTTAGCTCAATACAGTGTGACCCTCCCTGATAATGCTAAAGCACAGAGTAGAAGCTAAATCAGTAAAATGTATAGGAAGAATTTTCCACTGAGAGTAATTGCAGGGTGTGATCATCACTCTTGCACTGAAAATGTACAGCCCATCATTCTACTTTAAACTCTAGAGTATTTCTGAACTGAAGACAATTATAACACACCAATGTGCTGTGAGTGCTGAGCAGTTTAGGTGGGTATTACTGTAATATATGTAAAATCTTTAGAGGTATGGAGTGGACTTACCCTCACACTTCATTCTGTGTTGTTAAGTTTCATGGAGAAATGTTCATAATTATGCAATTCACACTCATCTAAGTCTGAATCAAGCAACTGAGATAAGACATTAGGATCATCACTCCAGTGATGAGGTTTGTGACCTATGAAATAAATAACATTATTTCACAATGTATATGCGTTTCTGAAAATTTATGCAATACCAAATGCCAAATGTACAAAAGGGACAATTGTCCATCGCTTATATTATCAGAAGTTAAGATACTCCTGAATTATACTTTCTTGCTAGAGGATCATAGGGTGACTGCTGATGTTTGGTACCTTTTCCAGTGCTCCTATACATTTGTGAATTTTTTGGGGGGAAGTGTTTTTCCATAGTTTGTTTTGAGGTGTTCAAAATTTCAGTATTGTCACTGACCACAACCATGGAACAGCAAAGAAGATGGTATACCTGGCCAAAGAACTGATAAATCACAGGAAGTGATAGGAAAATAGACACCAGAGGACCCAAAGCCTCATTGCTGGCTTCCGGAACCCCAAATTCTGCTTAACATGTTTATATTAATTCTACTACAGTGGTGCAGTAGTGAGTGATTACAGGTATATTCACAAACTAAGGCATCAATTTAGCTTGTGGTTACAACTATTAACTGAGTTATTGTTTGTATACATAGTGATAATTGAATCCCTTATTTTTAGGGAGCAGAAGGGAGCAATAGTCATTACAACCATAGCACAGACATCCATCTTGTCTCCAAAGTCTTAAACTTTTAGTGTCCAACAGCTCTAACGTAAATACTTTTGAGGTAATAACCCATACCCTTGTCTTCCCTTAACGGTTTGACCTTTACAGAGCACAGCTCTCAACCTTTTGATTGCCATTTGAGAGGGCTTCCCAATAGATCCCTTTCCAGGTATAACAGTTTGACTCTAGAATCACTCAAAAGTACTATTACAGATGGGTTATTTTGAAAAGGATATTTGTTTTCTAGGGTAGGTTCACTTTTGCAAATTTTATTTTATTTAAAGGTACTCTACAGAGTGGTTACAGTTACATGAGTAGGGTAAATTCCTTGTTGAATATTGTTACCCACTCCATTGTTTTTCTATCTTATCCTACCCCCACCTCTACCCCCCACCGCAAAGTTGTAAAGTTCATTGCCGGGATATTGTCTTGTGAATATCACTGTTGCAATGGGTCAGTTCTTTAATCCTTATGTTATTTCCCTTTCCTTCTACAAATCAGATAATGTATATACAAGATGGAAGGTACCAGAATCAAGACAGAGATGTCCAGAGATAAATCAAAGAGAAATGAAATAAAATAAGATCTAGGTACACTACTTTACCGATATCAAGGTTGATATCTGAAAAAAAAAAGTACTTGTTGTTTCCATGTCTTGGAGTTCATTTCAATTAGCATCATTTTGTATGGTAAAATGTACATAGCTTTGGGGCCTGCAATCCCACTCATGGGCATTTGTCGAAATTATCTCTAAATAGCTAATGGATGAAGAATGGAATTGAAAATAGCAGAGGAAAAAATCAACATGCAGGTATTATGATTTTATAATTCTAATATGAAAGAACTGAAGCTTTTGTTTCATGAAGAAGAAAGTTTAGCCTGTAATTTCAATGCAAGGCATCAGTTGTAAAGAGTCTAAAGTCTTTTCCTCCAAGATATCTAAGAGTACTATACTAATCTTCTGAAGAGTAAATAAGTAATTATTTTAATTAGCTTTGTTTAATATTAATTTACATGTAGAAAATAAGTTAAAATATCTTCTCTTGGTCTGGGAAGGTGACTTAGTGGTAGTGTTTGCTTTGCATGCAAGAGGCCCTGGGTTCGATTCTTCAGTACCACATAAGTAAAACGAAAAGAGCCCAAAAGTGGCACTGTGGCTCAAGTGATAGAGCCCTAAACTTGAGCTGAAGAGCTGAAGGACAGCGCCCATGCCCATAGTTCATGCCCCAGGACCGGACTCCAAAAAATAAAACACTAAAACTACCATCACAAGTATGTTTTTTGCAGGATTATTACCATATTTAAGACATGGAACCTGTCCGGATGCCCCTCAATAGATGAATGGATCAAGAAAATGTGGTATAAATACACAATGGAATTTCATGCTTCTATCAGAAAGAATGACACAGGCCCTTTCTTAAGAAAATGGAAAGACTTGGAAAAAGATCATTATGTGAAGGGAGCGAGACTCAAGAAACATAGGCTCTATGGTTTCCATCATTTTCATTAATTAATATATGCTTAGGATAGTCCTGGCAGATAAGTTCATTTTTTACACTCTTAATATTCGCTCTGTGTGTGTGTGTGTGTGTGTGTGTGTGTGTGTGTGTGTGTGTGTGTGTGTGTGTGTTTGTGTGTGTATGCAGTAATGAAACTTGACATGGAGCCTCAAAATCTTGCTTGTGTTTTTCACTCATGATTGACTGAATCTGTACTATTTTAACTAAGATTTTACTCTGTGTATGATTGAACAATTGAACATAAACGTTCATGGATTGCTACCCCAGCCATCTGTGAACCATGGTCTTCCAATCTCAGCCTCATGAGATGAGATACTGGCATCTAGCTCTATTGCCAAGTGTTATTTGCTTTGTGTTGTTCGGTTTTATTTTTGTTGCTTTTGTGCATCCAAAATCTGTATGGAAAACAAATCATTTATAATCAGGACTATTCACATAAAATGTGTGTTGTTTAAAGATTACCTTAATAATGTAATCCTTTTGTATCCACATTATGTGATTTGATTTTTTGAACTCTATTGTTGCAGTCAAGTCACTTATATATAATTTGAATCTTCTTGTCTTGGTATTAGGGTGTTAGGTGTTTAAAAACAGAATTTATCAAGGTTTAACCCTGCACTACCGAAACAAGACCTTTATGATTATTCAATGTCCTGTAAATCATAAGTTTATCACTACTTGAGGCACCATATGAGCACAAATAGTTTCCTATAATACCTACACATATTTTAGACTAAAATGAATGCACACTTCTGCCAAATATGCAAGGTCATCCTTTGTAATTCTCCATGGATTTTCACTGTTCTCTCTACTCTCCAGGGCTAAGTCCTGTGATGGTCATGTTGATTTTCTCCCCTGTTACATTCATCATTGTATCTTGGGAACTACTGGTATGCATTACTGTACTTCTGTCCATTCTCCTTGTGCTTCGGCTTGTACCCCTCTCACCTCAAAGAGCTAAAAATTGGGGATATTTGCTTTACTTTTTATCTCAGACATCTATCTTTACTTTCTAGAAATACATTCATTGAATTCCTTCTTTAAAGTCTAATGTCTTGAAAATTATTACTAAATTTTCATGGCTTTGTTATTTGTCATAAAGGAAGAACATAGATCAGTACTTTAACTTATGTAAAAGATTATTGCAGTCATTCTTCAATAGGTGTTGTTCATTGGATAATGTTTACTTCAAGGTCTGCCTGCCTGCTTCTTTTTGACTGTTTTGTTTATTTTTCAATGTAGTCTTTTCTTCTGGAAAATAATTATGGCCTAGTGAAGATCAATTCCTACTGTAATTAGTCATTAATTTTATTCCAACCTCATTTCACAGATCCTTCTGAGTTTCTTAAGGGTCTGTGTAGTGCTTCACATTTTTAGATATGTTTTAACATCGATGTATCCAATGATGAAGACACATTCCTTAAGTCACCATTTTGATGACTGAAAATAAACCAATCTGCAATCTCACTAGATGGCAATTTGCTGGTTTCAAATTCTTTTAGATTAAAATTGATGCTGGACAACAAATATACTGTGTACAATTTTATATTTTCCTAATTATTTTAGTATACTTCCCAATATTATATAAAGTTAAAACATTATCATTTACTTAGTTTTAGGATTTCTAAAACAGTCAGAATAATAGTTCTATTCATTCAAAATTTTAAGATAATTGAGTGTCCATTATGACCAAGTGAGATATTTAAAATTTTTATTTGTAGTCCTTAAAGGTTGTGCTGGGGAATCCAGTCCAGTGCTTCATGTGTCTTAGTCTACTGTGGATCTCTGATCCTGATGTGACCCATGGTTTTATTTTCACACAACTGGAATACAGAAAAATTTCACTAGGAAGGAATTATTACTTGCTTACTTTCTCCAATATCTCTCGCATACAGAAAAGTAATATAATTCTAAACTGACTGAAAATGGTGTTCCTATTAGAGTAATTGTTTATTTTTTGTACCCTACTCTCCACTATGTCTTGTCCCTTTCTTATCCCCCCTTCCCATAAAACTTGACTGGATCCACTGGAAACACACTTCCAGTCAGCTTCATCCTTAAAAAGCTCAACTTTAACTAACCTACCTCTGGTAGTCCTGCTCTAAACTTTCAAAAGCCTGACTGCAACCAGAATCCTTCCTGAAAGTCCTCCTCTGCTACAGGGAATGCCTTCTTCCACTCCACCCCTTCCTGTAATCCCTGCTCTGCACCACCAGAAACCAGGTCACACCCATATCTCCTCCTATGATCCACCTTGCTGCACAAAGAACCCCGCCTACATCAGGCTCCTCCCTCTAATCCTAACTTCATCCAACAGATACCCCATCCCTAACTATTCTATTCCCTCAAAGTCCCATTGCTCCTAAATTCTATTACCTCCAAGTTCCTCCCATCCCTTTCATACCCCACTCCCAACCAGACTTCTCCCTCGACCCCTCTTGGTTTCATCAGAAACTCCATCCATAACTAGTCTACTTCTAAGTGGCCTAACGTCTCAAACCCAGCCCTGAACCTACCTCTTACCACAAAGCCCTTCATGCTACACCAAAAACTCTCCACCACTCTATAACTGCCCTTGTAGCACCGCCTTGGTTGAGCAGAAGCATCTCACACAGCCCATCTCCTGCCTGGAAAGCCAGCCCTGCTCCACCACAGGCCCCTCTACCTCCCATATCTACTCTCTCAATGGCTGCATTGTTCCCAAGATGAATCCCCCCTTATTGGATCCTCCCGGAGATCCACAACCTACTCAACCAGTTACCCTGCCCATAATTACCCTACACCTCTGTAGACCTTCCACTCCTTCTCAAAGTCCCTCTTCCAATTAACCCCATCACTCCAAGCTCTGACCTACTCTAGAAAACCCCCACTAGACAACCCCACCACACTATCCCATCTCTCGACACCTACATTGCTCCACTGCAAACCACTGCATCTGTTGGCCTCCCTCTGGAAGCCTCACCAGGCTCAAATGTAAATCCCTGTCCCTTCATAGTCCCTTTTTGAAGGTTGCCTTGCCCCACTGGAAACCCTGTCCAAAGTCTAATGTCCTGCATTGCAACACTAAAATCCCCACCCAACCTTACTCCTCTTTTCGAAGTGGTGACTGGCTACACCAGAAACCCTGTCCTAACTAGACTAGTCCACTGGATCCTATCCCTGGTCTCACCAAGCTCTGGTCCGCAAAAATTCCTCCATACATTGTTTCTACATCCTGCTCTGCCAGAAACCCCACATCCACCCTAACACACTTCCCAAAGGCCTGCCATTCTCCAACAGAAACCCCGCCCCTTACTAGCCCACTTTTTCCTAGCACCGCTCTGCCCTCTCACAGACCCTGAAGAGCCTCTCCCTCACAGTTCCGCGTTCCTGCACCAGAATGCCTTCATTCTCTTCCCTGCCTTATGGGAAACCTCACCCTACATATCCCACCAGGGCTCACAGTGCTGCACCACAACCCCTCCTCTAAGTAACCTCCTCCTTTGTAGCCTTGTTCTTCCTTTTCAAAGCTCTGTCCCAAAGAGCCTCTTCCCCAGTGACCATGCCTTCTTCCACTGAAAACCAATCCACCTGCCAGTCTCCATCCTTAAGTCCCACCTACTCCACAAGAGACCTTGCTCCTAACAAGTCTAGTCTTTCCTGTCCCCTCCCTGCTGTCTCAAAGCCCTACACAGACTGGCTTTCACCCACAAAGCCCCACCCTGCTCTACCACAGAGGCTGTGCCAATACCAACTCCTCCCTTGAAACAGAGAGGGCTCCATGAGAAACCCCACACCACCTCATCCTTGACGTTCCCACCTAGTAAGTTTTATTACAAATGTGATTTTATAATGTTCACAGAATTCATACTAATCAATATGATAGGAAAGCAAAGAAAAATTAGATAGCTATTAGATGCCTTAGTGTAGTTTGGGGTTCTGTTACTAGGCAGATATACATTGTGTGAAAATGTGTGAAGATGATTCCTCTAACTGGAAAGCATACTTTAAAGTATCAGTAAGGTTTCATGAGTGATCATTTTATTTCTAGAATTTTCGTGCACATTTGTGTCCATTAATTTAAAATATTAGTTATTTTAAATCCTCTGGTTTGGTTGAGGAAAGAGTATTAAGTTGTAAAAAGATGACTTTCAAGTCATCTCTCTAATGAATAATTTTGGACTTGCTTACTTTACTATGTACCAGAGTTTTTAGTAACAGAAATTCTCTACCAAATCCACTTGGAATTTCCTTCTTTCACTAAAGTGCCCTTTGGAAAAGATTGAAGTGAGATTATACAGGTAGAATGCCAGAAATAAAAATGTATTTGACATCGTAACAAAATCATGATGAAGACCCTACTCAATGTGGTTTAAATTTTCTAATGAAAGGAACTTAAGCATATTTAACTGCAGACTTTCTGAAGACTAGAAAACAAAAATATAAGAAATGCCCTCTAATTCCATGGTTCTGAAAACAAAACAAAACCCAGGAATGACAACATAATGAGACAGAAGGGAATGAGGAACTTGTACATGTGATATAGAATGTAAAAATACACTGAATCAGGTAAAAATAATTTTGGTCACAATGCCTTGTTGTTCAATATATTTCATTGTATATACTGTTCTTTGTTAACCTGTGACTTAATAAAGGTCTCAACAGGGATCTGCCAAGGTAATTGTGTAGTCAATTTAATCATTTCAAGATCATCAGGATGATAAACTCCCACACACATTAACATACCTGCAACAGCACTAGACATACATTCCCATTTTCCAACAGTTTAAGGCAGACCTATACTGAACACAAGCTTTGTATGTGGTATGCTATGTTTTTTTAAGGCTTGATACAAAATGTCTCTGCCCAGAAGTAAATGATGGTATTCATAGCTAAAATGATTTAGGGTCATTGTTAACTTCTAACGCATGCTGAGGTTTTTATTTATACCTCTGCTTTTCCCTTTCTTTTTTCCTCCCTTCCTTTCTTTTCTTTTCTTTTCTTTCTTTATTTATTTCTCTCTTTCTCTCTCTTTTTTTCTTTTTTCTTTCTTTCTTCCCTTTTCGTTCCTCTTTTAGGAAATGAGTATGAATTTAGATATTTTGTTTGCTGAACAAGTATTCTACCTTTAGAATATCCTTTTTTGATTTATTTACTTTGCTCATAAGTTATCCATTTTGCTGAGGGGCGAACACAGGCTAAGTTCCTCACTTTTGTCTGCCAAGTAGCGAGGATCACAAATGCATTCCAACATGCGAACTTTTAGGATGGTATGAGACTCTTATTATTTTCCTTGCACACTGGTTCTGATCTGTGATCCTCTCAAATTCTACCTCTTCAATTAGTGATGTGAGTTCCAGTAGCCTGCCCTGAGTATAGATCGTCTAAATGAATTATTGAAGGCAATTTCACTTTAATCTCTTTTTTTGCCAGTCCAGGGGCTGTTATAGTTTTATTTATAGACAAATTTGTGTTTACATGCACATTAGCTTTAAAATATTACTTTTCCCCCTTTTTTTCATTTTTAATTTTCTTGGTCAGGGGGCTTGAATTCTGGGTCTGGGCACTGTCCCTGGGCTCTTCAGATCAAGGCTAGCACGTTACCACTTAAGCCACAGTGCTACTTCTGGTTTTCTGGTGGTTAATTGGAAGGAAGAGTGTCATGGATTTCTTGCCAGGGCTAGCTTTGAACTACTAACCTCAGATCTCAGCTCCTGAGTAGCTAGGATTATAGGCATGAGCCATTGGCACCCAGCTAAAAATGTTACTTATTTTAAGTTCTGTGATTTAGTTGAGGGAGTAACATGAGTTTCTAGAAAGTAACTTTCAAGTTACATCTCTAACTAATTTCAGAGTTTCATTTTCATATTTATTGCAGTTATTAATAACAGAAACTCCCAAAGTAACAGAATAATCCTTCATTTTCTCCCTTCCATAGGTACTATTGGAAGAGAATAAGTGAGATCTAAAACAATATGCACTTGAAATTATAAAAAAAAACTTTGATAGAACATAAATAGCCAGATAACATAACGTGCTTTTCATTTTCTAATGAAAGGAATGTCATGAAAGTATATTTATTGGCAGGCTTTTCACCTGAAAAACAAAGAAAAAACAATATCATATAAAATTGGAAGGGGTCAGCAACCGTGTAAGTGTTATATAGCATTGGAGACTTTAAGATATGAACTGGTTCAGGTAAAGTAATACTTTGGGAAAGTTATCTGTTCACTAAATTTATTCATTATAATTTTTATTTTTATTTACATGTCAGTTAATATATAAATGCATATATATATATATATATATATATATATATATATATATATATATATATATATATATATCAGCAGTATCTGTCCAGTGAACTGTATGTTTATGTATGGTTAGGTAATTTCATCATGTCAAGTTCATCAAGACGATGGACTTCCATAAACCTTAACAACCCTGCAACAACACTGCACATGTAAACTTAAGTGTTCCCCATTGTAAGCTAGACTTGTGTTTTACCAAAGCTTTATATATATGGTATTATTTTTTCATTTAGTCTTGACACAGAATGTGTGTGTTCCTAGAAATAAATGATGGCATTTATAACTACAATAATTTAGTGTAAATCTTTACATTGAACACATGCTCAGTATGAGTTGTTCTTTCTTTCCTTTTCTTATTTTATCTTTAGGAAGTTGATTTGAGTTTTGATGTTGTGTTTTCCAGACAAGTATTCCACCACTGGAGTCATTCCACCAATCCTTTCTAGTTTAAGTTACTTTGCTTATAGAGTAGCAATTTTTGCACCCAACCCAAAAAGCAGGGATCATGATTGCATTCCAATATCCCTACCTAGTAGGTTGATATGGGTGATACTTTGTTTCCTAGACTGATTCAGAACTGTGATCATCTCAAATTCTCCCACTTTAGTTAATTGTGTGAGTTCCAGTTCTCCCTACTTCTAGAAGATAGGACAGACATAAATGATTACAGGTAATTTGAGTGAATCATTAGCTAACATATGTGATTTGATATTCAAGTGTAGGGTAAGTTTCAAAGTATAATCACAGTAGTCACATATTTTGCTAAGTAATTTTGGTTCACATTAATAACACATCTTGACCAGAATTAAGGACTTACTTTTGCTGTCTGTCAACTTGTATGTCATTTGGTAAAATAAATTTCATGTCTTCCATGTGGGATAAAGAACTTTGAATGGTCTGATGTGCTGGTTCACATCTATAATCATGGTTAGCAATCAGAAATAAATAGATCACAATTTGAACAGAGCTTAACCAAAAATTTAAGAAGTCCCAATCTCAACAAACTAGTGGATCATGTTGAATCATGCCATTAATCTCAGCACCACAAGAGGCTAAGTCTCTGCCTAATACCTATGTCACTTGAGTAACTGGGACTCTTTGAGACAGTCACCTCTACTGATGCAGAAACTGGGTTGAGAGTTAGCAAGAGGAGGGAGGAGTCTGCCCCACCTTCCTAGAGTTGACCTCACAGAATGCAGTGAGCATGCTTGCTTTCCTCCTCCAAATGACTTGAGATGCCATGCTGCTGAGTGTTCATTATTTGATTCCAGTGACTTGTGGTAGAGGTATAAGGAAACATTATATAAATTTCACATATGCCAATTGAGCTGCTCTCCCAGCCTGTGAGTTCAACTCAGCAAGTGTTTATTATTTGAGAGTTGAGAATACTGAGGTAGGGGAGAGAGGGTGGGTGAGTGAAAGAGAGGAGAGATAAAGACAGAGAGCTGGGCATTGGTGGCTCACACCTGCAATCCTAGCTACTCAGGAGGCTGAGATCTGAGGATTGCGGTTCAAAGCCAGCCTGGGCAGAAAAGTCCGTGAAACCCTTATCTCCAATAAACCACTCAAAAACCAGAAGTGGAGCTGTGGCTCAAGTGGTAGAGTGCTCGCCTTGAGCTCAAGAGCTGAGGGAAAGTGCCCAAGCCCAGAGTTCAAACCCCACGACCGACCAAAAAAACAAAAAAGAGAGAGGGGGAGGGAGGAAAGAAAGGAAGGAAGAAAGGAAGAAAAAGAAAGAAAGAAAGAAAGAAAGAAAGAAAGAAAGAAAGAAAGAAAGAAAGAAAGAAAGAAAGAAAGAAAGAAAGAAAGAAAGAAAGAAAGAAAATAATTGAGAATGAATTGTTTGGAGTCAGGGGTCATATGTCAGAGCTACTACCTATATTTGGTGTTAGGTCTGTTCCAGGTAATGTAGACCCTATGCAGAAACCTTTCCACTTCTTGGCTAAGTTTCAACCCTTTATGTGTTGCCTAGTATTTGGCACACCTGGAGGCAGCCACCTCCTCCCTATCCTGGTTAGCCTCTGGTCACACTTTCCATCTGACCACAGGTGAGTCCCAGAACGTGAAGTCACATCCACATCCAGTGTTGTCAGAGTTTCCCCCAAACGGCCACACCTCATCTGGTCCTTCACATAGATACATCCTTGCCCGAGGTTGGGTCACCCCATTTTTTTACATGCCTTTCCACCATGTATGGCATGGCCAGCAGTTCAGTAAATAAACTTCTTTACCTGACTGAATACCGTGTGGTGTTCTCTTCATTGGCTACCTAATGAAACTCACCTTATTAATATACATTACACTTCAGAGTTTCTAGTTATGAATCCATGGATATTTTTGTGACACATGTGAGATCAGTATCTACAAAATATATTTACTAACATAATTTAACAGTATAATTCTGCCTGGAATCTTTAATAGCAGCTTAATTAACCATAAAGTCTATGTTGTTTGCTTTGCTTTGCTTTCTTTTTGCTTAAAGTAATAGAAGAGTTGGTGAGGCAATCTGTGTGAAGACTCAGGGTCTGTGTTGGAGGGGCAGAATGATGCAGGCTCCAGCCTCAGGATTATCTGAGGCTGTATGTATCTGTTTGTGTATGTGGAAAGCTATTGGCATGCCGGACTATAGAGGGAATATGTTCTCTCTCCCTATCTCAAAGCTCATGTCACACTCCTGGGAGCTGAGGAAGAAGCTCTTCTACTTACTTAAGCATAGCCGAACAGCTAGTCAAGCATTTTCCTGAGTACGAGGAAGTGGTTTGAGCTTGCTCTAAAATAGTTTAGATAAAAATATACAAAGACTTTGTCTCATTGTTTAAGCAAAATTGTTTCTGTTGAAATTCTTTGTGTTAATGTCTCCTGACTAAATCTTGGCAAAGATAAATGCGGCGAACGCCTTCACTACCAGCGAGGAAGAATGACCACCACACCAGGAGTCTTCTCAGATCACGCTTTATTGGAGAGCCCTTTTACTTGTCGGAGAGCTTGAGCGCGAGAGAGCGTGCACCCAAAACATGGCTGCTTATATAGGGAGTAGGAACACGGGTCTTTCTATCATTGGTCATCTGCCTTTCACCGTCACCAGGTGCCACGGGATTGGCTGGGGAATCTACATGGCTCGCGCACGCGCAAAGCCCAGGACCCACCGTCCCGCCAAGCACCGCCTGAAATGGAGTGGTTACCTCAAAGCTGCAAGGGAGTGGGCGCCATCTTGTAATGGCGTTTACCCTGGCTCCCTACAGTTCCCCCTTTTTTGTTTTTTGGCAACAGGTAAGAGTAGAGGTTGGGCCTCTGTCTAAAACATTAGGACCTTGCACTGGCCTTCGCCTGAGGGGCGTGCCTTCCCCAGTGAAGACCAAGCCCGTCCGATGCCTTTTTTGCAGAGGTGGGATCTTGGGCATCAACCCACTTGCAACCCAGCATGCTCTTCTTGAGGAGATGGTCCTCCTCAAGTGCAGTGCACTTGCCTCGCACCCTGTCCCAAATTGCAAATTGCATACCTGTCCCGGTGCAATGGGATCCCCTGATCCCTCGGGGTGCTAAGGCTATGCAAAATGGTAAGGCTTAATTGCCTCTCAGGGCCGACAGCCAGATCTGGGGTGAGGATCCACTCTCCAAAGCGGCTAATGCTTGCGAGATAACAACCTTGTCCCTTCTGGTTTGGGCTCGAAGGCGACAGACCAACCATAGGCAGACCACGCATCCTCCCAGGCAGCAGGCTAAAAACATTCCGACTCCCACCCACTCTTTGAAAAAGGACATCGCAGAGGCAATCCAGTCTTCCATCCTACAATCTGCGGAAAATAAGGTGGGGAGAAAAAGGGAGTCTGCATGCAGGGGCATAGGAACTGGCCAGGCCCTGGTGACAGCCCACAGCCATTGGTTTAGCTATCACAGGGGTTGCTATTAGCACTGTTGCTAACAGCAGGAAGATCAGCTGCATCAGGAGACGAGTGGATGGCATCTTCAAGAGGGGGTTCTGCTGCAGTCTCCAACGGCCTGGTCAGTCTCATTGGCACCCAGTGAGGTACTTCTTGACTCTGTGGAAAAACACAAACAGCTCCCCTGGATCTCGTTATTACCGGATCCGGTCCATACCATTTATTATTAATAACATCCTTCCACATAACCATGTCTTTAGTATCCATGGGGTCTCTTGTCATATGCCGATCTGCGGCAGACTGATCGTTGTCATTTAGAATTAAAAAATTAAAGGTAAAGAGCGAAAGAGAAAGTCTTTCCCTGGGGGATGCTGACTCAGCAATTCCCCCTTTTTGTTTTTGAAGCATTTCTTTTATGCTTTGATTAGCTCTTTCCACTACACCTTGTCCTTGAGGATTGTAGGGCAATCCAGTGGTGTGGGCAACCTGCATTTGTGCGCAAAAGGCGCAAAAAACATGGGAAGTATAAGCAGGGCCATTATCCGTCTTGAGTCTAAGGGGCTTTCCCCAAGCTGCCCAAGCTTCTAAGCAGTGTATTTTGACATGAGACACCTTTTCTCCTGCCAGAGGTGTGGCATGAATGACACCGGAAAAGGTGTCCACAGACACATGTAAACATATTTTTTTTTTTTGGGGTCCAGTCATGGGGCCTGAACTCTGGGCCTGGGCGCTGTCCTTCAGCTCTTCAGCTCAAGGCTAGCACTCTACCACTTGAGCCACAGCGCCACTTCTGGCTTTTTTCTTTTTGCTTATGTGGGGCTGAGGAATCGAACCCAGAGCCTCGAGCATGCAAGGCAAGCGCTCTACCACTGAGCCAACTTCCCAGCCCCACATGTAAATATTTTAACTTACCAAATTCTGTCAGATGAGTAACATCCATTTGCCATAGGGCGTTTGGTCTCAACCCCCTGGGGTTTACCCCCATATGGGGAGGATGAAGAAAGGTAACACAGGATTTACAGGTTTTAACAATATCTCTTGCCACATGCCTGGACAAATTATATCTTTTCCTAAGGGTATTAGCAGGTACATGATACAATCTATGAAAGTCTTTTGCCAATTCTACAGGATCAGCAGCGAACAGAGCCACAGCCCGAGTTGCCTGGTCCACCAAATCATTACACCTTGCCATCGGGCCCGGCAACATAGAGTGGGCGCGAATATGTCCAATATAGAAAGGGTGTTTTCTGTTTAAGATAAGGGATTGAATCTGTAACAAAACATTAGTAATTGTACTGGCCTGCTTAATTGAAGCAGCAACTTCAAGATAAGCAACGGCATTTACAACATATAATGAATCAGAAAATAAGTTAAAAGGTTGATCAAATCTTTTGAAAACTTCAAGCACAATTAAACATTCAACAGCCTGTGGAACATTCGGCCGAAAATTAAAGACCGCTGGCTGTTTGTGTCCTTGAACAAAAAACGCACCTTGTCCAGATTTTGATCCATCCGTAAAGATGGTCAGGGCACTAAATAGGGGCTCCTTTGAAGTGACAACAGGAAAATACACTAAGTTTTTATTAACAATGGCAAGCAGAGGATGCTTAGGATAATGATTATCAATTACATTGGGAAACGAGCAAACAAGAATTGCCCACATATCCACTGTGGTTGCTAAAATTTTAACTTGCTCACGGGTGTATGGAATAATTAATTTATCTGGAATTTTTGCAAAGTGCATCAAACAATACTTTATACCCAAAATTGCCTGCTTAGCCACTAATTCAGGAAAATATTGAACAGTTTTTGCTCCCACAGAATTGCCGTGGAGCCACCATAAGGGGCCATTTTGCCAAAGAACCCCCATGGGATAATTTTTTTGTTTTTAATATACATAAATCGATAGGTAATTTTAAATCAACCCGTGAAAGTTGAGCCCTAGACAAAGCTGCCTCAACCTTTTGTAGGGAATTTAGTGCTAAAGGTAGAGGAGGTGACTTTAGGGTCACCCTCCAAAATGGCAAATAAAGGTAACAACTCTGACCGAGGGAGATTAAGAAAACCCCTTATCCAATTAATATCTCCTGCCAATTGCTGAAAATCATTAAGTGTTTTGAGATGACCAGTTCGAATGGAAAGTTTTAAACTATGGTTCCCAGAAATTGAACAACACTAGTAGCCGTCACTCCATAAGTCCGGACTGCCTCAACTAAATCCTTAAGCTGGAAGTAGGAAACCGGCTCAAAATTTCTTTCATTAGTAATTGGATTTTCAAAAACTGGAAAAGCGGCCGCCAGCCGCGACCAGGTGCTTCCTTTTATAAAGTGACTCCGCCCCGCTGGTGGGCACGGCGGGGGGCCCGACGGGTGAGGGCCAGCTCTGTTTCCTCTTCCTGGCTGCTGCGGTACTCCCACCCCTAGGGGGCGCCACCCCCCATATCTGTCTGCCTTATACTTAGCTGCAGCCTCTTCTAAGTCTTCACAATCAGCTGGATCGAGCTGCTCTCCCTCCTCCTCTAACATTTCTTCCTCTGAGTCACTCACAAGTTCACTGCATTCTTGGTCCTGCCCTTCCACATGTAGGGCTGAGAACCAGTTTGCTTTTAAAGAAGGGCATAGGGGTCTCCTTGAGACCCCCTCCTCCCTAAGACCCTTCTTTTGTGAGGGCTGCAGTCCCTCCTGCTTTAATTCTTTACGATCCTTTTGTCCTTTTTCCCTTTTTCTTTTAGGCCTATTTTCCTCCCTATTACTGGATGCTGACTCTGATAGACTATCCTGATGCTGTGTTAGTACTTTGCATCCTTCCTGGATTAAATCAAACCCTCCCTCCTCGAGGCAAGTGCGCACCATCAAAAAGACAAGCCACAAAGGAAGAAGCAATGCAAGCAACCAATAAATATCTAAATCTACAGTGAACAGCATACCGGTGGATACTTACCGACGTCCCCTCTCCGCGTGTTGAGTTCTGGCTCCTGTTCGGCCTCTCGCGCGGGTCCCGGGTTTCGGCACCACTTGCTGCGAACGCCTTCTCTACCAGCGAGGAAGAATGACCACCACACCAGGAGTCTTCTCAGATCACGCTTTATTGGAGAGCCCCTTTACTTGTCAGAGAGCTTGAGCGTGAGAGAGCGTTCACCCAAAACATGGCCGCTTATATAGGGAGTAGGAACACAGGTCTTTCTATCATTGGTCATCTGCCTTTCACTGTCACCAGGTGCCACGGGATTGGCTGGGGACTCTACGTGGCTCACGCATGCGCAAAGCCCAGGACCCACCGTCCCGCCAAGCACCGCCTGAAATGGAGTGGTTACCTCAAAGCTGCAAGGGAGTGGGCGCCATCTTGTAATGGCATTTACCCTGGCTCCCTACAGATAAACTTGCTTGTCTTTAAATACTCACTAGCAATAAAGCACAGCATGAAGTGGCAATTGCTGTTTGCACTCTGCAACCCCTGTGTCCTGGTGATTTTGCGGCACTTACCCAGGGACCCCAATGTGTTAGACGTTGACAACTGGCACCCAAACAGGGACCCTACAGTGCTGAATTCAGGAAGGGATATTCATGTAAGTACTTTTAATTACAGGGTGATGGGACAAGTTATGTCTACTCTGTACTTACATATGCTAAAATATTTACTTGCTGCTTATGTTGTAACTATTTCTTCTTTTGACATAGAAATGTGTATTAATGTAGTTAGGGAATGGAATCCTTGGTTCCCCGACGAAGGGACGTTAGATGTTGATAATTGGAAATGAGTAATGTATAATGTAGAAAGAGCTGTTTGAGAACTGGAAAGGAGTCCTGCTAGATTTTGGTCCATTTGGGCTATTTTACATAAACTTTTTAAAGCTTTAAATGAAAAAAGATTAATAACAATCTTAAAGAAAGAGGCCAGCCCTTCTATTGTAGATTTACTATTGGACTCTGAGTTTAAGGACACAATAGATAAGGATGCATCACAATTAACGGAGAAAAAACAAGAGGTAAAGAAGGCCGAAAAGGAACAAACTGAAAGCATCAATAGAATGTCTGTGCAAATGGAACTGATTTTATCAAGATTACAACGTATAGAGTTAGAAATTAGCAGAGTGAAAGGAGAATCTGAGAAAGTGAAAGTAAAACAGCCTTCCACTCCTCCACTTGCCGAAGTAATTTTTACCTCCTCACTCACTCACAAACTAGAGGTCTCAGACAGTGAGTTTCATGATGAAATACCTATTTTTTCTTATCCTGTAATTCTACCACCCCCTATGAATGGTATAGCTCAACCAGCCAGATATGAGGGTGTTGCTGTCCATGATATTGGTAAACGTAAGAAGGCAGTGACGTTGTATGGTCCTCAGTCTCATTATGTTAAGGAATTGCTTAATGGGCTTGCCCGACATTAAAATAATTTTGCTCCTGAGGACTGGAAGATGCTTTGTAGAGCCTTGCTTAAGGAACCTGAATACCTACAATAGCAAATATGGTTTACTGAGTTATATACAGAAAGGACTAGACAAAATGCACAGAGCAATAATCCATGCCTGCAGGTCATAACCTTTCCCATGTTGAGTGGAACAGAACAATATGCAGATGCTCATATGCAAGTTAACTGTCCGGAAGGTATCCATGAGCAATTACGAGATATAGGTATTGAGGCATGGGAGAGGATTCGGCTTGTAGGAGAGCATTATGGCTCCTGGACTAAAGTAATTTAAAAACCTAATAAACCCTATGTTGATTTTTTATCAAGATTGACACCGTCCGTGGAACGTACTGTTGTGGGAGAGGCTGCACTGCAACAACTACTAGGCATGTTGGCTTATGAGAATGCTAATGAAGACTGTAGATGAGCCCTATTGCCTATTAAAGAATCTGGGGATGTAAATACATATTTAAGGGCATGTAAAGACATTACATCCGAATCCCGGCATATGCAGTTATTTGCTGAAACTATGGCCACTACCTGGCATGCTTTACAAACCAAACCCTCTAATCTAAAATGTTTTGGATGTGGTCAAATGGGACATATAAAGAAGAATTGTAAAAAAAGTCTACTGATGTTAACAAGAGAGGACCAGGAATTTGCCCTAAATGTAAAAAAGAAAGCAATGGACAAGAATGTGTTGATCAACAATAGACAATAAAGGAATTCCTATAAAAAAATGCTTACCCTATGCAGGGAAACTCTCCATCTGGCCAGCCCCAGGGCCCAGAATTAATAACCGAGGGTAGCAAACCATTTTCCTTCCTGGTCCCTGCCACAGCCCACAGCGCTGCAATGGACATGCCGATTCATTCATCTACTGAGAGGCATATTGGTTTAAAACATGCTTTCATGTATCAATTATGGTCATTCAAAAATGACAGATGCCACCTCCCCAGATATACTAAAATCATGGTTTCTAAGTAAGATAGGATTTTATGGTGGTACAAGTGTTGAGATATCTGGATGTGTCTAATGTGTATCTTGCACTGAATTAGGCAGGAAGATATCAAATATCATGTAGGATAAAAATGGTAGTGAGAAGATATTCCCTTGAGAAAGATATAGGAGGCTGCCAGAAGTATGGAGAATTTCAGATAATTTTGAAGGATTTAGAAATGCAAGCTCAAGTATGTCTCTTTAAGTGGAAGGGCAAAAGAAGGGGAAGAGAAGAAAATAACTGAAAACAGATCATTGTGCTTAGAGTATAAAAAGCATAACCTATAACTTCCAAGTTAAAGAGAGACCAATATAATAATTCCCACTTAATTTAGATACATGCAAAATACTTGGCTTTTTCCCACTTTAATGCTTCAAAATAAATAAAGACTTAAAAGACAGGTTATGTGATTGTCATTACTTCAACCTGAACACTAATTGTGATGAGCCCTCTTTTTCTCAGTATGCTCTTGGAAAATACTCCCTAAATTGATGATGTTGTGACTGATTAGGGAGTCAGCATAATGGGTTTAATGCAGTTTTTTTCTCAAAGTATCCAAATATATTTTCTGACACTGTACTTTGAACACACCCTCACACCTGAGCACATTAATAGAAATTGTACATCCACATTTCCTTGGCACATTCTACTTTGTGCCTTTGTCTTTTTTGCATGTTCCTTTTGATTGCTCTATTTCCACTTCATCTGTACAAACTGCTAAGAACATTGTTCAGCTACCACTTCTTGAATGCAAACACCCAGTCTATGTATGAAGGTACTTTGTCCATGTTAACCAATAGGGTAGTACTCACTCTCTGAGGAGAAAAGTTCCACAGTATAACTCTATGCCAACATTATAGGGTGTAGAATTTAAGGCATTTTGAGACAAACAGTGATATTTGAATTGAAAGGCTCCTTAAGGACATTTTCTTGGAGATCATTAGTTTGCCCAGGAGAAATATAAATATCCACACACTTTAGAGCTAATTAGTAAGTATCTGAATTAACACTAGATCTTAGATGATGTGTTATTACAATTCACCATTGTATTATTGTTACATCAGAATCCTTCCCTACATGAAAATGTGTATCAGAAAATGAAAGAAAGGCATTAAAACAAAATGTCTTATCTTTTTAGGCATTTAGTCCTTGTGGTGAGGGTAATGTCTGAACTCTTCCATTCATTAAAAGTTTGAAGTTTATAAGAGCACTTCCTACATATAAGAATTTGTGGCAGGTTCATTGACAGGGTTATTTCAGCATGGAGATATCCCTAACAAGAATTATATTTAAATAGAGTATATGGAAGTTATGACGTATCAATGGCTATTGAGCCATTTTCTATTCTAAACAAGAATAAATTTGCGGAGTCTTTAGTAACATAAGTAAAACTGTATGTTCAACCTATACTTGGTATTACTTGTCCTACATTTATAATGATTAGGCTGATAAGATATCCAAACATATCTAACGATATTTCAATAAAATCCCAAACTGATGTAGATACATGGGTCCCTCATTGGAACTGTAGGGCAAATTAGGCTTGTCTGTGTTATAGTTCAATCCATAATCTCCTGGTTAAACAGTCTTCAAAAATATTCACAGAATATATGTAAGTAAAGTTCATGACAGTTACATCTGTATAATACTTCTAAGGTCAGGATAAAAGTATTTGTTCCCAACATTTAAAATCAACAGGATCTGTTGAATTCCTGGATCTAGAATTTTATGGCTTCACATTCACTTCTCAAAATTTCATCAGTATGACTTACATCTCTACCATTTCACCAAAAACTGTTCTTATTGAACTTGTCTATGTCCTTTTATTTTTCAAATCCAAATAGCATATTTCCTTCAATGTCTCTGTAACAGTTTTGACCTTTTCTTCCTGCCAATTTTTCCTTTCTTTACTTCTGTAAATCTGTTTTTATTACTTTCCTGTTTCCTCATCTCTTTCTTCCAATTTTGTCCACACTGGTGCTCACATTGCTACACTTATGTCATAACTTTTCTTTTCCTCTTCCCTTTAATAATGGCCCCAATTTTATCATTCTTTTTAATATTCATGGTCATGGATATTTTGATGATATCTAAACAGTCCCATCTTTGCATCTGTTTAATATAAACTTTAGAACTATTAGAGAGTTTTTTCCCGTAAATCCATCATAAGGATTACAGATCCTTATCACCAAGAATATCACTCACACACTTGCTTGGCCATAGATGTAGAACCCTTTAGATTTCTTCTTACCCATCTACTCCCACCCATTATATAAGATGAACGATCAAGATTTTCTCAGTTTCTGTTACTAATTTGAATTCTTTTTTTTGTTGTTGTTGTTTTTGTTGGTCGAGGAGCTGGACCTCTGGGCCTGTGTGCTGTCCCTGTGCTCTTGAGCTTAAGACAAGCAATCTACCTCTTGAGCCACAGCACCACTTTCACCTTTTCTGGTGGTTTTCATTGGAGATCAGAGTCTCATGGACTTTTCTCCACAGGCTGGCTTTGAACCGTGATCCTCAGATCTCAGCATACAGAGTAGATAGCATTACAGGCATGAACCACTGGCACCCAGCACTAATATGATTTCTATGTACTTCTTTTCATGCTCCTGACACAAGTCTCTTTTATGTACTCATCACTGGTCACCTAGTCTTAAACAACTTTTTACAAAGTATGTTTTTTCCCCATAGTCTTTTCATATTGGTCCTCTCCATCAACAAATTATTGCTCCTTATAAGTATACAGAGGGAAGCGCTCAGACACAAATTCTAGTATCATCATTTACTCAACACATTGACTGTTGGCCTTACATTTCTCATCTGTAAATGGATGTAATCTACCAGAAATATTGAGAAATACATTTGCTTACTCCTAGAGCAAGAAAAAAGAAAAGTGAAGAGTCCTTACATTTTGCACCTTAGCTTACAAATAAGGAAAGAGTCAAATTCAATTTGTTGGTATAAAGTCACAAATAGTTTCATGCAGAAATAAAAATAAAATTTACCTCCTGGCTCTAAGGGTTGTGTCCTTTTAAGGCAACTACAGATATCTAAGTGGTATTATGTAAATTGGGTCATGTGTCTACATTTGTATTGAAGAACATACTCAACATATCATTGGAAAACATTGATTATTGAATAGTATCTATATGAGAATTACTGGAACTAATCACACTAAGTTGACAACTAATCTTAGTCCATCAAAATTTTCTTATTGCTTTATGTGTTGCCAAGTGTTCTTCATAAATTTATACATAGATTTTCTTCAGGGAACTGGATAGAAACTAAAACTGACCAAGGATTTCTGCCTAATGAGTGAAGCATACTTGAGGCATGTGTTTTTACCGTCTAGGGATATATAACTAAGCCACTGGCTATGTGGGTGGTGAATGGCTTTCTCCTAAGTTCCCAAGGCTAGAACAAACAAGATCATTTGATAACAAAGCACTCAGCTTATTATATTTTATCTATGTGGGATAATAAACATGTGAAAATAAACGATTTTATTTATAAGCAAACAATACCACCAAGAAAAGTGAGTATACATTAGAGAGACTGCAAGAATAACATTAGGGATTTACTGTCTCACCTGATTATGTGATTGTATTTCTTGATATTGAAACTCTCGTCTTGTTATTCTTATTGTATGTAATCCAACACTGTTTATTATTATGTATTCAATGTGGGAAATCTAGCTTCAAAGATGTCTAAAATTTTTCCTTTTCAATCATATCATTGTTATTATCAGGGTCACTCTGGTCATAAGTGCTAATTATTGAAAGTCTTGTATGTGTCTATGATTTTGAATTATTTGTATTTCGATTAATAATTTTAATATTGCCACTATGCATGCATCCATGTTAAATTTTGAATAAAGAAAGAAAGAAAGAAAACTAAACCATAACAGGTAACTTGACTATGTGATCATAAAAAATTATTGAACAGATTTATGAAGCATTGCACATTTCTAACCAGTAAGAATTAACTTCCTCTCTCCCTGTTATTACACACAAATATTTAACGGTTTGAACAGAATTTTTTCAAGTAATATACTATAAATATTACTACAATATCATGTGTATATCTAAAATTACCTTGAAAATAATATATTCTTTCTATTGAAATATTAGTCATTTTACTCTAGGAATCTTTTGGAAAAATAGACTATATATCTTTGAAATGAAAAGAGTAAAAAATAGTAGCATAAAATGTTTAGAGGGGAAGTGGCGCTGTAGCTCAATTGGTAGAGCGCTCGCCTTGAGCTGAAGAGCTGAGGGACAGCGCCCAGGCCCAGAGTTCAAGCCCCACGACCGACAAAAAAAAATGTTTAGAGGGAGCGTATATATTCAGAAATATATATTTATATGTGTGTGTATAAATGTTATGTGTAGAAAGTCATATATTTTTAGAGGGAACTTGTCATTATATATATAAATTTATGTATAGAATTATGTGCATTATAGTGAAACAAACATCTTAAAACGTAACTAAAATTTACAAAAAATCATCAAACCAAGTGCTGGTAACTCATGCCTATAATTCTAGCTCCTCTGGTGGCTGAGATCTAACAGTTGTTTTCACATCTATCTCCGACAGTACATGTTAGATTCTTATCTCCAATTAACCATTCAAAAACAGAAATTAGCCCTGTGCTTCAAGTTGTGCATTGCTGGCCTTGAGCACAAAAAAGCTTAGGGACAATGCTCAGGACTTGCAAACAACAACAACAACAACAACATGTCTCACATTAATTTCACAAAAGCATTTTTTACCTGTTGTGAACATTTCTTAGAAAAATGAATACATGCCCCTGGAAAATTTTAAGTAAAAAGGATAGAATATTTATGTCTATTTTTAAGACATGACTATTTAGGTTGCTTAAGATATTTAGGTAATGATTAGGAATTAAGAATAATGATAGGCAGGTAATAATTGGGACTGTTCTTTTATTCTGTTTTATGATAGTAATAAAATGATACTTGTAATGATTATATAAAATTACTTTTGCTTGGTATTTGAATTATAATAAGTAATAAATATTTTTGAAGTTTTTTTTATTGTGAAAATACTGTACCAAGGGGTTACGATTACATGCGCAAGGTAATGAGTATATTTCTTTTCAAGCATTGTTGCCTCCTCCTTTGTTTCCTCTTCCCATCCCTTTCACCTACCCCCACACTGATCCCCACTTCCTCCCTCCCCCATTCCTCGCCCAAAGTTGTAAAGTTAGTTTTTCGACATAACAAAAAATACCTCCAGATTTCACTGTATTTGATGTTAGTATAATTTGTAGAGTGGAAGAGAAAAAACAAATAGTTTAAATAGGAATACAGGTGGAACCATTGCAACAATGAAATGTACAAGTCACTATGTTGAAAAATGAAGTTTACAACTTTGGTGGGAGAGAGGATTGGGTAAGGGGAGTCTGGGGTGTGATGGGAAGGGGAAACAAAAGAGGAGGCAACAATTCTTGATAAGAAATGTACTCATCATCTTGTCCATGTAATTGTAAACCATCTGTATGGCATTTTCACAATAAAAAAAATACCTCTCAGTCCTATATCTCAACATTACCAGACTTAACTCTCCAATTAAGAGACATAGACTGTCTAGTTGGATTAAAAAGCAAAATTCTTCTATCTGCTCCCTTCAGGAGTCACACCATAAAAACAAACACATTTTGAAAGTGAAAGACTGGAACAAAATCTACAAAGCAAATGATCCCCATAAACAGGTGGGAGTTGCAATCCTAATATCAGATAAAATAGACTTCAAATTAAAATTAGTGAGAAGAGAAAAAGAAGGTCAATACATACTAATTAAGGGATTGCCCCTTCAGGAGGTTATTACAATTCTAAATGTCTATTTGTCAAACAACGGAGCATGCAAATTTATCCAAGCAACACTACTTTCTCTCAAAGCTCACATAGATCCAAAGACATTAATTGTTGGTGACTTTAACATACCACTATCCCCACTAGATAGATCAACTCGGCAAAAACTCAGTAAACTGCAGATCTAAACAACTGCAAGGATCAACTAGATTTAACAGACATCTAATGAATATTTCACCCACCAGTACTCAGTACCACAGAGAACATTTTCAAAAACTGACCACATTTTAGGTCACAAAAGTCCAAATTCAGAAACTTTGAAGTTATACCTTTCATTCCCTCAGACCACAGGAAATAAAATTAGAATTCAATGCCAAAAGCCACCAAAGAAAGTCCTGTAACACATGGATGCTGAACCACACACTGTTGAATCAAGAGTAAGTCATGTAAGAGATTAGAAAGGAAATTCAAGTGTTCATGATATTCAACAAAAATGAACACACAAATTACCAGCTCCTCTGGGACACAGAAAAGGCAGTACTCAGAGGCAAGTTGGAGATACATGAAACCAACAATTTAATGACACATCTGAACCTCCTTGAAAAGGAGCAGCAAGATAAATCCCAACCCAGTAGATGGAAAGAAATAATTAAAATTAAGTAAGAATTAAATGAATTAGATTCCAAAAAAAAAACATAGAAAGAATCATCAAAACAAAGAGTTGGTTCTTTGAAAACATTTACAAAATTGACAGACCCTTAACAAATCTTACCAGAAAAAAAAAAAAACTCACCCAAATAAATAAACTCCGAGAAGAGAATGGAAACATCACCAGAAAAACAACCAAGATTCAGAACATTATATGGGAATACTTCTCAAAACTATGTTAATAAGTTTGAAAACTTGGAAGAAATGGACCTTTTCATAGCAAATATCGACATGCAGAAACTAAACCAAGATGAGTTAAACCATTTTCAGATGCCCATATCAAGCATTAAGATAGAAAGAACAATAAGAGCAGTCCCATCTAAAAAAAGCCGAAGACCAGACAGATTTACATCAGAATTCTACAAGGCCTTCAAAGCAGAGCTCACACCAATAGTACGCCAACTCTTCAATGAAATTAAAAAGAAAGTTCACTACAGAACTTATTCAACAAGGCCATCAAATCCCTAATCCCCAAACCAGGCAGCGACTCGTCATCAAAGAGAATTTTAAACACATTTCGTTGATGAATATTGATGCAAAACTTCTCAACAAAATTTTGGTCAATTGACTTCAACAATTCATCCAAAAAATAATACACTACAATCAAACAGGATTCATTTCAGGGATGCAAAATTGGGTCAATTTCCACAAGTCAATTAATATAATATATACCAACAACAAGAGCAAGGATAAGAACCACATGGTTATCTCAATTGTTTGAGAAAAAAAAAAAAAAAACATTTGACAACATCCAACAAACCTTTTATGATGAAGGCTCTGGAAAAATTATGAACCCAGGGACCATATCTCAATAGAATCAAGGCTGTATATGACAAACTTACAGCCAGTATTATACTTAATGCTTAAAAACTAAAGCCATTTCCTCTTAAATCAAGAAGGGGACAACGGATTGCTGGGTCATAGGAAAGCTCTATGTGCAGTCTTTTGAGGAACCTCCATACTTTCCAAAGCGATTGAACAGATTTACACTCCCACAACAATGCAGTAAGGTTTCCTTCTGTCCACATCCCATCTAGCATCTGTTGTTATCAGATTTCAACTGTAGTGAGGTGGTTTCTCAATGATGTTTTGATTTGCATTTTTTATAGCTACGGAAGTTGAGCATTTCTTCATGTGTCTATTGGCCATCTTTCTTTCCTCTTTAGAAAAGTTTCTCTTTATCACTTTAGCCCACTTATTTATTGTGCAGTTGTTTTTTGAGGATTGTTCTGGGGGGGGGGGTAATTTTTTGAGTTCCAAGTATATTTTAGATTTGAGACCCTTGTCTGTTGTATGGCTAGATAAGATGTTCTCCCAAACCGTGGGCTATCTATTGATCTTGCTAGCTCTGCAATTTCATGCAATCCCATTTGTCCAAACTTTCTTTGATTTGTTGTGTTTCTTGGTCTCTATTAAGAAAATTTCGGCCCGTGCAGCATTTACCCAAATGTTCACAAACAAGACCACACTAAAGCTACCAGCACGACTATGTTTATTGCAGCATTATTTACCATAGCTAAGATGTGGAACCAACCCAGATGCCCCTCAGTAGATGAATGGATCAAGAAAATGTGGTATATATACACAATGGAATTCTATGCCTCAATCAGAAAGAATGACATTGGCCCATTTTTTAGGAAATGGAAAGGCTTGGAAAAAAATATTAAGTGAAGTAAGCCACGCCCAAAGAAACATAGGTCCCTTGGTTTCCCTTATTAGCGATATCTAGTATATGTCTGAGTCAAGCAGAAAAGGTCAGATAAGTTGATGTTAGGGAAATGAACCTTAAGATATGTATTCCAATGTTATTTTTTTTCATGGGATTTTTCTAACACATTTGTAAGATTATTTTTTTGTTGCTTTGTATGTCCCTTCCCCACAGTATGACCCTTGTTTTCACTGAATTTGGTTTCGGTATAATTAGTGGAGGGGAAGGGGAAAAACAAATCGCTTAAATAGGGATACAGGTGGACTCATTGCAACAATGAGATGTACAAGTAGTTTGTTGAAAACGAACTTTACAACTTTGGTGAGGTGTGGGGGAGGTTTGGGTGGGAGTGTCGGGAGGATGGGAAGGGCTGGGAAAGGGAATCAAAGGAGGAGTCTACAATGCTTTAGAAGAAATGTATTCATTATCTTGCCCATGTAATTGTAACCCCTCTGTTAAATATTTTCACAATAAAAAAATAAGGGGACAAGGATGTCCACTCTATCCAGTTTTTTTTTCAACTTAGCATTAGAATGCCAAGCTACAACAATATGAACAATAAGACAAGGTGCAAATATAGAATTGATCCAAATAGGGAAAGATGAATAAAACTCTCCCTCTTTGTAGATGACATAATCTTGTATTGAAAGAATCCCAAGGACTCCACTCCCAAATTACTCATAGTGATTCAAAACTTTGGCAAAGTAGCCGGTTATAAAATTAACCCTCAAAGACAATGGCTTTTCTCTAATTCAACAATGAGAAAAGTGTGGCTGAAACCAGGAAAACGACTCCATCTATAATAGCTTGTACTTCTCATTGTTGCAACAGGTCCACCTTTATCCTTAAACGACCAGTTAGTCCCCATCTCCTCCACAAATTATAACGGCATGAAATAGAGTGAAAGCAGGGGTTATATTGTGGGGGAGGGACATACAAAGCAACAAAGAAATAATCTTATAAATGCATTAGAAACAAATGCATGAAAGAAAAAAAACGTTAAAATACATATCTAAGGGTTCATTTTCCTAACATCACATTATCTGACCTTTTCTGCTTGACTCAGACATATACTAGATATTGCAAATAAGGGAAACTATGGGACCTAGGTTTCTTTGGGCTTGGCTTACTTCACTTAATATAAATTTTTCCAAGTCTTTCCATTTCCTAACAAATGGGGCAATGTCATTATTTCTGATGGAGGCATAGAATTCCATTGTGTATATGTACCACATTTTCTTGATCCATTTATCTACTAAAGGGTATCTGGGTTGGTTCCATAACTTAGCTATGGTAAATAATGCTGCAATAAACATAGTTGTGCTGGTAGCTTTAGTGTGGTCTTGTTTGTAAACATTTGGGTAAATGCCCAAAAGTGGGATTGCTGGGTCATAGGGTAGGTGTATGTGAAGTTTTTGATGAACTTCCATACTGCTTTCTAAAGTTGTTGAACAAGTTTACACTCCCACCAACAATGAAGTAAGGTTCCCTTCTGTCCACATCCCCTCCAGCATCTGTTGTTGAGTTCTTGAGTTTTGCCATTCTAACTGGGGTGAGGTGGTATCTCAATGTTGTTTTGATTTGCATTTCTTTATGGCTAGCGAGGTTGAGCATTTCTTCATGTGTCTATTGGCCATCCTTCTTTCTTCTTCAGAGAAGTTTCTCTTCAAGTCTTTCGCACACTTATTTATTGAGCAGTTGTTTCTTTGAGGATTTGTTGTTGGGGGATTTAATTTTTTGAGTTCCAAGTATATTTTAGATATGAGACCCTTGTCCGTTGTATGGCTTGTGAAGATCTTCTCCCAATCCGTGGGCTTTCTATTGATCTTGCTAGCTATGTCCTTTGCCATGCAGAAGCTGTGAAACTTCATGCAATACCATTTGTCGAACCTTTCTTTGATTTGTTGTGTTTCCGGTTCTCTATTAAGAAAATTTCAGCCTGAGCCAAGGAGACCTAGGGTTTCTCCTATTCCATCCTGTAATATTTTCAGAGTGTCAGCTTTGACTCCGTGGTCTTTGATCCATTTGGAGTTGCTTCTGGTGCAGGTTGATCTATAAGGATCTATCTGTATTTTTCTACAATTAGTTAACCAATTTTGCCACTACCATTTACTGTAGAGCCTGTCTTTCTTCCATTCTATTTTTTTAGTTCCCTTATCGAAGATTAGATGGCTATAGGTCTGTAGGTTCATTACTGGGTTTTCAATTCTATTCCATTGGTCCTGAGGTCTGTTCTTATGCCAATACCAAGCTGTTTTGATTACTATGGCTTTATAGTATAGTTTGAAATTTGGTATTGATATTCCTCCAGCAGTATCCATTCTGTTGAGGAGCCTTTTGGCTATTCGGGGTATTTTATTGTTCCATATGAATTTTTGGATTGCCTCTTCTATTTCCTTGAAGAATGAGGTTGGAATTTTGATAGGTATCATGTTGAATTTGTAGATAGCCTTGGTAAGTATTGCCATTTTCACGATGTTAATCTTTCCAATCCAGGAGCATGGGAAGTTTTGCCGTTTTCTATGTTCTGTTTTGATTTCCTTTTTCAAGATTTTAAAGTTTTCATCGTAGAGGTCCTTCACTTCTTTGGTTAATTCCTAAGTATTTTATTTTTTGTGTGGCTATTACAAATGGAGTTGCTTTAGGACCACATTTCTAACAGTGTACACTCAACATATGTAATGTGCATGTTCATCTATCTTTATATGAATTCTTGAGTTAAAAATCTATGGTACAGCTTAGCCTTTAAACTCACAAAATGTTTGTAATTTAAAAGTTGATACTACTGGAGAAATAAAACCTAAGAATGTAAAGGAGTCAGGGAAGTTCAGTTTTCATCCAGCCTGGGCAGAACAGTCTTTGAGAAACTATATATAATTAACCAGCAAATAGCTGGATTGGAAGAATGGCTCAAGTATTGGAATACCAGTAATGAGCAAGATTGCTGAATAAGATGTTGAGGCTTTTGCATACATGCAATCATACAAATATATACAGAGGCACTTATATGTGCACAAATACACATATGAAGCAACTCTCAGAATATGTGGAAAAGTTAGAAAACAATAGAAAACATGTCCTGAGTAAGGCTAGAATCAAGTGATAATTTTTAATTTTAGAAAGTCCTCAAGTGAACTTTCTTCAAAAAAGTTTGACTATTACATAGATAGGGACCAGAGATAATAAGAGAGACAAGTAATCATTATTAAAGTGATCAGATCCATGGAGGAATGAATCAGAGACTCCTGCCGTGCATCTGATAATATTCATATCCTGTGTCAAATGTTAGAACATGTTTGAAAATAGTACATGAACACTCTGAGCACTGCAGTGGATAATATTCCTGAGAAGTTCAGAATTGCTAGTCTGTATCTAGATTAAATAAACAAGAAACTATGGAGGGGCAATGTGATACAAGGCTAGAATTCTAGCACTCAAACTAAGATAGGAGATTAGATAGTGGAATTACACATTGATACCTTTGCTGGACCAGGTAGTATAATTTTGTCTTAATAAAACGAACCAAACAGGAAAGGAATACAAAGTTGGACATTTGGGCTAATTTTGTCATTATGTTTTGAGAAGTCAAGTTTCCTATTGAAATGCAACTCATATATAATCTTCAGTTGTGTTTTAAATGCTCTCTTCATTACAGAACATTGTTAGATGCAAAATGGTTAGTGATTCCCATCCAAAATTTGAAAAAGTTAGTAATCATCACGCTGTTAGATTCCAAGGAAACGATGAAGGATTACAAAAACTTAAGCCTGAAGAAATAGCAAAGTTAATCTAATGAAGGACTATGTAGATCTTGCTAAATTAGAGTTTAGATTTAAAATAAATATTTTGGTTTTGATTGTAATTTCATATTCTATAGGATACTTACAAAATTCTTTTTAAGTAGAGTGTTTAATTGACAAATTTACAAATGTTTCTTGCATTCTATTTGCCTACAATATTCTCTCATGACAGTTATAATTAGAACTCAATTAATAGATAATTCCAACACTGCATGTATAAAATGATAATGTGAATAATGTAGACAGAGTTGCCAATAAATGGATGACATTAATTTATAAATTTAGAAAAAGGGCAATTTTTTGAAGCTTGGGTATAACATGGTATGAAGAGAATAATTGTGTGACATCTTTCTTCTACCTGTATGTAACACAGGAAGCAAATTTCTTAATTGCGTGCCTCTGTATACAGTGAGAAAAATGCTAGGTTTGGGATTTGTTTTTATTTTTGTTTTTGTTTTATTGGTTTGTCCTATGGCTTGAACTCTGGGACTGGACTGTCTCTTAACCTGTTTATGCTCAATGCTCGTGCCCTACCACTTCAACCTCAGCTCACTTGTGTCTGTCTCTTGCTGAGAAGTTTATTGGAGATAAGAATCTAGGGATCCTTCCTGCCTGGGTGGGCTTTTGTCAACATCTACTGCATTGGGGTCCCTGGATAATGGTAATGAAATCACCAGAACATAGGGGATGCAGAGTGCAAACAGCAATTGCCACTGTATGCTGTGCTTTATTTAAATGGTATTTAAAGACAAGCAAGCATGATCTTTGCCAAGATTTGGTCAGAAGACATTCACACAAAAATTTCAACAGATACATTTTTACTTGACCTCTGAGACAATGTCTTGGCATATTATTATCTAAACTATTTTAGAGCAAGCTCAAACCACTTCTTTAATATCAGGAAAATGCTTGACCAGCTGCTCATCTATTCTTAAGCAAGCAGAATAGCTACTTCCTCAGCTCCCAGGAGTCTGTGACATGTGTTTTGAGACAGGCAGAAAGAACATTTTCCCTCTTCTTCCCGGCATGCCAAGAGCTTTCCTAATACTCAAATACAGTCCGCAGATAATTCTGAGGCCGGAGCCTGCATCATTCTGCCCCTTTAACATAGACCCTGAGTCTTCACAATTTCCTTCTTTTTTCTTTTGTTTTAAAAGTAAAGCTTTCCACAGGGTTATCATAGATGCTTGCATTGGTTTCATAAAAATGAAATATAACAGTACAAGTGCAAACAAAATAATAACAATCATGTAGTGGCCATAGTTTCAGCAAACACCTGCATACACCTGGATTCAGATGTAAAGTCTTTGCAGGCCCTTAAATATGTATTCACATCCCCAGATTTTTTAATAGGCAAAAGGGTTCGTCTACAGTCCTCATTAGCATTCTCATGAGCCAACATGTGCAGCAGTTGTTGCCATGCAGCCTCTCCCACAACAGTACGTTTCAAGGTCACTTTTAATCGTGATAAAAATTCAACATAGGGTTTATTAGGTTTTTGAATTACTTTAGTCCAAGAGCCATAATGCTCTCTACCGGTGGAATCCTTTCCCATGCCTCAATACCTATGTCTCTTAACTGCTCATGGATCTCTTCAGGAGAGTTTACTTTTATATGAGCATCCGCATATTGTTCTGTTCCACTTAACATTGGAAACGTTATGATCTGCAGGTGTGGATTACTGCTCTGTGCATTTTGTCTAGCCCTTTTTGTACATAACTCAGTAAACCACATTTGCCATTGTAGGTATTTAGGTGTCTTAAGCAAGGCTCTACAAAGCATCTTCCAATCCATGGGAGCAAATTATTGTAATGTTGGGCAAGCCCATTAAGCAATTCCTTAACATAATGAGACTGAGGACCATACAACTGCCTTCTTAAGTTTACCAATATCATCAACAACAACACCTTCATATCTGGCTGGTTGAGCTATACCATTCATAAAGGGTGGTCGAATTACAGGATAAGAAAAAAATAGGCATTTCATCATCAAACTCACTGTATTTCTTTCAGATTCAACCCTTCCAATTGTTTAACCAATGCATCATCAATATTAGAAGCACCATCATTTGTACATTGTTTACCAAAAGTATCATGTACATTAAATTGTAACTGAGCAATCAATTGAGGAACTGTAGAATTTCCAGATAAATACTGCTGTATTAAATTCTAATCATGTATAGATTTATTACATTTTACATTAGTAATAAAAAGGTATTAAAATTCCAATCACATTTTAACAATAACTGTTTGTCCACAACCAATAACGTTTTTCCTAACCATCCTACTGTCAGTTTAATAATATTAATCTGTGTTTATAATAGAGCATAAATTTCTACCTGTGAGACCCACTTCATGTGAATCCCGGTGCCATTCTTCCACAAAGTGCTTAGTTTGTAAGGCAGTGTGTAGGGCAATTCAAGACACCGCAGCAACAATGGTAATAGAAATTAAGTTTAAGATCACAGATACAATGGCTCCAATCATACGCTTTGTACGTTTTAGTAGTTTGGTAAAAAAAAAAAATTCAATAACACTATCCAAAGGATTTTGGGACCATTTTCTTCCTAATTTAATAGGTAGCCAAATATGAGATCTTTGTTGTAATATCATTGTATTATCACTGTCATTAAAATTAAGAGAGGAATTAACGCAAGAATAAGGAGACAATTAAAACAAGAAATAGTAGGAGAAAATGTAAAATTTCCCACTAAAAATACATAAGGCAGAGGTACACAAGCAGTTACATCATAAGATTTGTACAAAGTAAAATTATTAAGTGGACGCAGAGTTCGACGTCCTTGAAAATGATCCATTTGATAGCATCACGGGTTTCAGCACCGCTCTGACTTTCCAAAGATGAGTCTGAACAGCAGTGGGTGCAGCCATGAAAGCCCATTGAGCATCTGCAATGCCTCCATCTCCCCAGGCCATCAGTTGATTTCCAGTAAGTGATTCATTAATGGTTTCCAGCATCCTAGTAACATTTGATAAATCACATCTGGTAATATTCCATTCTGAACATGTATTAATAAACTGTCCAAAAGGTCCCTAATTAATAAAATTATTGAACACTTTTCCAAATTTTCCTCTACATTCTTGCCACACAAAAGGCTGATATTTTAAATCAATATAAGTAAAATCGGCACACATAGGTAAGGATAACTTGCCAACAAAGGTGACACTTTCCCAGCTACTATTAATTGACCAAGTATTTAATCACTGCAGCTGTGTTCTAGAATTGGAAGTGCGTTTCCCAGGTAAAACCCAAAGTTGCCAATTCATAACTAAACATGGAGGAGGCCCCAGACAAACAGGCAAGGAATGAGTATAGTAAGTAAAATTTAAAAAGCTACCATCATCCTTATTGTAAAATGTCAAATTATTCCAAGAAGGAGACAAAACAGCAGGAACATTATAGATGGTTATATCCATGTCTCCCCAAACAACAGGTTCCAATAAAGGAGGGTTAGGAACAAAGGCCCAATAAGTTAAATTAGCCTTAGCATGGACAGAGTTTACAGTAAGCAGGGCACACATGGCCAAGAACAAGTTCTCAGTCGTGACAGGTTTACCATTGCATTGTAACATCTTTTGTCCTTCTCCAGTCAACTTTTTAACCTGCCACCAGGTGGGCAGTGGGGATTTCTTTTTCCTCAACTGGTGGCCGATTCCTTGCAGGATACGGGGCTGTCCTCCCTGGGCCGTGTCTGTATCCATCAGGCAGGAAGCTAGTATTGTTTCCATGCTGTATAGACAAAAAACCCTATCCTCGCCCCTTATGTAATAATTTTCCTAGTTGCTATTCTGCATCCAATGCAATCTTAATCCATATGGGAGCATTTAAATAAGGTTTTTCTGATATTTGTTCAAAATGGCACTCAGCTCTAGTTAAAATATCTCCTTGTGGTAAGTTTAAAATATTAAGAGCAAAAAGAGCTTGATGTAAAATTATTTTAGGATTTTGCATGGAAAACCACAAAATATTCATACCATCATCCAAACTTTTCCTCCTTTTAAATTTTTTGATTTGTTGTTTTAGTGTTCAACTATGCTTCAGCAAGCAGAAGAGATACTTCCTCAGCTCCCAGGAGTCTGTGACATTTGTTTTCAGATAGGGAGAGAGAACACTTTCCCTCTCTAGCCTGGCATGCCAAGAGCTTTCCTAATACTCAAACACAGTCCTCAGATAATCCTGAGGCCAGTGCCTGCATCATTCTGCCCCTTCAAAATAGACCCTTAGTCTTCACAATCTTTGAACTGTAATCTTCCAATCTTCACCTCCTGATTATCTATGATAGTTAAAAAAGTATAAATATAAATAATATTTTCAAGAATACCAGTGGAGGAAAAATGATGCAACCCTGTTTATAGTGGTGTTCTTTCCAGAATATGGAGGGCATCACATTAGCAGAGGTGCAGTGTATTTCACAATGGGCATAAGCTATTCTTGATATGAATTAAAGGAATTTTGAGGTGCACCCTACAAGTGGGAAACTGGTGGGCTAGGATGACTTTATGGCATGAATCCTGTGATTGATGGTCATAGAAATAATAGCTTAATCTGATGAACATCTTCTTAATCTTGAAGAATTAATTATCACATGCTTCATAGTTTTATCCCATATCAGAATGTGGCTCTTTTTCTGTTCACTTCTCAGTCTGTAACACCCCATTGGAAAATGCATCTACTGCAGAATTACATGACATGCAAACAGGTATATTTTGAATCTCTCAGGTATGGAATGTTCAGAATTTGAAAATGAGTAGTTATTAGTCATAGGAATTTTGAAGAACACATACATTCTGTCCTATTAACAACTTATTTACTTTTAAAAGTTATGCGTTTCCATAGAATTAAATTGTTTTCTGTTTTAGTAAAACAAAGTATTAATTTATTCTATTTTCAAAATATTGGTAAGTATATTGTGAAAAAATTGTCTAGTTGGATATCATTCAAGTTGATGACCCTCTGATAAAGAAGAGGTAATTAATTCAAATTAGATGCCAAATAATACTGATTTTTAAAAAGTTACTACATAAAGAATAATATTTCCTCTACAAAAACAGTGAAAATTTATTTCATCAGCTTATTTTTTAAATTTAATTTTAATGTGAAAGTGATGTGCACTGTGGTTACAGCCATTGTAAGGTAGTGAATACATAACTTTTCAAACGTGTTATCCCCTCTCTCATTTTTCTATGTTTTTCTTTCACCCTAATACCCCTCCCAAGTTGTAATGTACATTTCCAACTTATTGTCTTGTGAGAATTGCTATTGCATTGGTTTGCTGTTTGTCCTTTTTCTCGCCATTTTTTTTTTGTTCCTGTTCCCTTCCCTTATTAAGGTAAATGTATACACAATACACAGGATACCAAAATCAAACACATCAGGGGATAAACCATAGGGGAAAATCTCAAAGAAAATAGAGATCACATAGTACATCAAAAAAAGGCAACCGCAAATAAATATCTGTTTCCATATCTTGGAGTTCATTTTGCTCAGCATCACCTTATATGGTCAAATATATGCATAACAAAGTCACTGGAAAATAGTAGTTTCATGAACACTATATCATGAAAACAACATATCAACTGTTTTTGATGGTAAAGGTGGGATTAAGATTGGTGAATTCACGATTTTGATAAAGGAATTTCAAAAGATTTAAAAATTTATGAAAGGTAAATTTTAATTTTTCAAACTTTTTAACAACTTAGCCTATTAAGAAAATTTAACATTGTCTGGGAAAATAGGCTTTCATGCAAAGAAATCCGTGGAGACTTAACTGAGAGGGAGCAATGTGGGTGAATTTGGCTTATTTTCACACTAAACAAACAAACCTCACAAACCTTGCTGTAAATCCTGTAGGTTCCCTTGAGAATTGTCCTTACCCAGGAAATATACTCTCACTGTGTAAAACAAAGTTGTACTGGAATTTAAATTCAAAATTCTTTTTAAAAAAGACATCAAAATTTGTGAATTGACATTTAATTACCAAACAGTAATTCTCTGAAAAAGAAGGAAATATAATTCTAAATCACTTGACTTTATTAAAAGTAAGAGAAAAGAGTAATGAAGAGAGATGAGAGAAACCATAGAGGACTGTTTTGTCTCCGGTGGTATAATGGGTTCTTGATCTTGATTCTTCCATTCTATCTTCATAAGCTATGAAGCCACAGCTCAGGACTGGAGTAACCAGTTCAGACAAAGAATACTCACAGAATGGGGGCTGGGAAAGTGGCTCAGTGGTAGAATGCTTGCTTTGCATGCCTGAGGCCCTGGGTTCAATTCCTCAGCACCACATAAGCAAAAAGAAAAAACCAGAAGTGGAGCTGTGGCTTAAGTGGTAGAGCCCTAGCCTTGACCAGAAGAGCTAAGGGACAATGCCCAGGCCCAGAGTTCAGGCCCCACGACCGGACCCCCCCCCCAAAAAAAAAAACACAGAAGAAAATATTTGCAGTAGATGTAGGTGACTTATAACCTTAGACAATCTATTTAAATCTCTTTAAAATTCTCCCCTACCCTAAACTGCCCTCTTTGAACAGCTTTGTTTACTTTTCCCAAGACTGCCCTTCATTAACTGCATAAAATTTTGTGAGGTCATATAAATACTTTCTAGGGATTGCTGTTTGTTTGTGATTTTTGTGTGTTTTTGTTTGTAGTTGTGTTTTTAACTGAATTTCAAAAGGTTGTGCAAGTGTGTTACAATTAAATATGTCCATCTAATTGTCCAATGTTCTTGGATCAGAGTCACTCCTATCATTCTCAACCAACCCTTTCTCCAAATTTATTTCAGATTTACCACTTCCTTTATTACATGTGTACATTGAGTATTCTAGCTGTACTTGCCCCTTGTTCCATTTTCATTCATTCTATGTCTTTACTATTATTCCTTTCTGGTTTCACTTCCTGATATTCATTCTATTAAACTGTCTGTTAATACTTTGAAAGGTTTATATACATTTCATGGAGTTTCAATCCTACGTATACTTAAACTGATGTCAGCATATATTTCCATAATTCATTCATCTGTGATAACAATTTGCAAGACTGGAGACGTGAAGCACCTAAACATGATTTTATTCTCATCTTTTTGGAGGATTAATCTTTAGTCAACAAGAAAGTTTAAAAATCGCTTAGAATTTATAGCTAACTACCAGTTTTTATAAATGGCTTTGTGCAATGGTGTGTGATTATTTTATTTTACATAGGATATTTTCTACTACCTATAAGTTTTGGAAAAAGAAGAAAAATAAAATTTACTACTATAGAGGAATATGATAGAAATAGAAGATAGATTTTAGGTTTGTCACATCTCTGATCAGTACCCATATTCAAGACTTAAAGTCATATTTCTTACTATGTTAGACAGATAGGGAAAATATATAATAAGGCAACACATGATAAGGCAACTATTAGTGACTTTTTAAAATGTACCTTCTTATGTGATGAAATTTATTTTATTAGCTAATATTTGGGTTTGAATTATGGGAGGCTGATCTATTTAACACATTTCTGGAAGGCACCTACTGAACAACGCAAATGCTGGGAGATACTATTTCTACACTTTAATGAATGGTTGAACTTATTGGGCATTAGTGCTGGGTAAATAAATCAACTCTATTGTAACTTGATTCCTACACTTGAGAAACTTTTAATGTCACTATCATCTACTTGTCAAGTGTTATTTTGGTGAAGATGATTCTAGAAATTTTATTTGAAAAGGAATATACTTGAAGGAGATTAAATGTAGGTTATCATTGGTTTGAGAATGACAACATTTTTATACTACAGAACCAAGTTTTACTGAAGTATCAGTGTTTTGAAGCATTAGGGTCTTCTCAATTAGTTTTTTAAAATTATATTTGACATCTAAGTCAAATTTTCCTAGCCTTGGTAGAACAATTATGGATTTATCATTCCAGGAAATTTTTTGGCCTACTTATCCTGGACTGAAATTTTTCATTCATCATTAGGAGAGAGGTATTAAAAATAATCTTGTGACATTTGTGATTTTCTTTACTCATATGGGCTTGTCATCTGTAAATTGAAAGTTTGACTACAGTACTTTCACTCATATTTTGTAGTCTCCTCTTTCATTTGAAGTTGCCTTAAATTTCACAATTGTTTATTGCTAATTACTGCAAGGAATTGGGGCTCTGAAATATTATAGGAAATGAAAAATTGAGATGGGTCTTCAATTACTTTCTGTTAGCATGTTGGATGGGCCAAGGTGAGAAGACTTGCCATTGTTATCTGATGATGCAGATAACCTGGGACCTGGTATCCTCGGACCCGTGGGTACTGCAGAAGAATAATAGCTTTTAGGCATAATATGGAGAAAAACACTTTGGGACCAGTGAGTTAATACAATAAACACAGCAGCAGTGTAAAATCTCTTCTAGATTAGAGGAAAACAATACTGTGTGTGTTTTTTTTTTTTTTACTATGTGAATTCAGAAGACCAAGAACACATAGAAGGTATCACAAGTTTATACCAAAGACATTGCATTGATACTTTTTATATTCGAATATATATTCTAAACCTAATTATTTAGGTTCCAATCTATTTATGGGAATAAATTTCAATTTATTTGTCAAATTATAAATTAATTCTAGTAAGATTCACTGTGTGAAATTTAAGATCAGCACATACAAATATAATATATATAAATATATATAATATAAGAAATTGTTATGCATTGTTCTGTTGTGGTTAGGGTATCAAAGGCAAATCTGTTTTAAAGTATTATTCCATTATCTCTACCTCAGTTTTTGGTAGAGTTAGACCTAAAGCTTTACCATTTGTAAATGTAAAGCCTGGAGGCAAGAGGAAACACTTTGATTAAAACATTACCAATTTAAGGCCTAATATCGAGGAGAAATATATAGACTTCTCCAGGAGCTATGGAAATATTTGGTGATACAAAGTCAGTAGTGTAAGTTCCTGCCTGGTTGTATGGTAGACAGGCCAGAATATTAAGTAAACATGCATATGAACAACTTTTGCACCTTCTTGGCTTTAGCTACTTTTGAAATAATAGGTATAATATACAATTATATATATATTGTTTTTGTTGTTTGGGTCCGGTCGTGGGGCCTGAACTCTGGGCCTGGGCCCTGACCCTCAGCTCTTCATCTCAAGGCTAGTGCTCTACCACTTGAGCCACAGCACCACTTGCGGCTTTTTTCTTTTTCCTTATGTGGTGCTGAGGAATCAAACCCAGGGCTTCAGGCATGCAAGGCATGCAGTCTACCACTGAGCCAACTTCCCAGCCCAAACAATTATATTTTGATAAAATACCTTCTATTCTGAACAGTTAGGTCTGAAATGTTCATCTCTCTATGATCCCTTGTAACTAAGATTAGTTTTGTTTCAGTAAGACAATCTATGCTGTCAGTGTAAGATATTCTGGTTGGTCTGTTCCTACATGGAAGAAGGGTAAGGGTCAGGAAGACATTTGTGCCACTGAGACCTCATTTAGGAAATTTTAAGCTGCAGAAGTTTAGAAGTAGATCTTAACCAAGGCTTACTTTGAATCCATTAGCTCCACAAAGATAACTCAGTTGATAAATAAGTACTTGAAAAGCCATCACCTTTGGACTTAGCTGTAAGGCTTCAAAATATGATCAAATTTAAAATGAAAATGACAAAATAGTCATTGACAAAAAATTGCAAATGTGAGTAATCGACCAAACAATATATTTTTTCCACTATAGACAGAAATTTAGAGCAATAAGATCAATAGCATTTTTAGGAACAATAAGGGTTCCTTGTTACAAATAGGCAACCATGGATATGTGCCTGTATAAAGATTGCATCAATAACTACTTAAATTTAGAGGATACTACATGCTTCAGCAGCAGGTCTACCCAAATTACAACAATACAGAGATTAAAATGGTACTTGCACAATGATGGTATGAAAATTTGTTAAGTATTCCATATTTTTCATTCTTCAAATGCAAGAAATGAAAAACAGTTGTTAAAAAGTTGATTACAAAATAACAAGTGTAAAAGTACATGTAATTCATAGAATTAAAGGTTAGTTTGACATCAGTGTATTAAATCTTCACCTTAGAAAGGCCCTTACATAGCATAACCTTTATAAAACTTCAAATTAGATAACATTGTCATTTTATCCCAAAGAAATAAAATTTAAACCATGCTCATAGGGGGTTCCGGGAAGATGGTGGAGGAGAAGCTGAAGGCTAAACAAGCTCTCGCATAGAAAGCAGTTTTAGAGTTCCAGTGAACAGTCCTAAGCCAGAGAATCACACCACGTATGCCATCACAGTACACAGAATTAGGCCAGAGAGGGAGAATCCAGGCAAGGAGGCAGATCTGAGTATTTGCCAGCAGCTTTGGCAGCAGCAGCGGCCATAGTCGCCATCCTGTAACACAGAGAGTCCAGGACAAAGGAGCCAGATGCGGTGGGTGAGCAGATTCTACTCAACACCAGCAAGAACTGACAAGGAGCAGACATCTTCATCCTGCGGTTCACAGACCAGAAACGACCCACGAACCAAGACTCGGCGAAAGTAGAAGCCTAACGTCCTCACTCCTTCTCAGGGAGCAGAGGAGAGAAGGCGACCCCTCCCCCCCACAACCGGACATCTCCATCTTGGATATTGACAAAGCTCAGTGGAGCTGCTAGCTCCAACTAAGGCCTTGGAAGAAAAGTAGAGTCATTTAGCAGGTCACAAGAACCGAAATTGACCTGCCAGACTCAGCTTCACCCAGGGAAATGTCACCCAGCTCAGGCGCAAGCCCCAGGAATGGCTTTCTTCACTGGGTAATCAGAGCCAGAGGCTACCCCTCCCTTAAGCAGCCTTGACAATCAATTGAAATTCAGTAAACATAAACCCAGAGAGTGGCTCCAGCCTGGGCTCGTGAGTTTCTAACAAGCTAGCCCCCAGGAAAAGGTAATGTTTGCTGAAAAGCCTCAACTCTACCCAGAACCTAGCCTCATCACAGCATCTCCAAACGAAGAAAAAGCCATCTCCCTCTTTTGTGATAATCAAAGCAGATCCCCCTCCCATTGAACTAACCTGAGAGGAGGATCGCAAAATCCTGGGTAAAGCAGAGCATTTTTTGGCCTGTTTAAACAAACTGACTTAAGCAACCAACCAAGCCACAGGAAAATCAAACACCACAAGCAGATCAGAGACTCCAACAAGAGGCTGGTTACAGACACAAGGGAGATACAGAATTTTTCCCACCACTCCCAAAAAAAGCAAAATCTTTTTTCTATTTTTTGTACATTTTATAAAAATAATTTTCTAAAACTTTTTTTTAATTTTTAATTTTTAACTTTTTTGAAAAAAAAATGTTTCCTAGTACCTTTTTTTCCCTCTTATACTTTTTATTTTAGGGGTATATTTGTGTGTGCATTTTTCTTTCTTTTTTCTTCTTTAAATTTTTTTTTTGTTTTTTGTTTTGCTCTATTGAACTTCTGATCATTTTTTCTTTCTTTCTTATCCTTTTCATCTTTTCTTCTCTTTCCTTCTTTTTTATGTGATTTAATTGTTTTTCTACACATCCTCAGATATACCCATAGTCGATTATTAGACCTTATCCCCCATTGTGAACACAATACACAAATTTATTACTCAGTTCAAAACCTCTTAGACTTAAATTCCTTGATAGCAGTACTACCTCTTTATACCTATGTAATATTTTAAGTATTTTTATTTTTAAATTTTTCACATCTCCTTTATATCCCTCCCCTTCTGCAATATATGCATGTTCTTCTCTCAATATTTCATTTTCGGGGCTATGGAATATTTTTAATTTTTACTTTTCTATTTTTTCTGGTCTCTTTTTTCCCCTTTCTCTTTCTTTTTTTCTCTCTCTACTTTCATCCTATTCAACCTATTTCCTGTTTTGAGATTAGGACTTAGTTAAGTTAACTCTCCCTGTGCCTTCCCACATCTCTCTATTCCTATTTTTTACCCACATCTCTCCCTAAACCAAATAATTTCTGGTTTGCCAAATTCACATTTGTGGTTTGTAGCCCATTAATATATAGTTGTTTGAAGTTGAATACATGTATCCATTGAACGAGATTGTATCCGCAGACTATTGACTGTGCAAATACAGACGTTGGTTGATGCTTGCCTTAAGTTAGTGTTCTAGCACAAAACTGGTGTTTCATTGACCCAAATGGGCAGAACAAACCTGAAAAACACAAGAAAAATGGCAAGTCTGGGTATCTCAACTCCCACTCATGGTAATCAGGGGACAGAACAGATAATGAATAATACAGAGGAAAGAAAAGATTAATCACCTCTAAAGGGATACCAATTAGAATCACCTCAGATTTCTCAGCAGAGACAATCAAAGCAAGAAGAGCCTGGAATGATGTATGCCATGCCCTAAAGACAAACATCTATCAACCAAGAACCCTTTACCCAGCTAAACTCTCCTGTATAACTGAAGGCCAAATAAAAACCTTCCATAGCCAAGAAAAATTGAAACAATACATCTCCACCAAACCAGCCCTACAAAAGTTTCTTAAAGTTGTCCTACACATAGAAAACTAACAAGACCACAATAAAGGCCAAGAAAATGCACCCAAACTGAGAATCCAAGAAGATAGGAAGAACCCAGTTTTCATAGACCCCAAGAAGGTAGTAACATGGCCAGAACTCCCAAATACCTCTCAGTCCTCTCTCTCAACATTAACGGACTTAATTCTCCAATTAAGTGACATAGACTGTCTAGTAGGACTAAAAATCAAGATCCTTCAATCTGTTGCCTTCAGGAGTCACATATTATTGGTAAATACAAAAATATTTTCAATGTTAAAAGCTGGAACAAAATCTACCAAGCAAATGGCCCCCATAAACAGGCAGGAGTTGCAATTCTAATATCAGATAAAATAAATTTCCAATTAAAATTAGTGAGAAGAGATAAAGAAGAGGTAAAGAAGGTCGCTACATATTAATTTTAAATATCTATTCGAAAAACAATGGAGCACCCAAATTTATCCAAGAAACACTACTTTCCCTCAAATCCCACAGAGATCCAAAGACAATAATTGTTGGGGATTTTAACACATCACTCTCCCCACTAGATAGATCAACTCGGGAAAACTCAACAGAGAAACTGCAGATTTAAACAACTGCATAGATCAAGTATATTTAACAGACATCTGTTGAATATTTCCCCCAGCAGCATCAGAATACAAGTTTTTCTCAGCAGCACAGGAAACATTTTCTAAAATAGACCACATTTTATGCCACAATGAAAACTTGTCCAAATTCAGAAACATTGAAGTTATACCTTGCATTCTCTCTGACTACAAGGGAATAAAATTAGAACGCAACACCAAAAGCCACCAAAGAAAGTCCTGTAACACATGGAGGCTGAAGAACACACTGCTGAATCATGAATGGGTCATGGAAGATATTAGAAAGGAAATCCAAATGTTCATGCTATTCAACAAAAATGAGCACACAAATTACCATCTCATCTGGGACACCGCAAAGTCAGTACTCAGAGGCAAATTTATACCTCTGAGCTCCTACATCAACAAATTGGAGAGATCTGAAACCAACAATTTAATGAGATATCTGAACCTCCTTGAAAAAGAGCAGCAAGATATACCCCAATATAATAGATGGAAAGAAATAATTATTTTAATTAATTAATTAATTTTAATTAAAATTAAATCAATATTAAATGAATTATAATCCAAAAAAAAACATTGGAAAAAATAAAAAAAAAAGAGTTCGTTGTTCGAAAAAATTAACAAAATTGACAGGCCCTTCACAAATCTTATCAGAAAAAGAAGAGAACACAACCAAATAAATAAACTCAGAAATGAGAATGGAAACATCACCACAGAAACAACCAAGATTCGGAACATTATAAGGGAATACTTCTCAAAACTTTATGCTAATAAGTTTGAGAACTTGGTAGAAATGGACCTTTTCCTAGCAAATATTGACATGCCAATACTAAAGCAAGATGAGTTAAACCATCTTAACAGGCTCATATCAAGCACTGAAATAGAAACAGCAATAAGAGACCTCCCATATAAGAAAAGCCCAGGTCCAGATGGTTTACAGCAGAATTCTACAAGACTATTAAAAGCAGAGATCACAGCAATACTACTCCAAACCTTCAATGAAATTAAACGAGAAAGTTCACTACCGTACACATTCTATAAAGCCATCATAACTCTCATCCCAAAATCAAGCAGGGAAAAATCAAAGAAAGATAAATATAGACCCATTTCTTTGAGGAACATTGATGCAAAACTTCTCAACAAAGTTTTGGCCAAATGTCTTCAACAATGTATCCAGAAAATCATACACCACAATAAAACAGGATTCATTTCAGGGATGCAAAGCTGGGTCAATATTCGCAAAAAAATATAATTCATCACATCAACACGAGCAAGGATAAGAACCACATGGTTACCTCAATATATGCAGAAAAAGCATTTGACAAGATCCAACACCCTTTTATATTGAAGGTTCTGGAAAAATTAGGAATTATGGAACATTCCTCAATAGAATAAAGGCTATATATGACAAACCTACAGCCAGCATTATACTTAATGGTGGAAAACTAAAGCCATTTCCTCTTAACACAGGAACAAGACAAGGATGTCTACTATCATCACTTCTCTTCAATCTAGTATTAGAATTCCTATCAACAGCAATAAGACAAGATGCAAACATAAAGGTGATACAAATAGGGAAAAAAGAAATAAAACTCCCCCTCTTTGCAGATGACATGATCCTGTATTTAAAGAATCCCATAGACGGCATTCCCAAATACTCAAGTTGATTCAAAACTTTGGCAAAGTAGCGGGATATAAAATTAACCCCCCCAAAATCAATGGCTTTTCTGTATGCCAACAATGAGAAAAGTATGGCTGAAATTAGGAAAACAACTCCATTTGTAATAGCCCCACAAAAAATAAAATACCTAGGAATTAACTTAACCAAATAAGTGAAGGACCTTTATGATCAAAACTGTAAAAACTTGAAAAAGGAAATCAAAACAGAACTTAGAAAATGGGAAAAACTCCCATGCTCCTGAATTTGGAAAGATCAACATTGGGAAAATGGCAATATTCCCAAGGATATCTACAAATTCAATGCGATACCTATCACAATTCCAACCTCATTCTTCAAGGAAATAGAAGAGGCAATCCAAAAATTCATATGGAATAATTAAAGACCCCAAATAGCAAAAACGCTCCTGAACAGAAAGAACACTGCTGGAGGAATATTAATAATAAATTTCAAACTATACTATAAAGCCATAGTAATCAAAACAGCATGGTAGTGGCACAAGAAGAGACTTCAGGACCAATGGAATAGAATTGAACACCCAGAAATGAACCTACAGACCTATAGCCATCTATTCTTCTATAAGGGAGCTAAAAAAACAGAATGGAAGAAAGACAGCCTTTTCAGTAAATAGTGCTAGAAAAATTGGTTAACTACTTGTAAAAAATTAAGGCTAAATCTTTATATATCACCCTGCACCAGAAGCAACTCCAAATGGATCAACGACCTCGGAGACAAAGCAGACACTCTGCATATATTACAGGATGGAATAGGAGAAACCCTAGGTCTCCTTGGCGCAGGCGGAAATTTTCTTAATAGAGACCCAGAAAGACAACACATCAAAGAAGTTTGGACAAATGGGGTTGCATGAAGTTGCAGAGCTTCTGCATGGCAAAGGACATAGCTAGCAAGATCAAAAGAAATCCCACAGATTGGAGAAGATCTTCACTAGCCAAACAATGGACAAAGGTCTCATATCTAAGATATGATTGGAATTCAAAAAATCAAACCACCCAACAACAAATCGTCGAAGAAACAACTGCCCAATTCATAAGTAGACTAAAGACTTAAAGAGAAACTTCTCTGAAGAAGAAAGAAGGATGGCCAATAGACACATGAAGAAATGCTAAACCTCCCTAGCCATAAAAGAAATGCAAATCAAAACAACATTAAGATACCACCTCACCCCAGTTAGAATGGCAAAAATCAAGAACCCTAAAAACAACAGATGCTGGAGGGTATGTTGGTGGGAGTCTAAACTTGTTCAACCACTTTGTAAACTAGTATGGAAGTTCCTCAAAAGACGCCTCATTGAGCTCCCCTATGACCCAGCAATCCCAATTTTGGGCATTTACCCAAATGTTTACAAACAAGACCACACTAAAGCTACCAGCACAACTATGTTTATTGCAGCATTATTTACTATAACTAACTTATGGAACCAACCCCGATGCCCCTCAGTAGATGAATGGATCAAGAAAATGTGGTATATATACACAATGGAATTCTATGCCTCCATCAGAAAGAATGGCATTGCCCCATTTGTTAGGAAATGGAAAGACTTGGAAAAAATTATATTAAGTGAAGTAAGCCAAGCCCAAACAAACATAGGTCCCATGGTTTTCCTTATTTGCAATATCCGAAGTCAAGCAGAATAGTTCAGATAAGGTGATATTAGGGAAATGAACCCTAAGATATGTATTCGATTGTTTTTTCTCTTTCAAGCGATTGTTTCTAATGCATTTATAAGATTATTTCTTTGTTGCTTTGTATGTCCCTCTCCCACAGTATAACCCCTGCTTTCACTGTATTTGATGTCGGTTTAATTTGTGGAGGGGAATGTGAAAAACAAATCAGTTAAATAAGGATACAGGTAGACCCGTTGCAACAATGAGAAGTACAAGTTTTTATTTTGAAAACGAACTTTACAACTTTGTTGGCGGGGAGAGGAGGATAGGAGGGGAAGGAGGGGGTGGATGGGAACGGATGGGACGGGGAATAAAAAATGCTTTTTTTTCTTTCATGTGGTTGGTTCTAACACATTTACAAGATGATTTGTGTGTTGTTTGTATGTCCCTACCCCACGGTTTAACCCCTGCTTTCACTCTATTTGATGTTGGGATAATTTGTGGAAGGGAAGGGACAAAACCAAATCATTTAAATAGGGATACAGGTGGACCCTTGCAACAACGATATGTACAAGTCATTATGTTGAAAAATGAACTTTACAACTTTGGCCTGGTAGAGGGTAGGAAAGGGTTGGTGGTAGGGGGAGAGTAGGTGGAGTTGAGGGCTTGGGGGTGCGAGATAGGAAGTGATGGGAAGGGGAAACAAAGGAGGAGGCAACAATTCTTGATAAGAAATGTACTCATTATCTTGCCCAAGTAATTGTAACCCCTTTGTATGGTATTTTCACAATAAAAAAATCGTAATTTTTAAAAAAATAAAAAATATATATAAAAAAATTAAAAAAGAATTAAAAGAATATAAGGACCTTAGGAAAAGGAATCTTAAACTTTTTCTATATGGAATGTAATCTGAAAAGACACATTTCCTAATGAACCTATATATTATAAAACAATGTAGACTTCAAAGTACTATATCTAGAAGACAATGAAATAGATTATGTTCTTTATGCAAACATAGATACTTTTTTAGACAAGCACCAGGAATATCTTTAGTTTCTATACTATTCATTTCAACCGATATGTTAAAATTAAAAAAAATCACAAACTCTGCAGAAATCATTATAGATCGATACAAACAACTCTTGAATATATTTTGACATCAAAGTCAGGCAATTCACGTGGAAGAATACCATGGAATACATAAATTTTTAAATTAAGATATTGCTGTTTCTTTGTATATGAAAATATTTTGTAGGGACACAAAGGATGGACTGGCACTTTTGAAATTTAAGAAATTTAACCAAACCATTTCTACATAGAGAAAAATTTGTACAGCCATCCACAACTTCAAGGAGGTAGTGATACATACTTATCCTTTTGGTAATATCAAATGCAGTTTCTTCCAAGTTGTTCTTCTGGCCCCGTTTGATATTATGGTTCAACAGAAGGAGGTACAGCATATCTTTGCTATTTCTATTTCCAGCAACAAGATGCAAGGGTGTCAAGAGGCCTTTAGTTTGGGGATTGGTATCTGCATCATGATGAAGTAAGAAAGAATCCATTCTGGTGTTATTCCACATATAAGGACTGTGCAGGGGTGCCAAGCCATTCAGAGTTATTGCATGAATATCTCCCTTGAGCTACCAACTCATGGACAATGTCTAAATGTCCACTCTAGGCTTCCCGATGAAGAGGAGTATACTTACCTCATCCCTAGTATACATATGAGTGGCCTTTTTGGAAAGTAGTCTCGGCACTGTAGTAAGCCGATTAATTTCGGCATACCAAAGAAGAAATTTGCATGGATTCTTCTCCATTATTGTCTTGCAATTGATACCATTCCTCACGTTTTTGTCTTGTTCCTTGTCTTCATCACAAATGCCTAACCAGAGACTTTGAGTACCAGTGGGAATGAGGTGTCCATGTATTTCCCCAATAGTTCACATTGGTTGAACTGGTCAGAAAAATCCGGTGAATTTTCTGCATGTTTTTTCACCATGATTTATTTTCTCTTTTTCCATTTTTACTATTCTAAATTATTCTAACTGGAGATTAGTGAATTGATAGAGAGCAGAAGAAAGATTTTCCTCCGTATTCAAAACAGACTGAAAATATGGACCAGTGGTGTCTTCATGTGCAGCTAATTCTAGCAAGGAGAAAATAGGAAACAATGCCTTCTACGTAAATGATTTGGGAAATACCATGATATAGTGTAAGAGAACTTACTATTCAATATATGAGCTTTAAGAGCTTTCTAATAGTTCCATTATTTATTGGTACCCAACATTAGAAAAAAATGTATAATACAGTATTAAAATAGAAGTCCTTTGCATCACTATTTATATTCCTTTTTTTTAAAGACACTTGGATTCATCTAAAAAAGTAGGCCTATCTATTGTCCTCAATTGATTTTGGTGATTGAAGATGCTTAATAAGTCAAAATGTATTAGTATTCCTTTGATATTAATTAAATTTCATTTTTCTTCTTGGAGAATATAATGATCAAAGCCATAGTTCAGAATCAACAAGCAATAGTTCAGCATCATGCTTCCAGTGCAAGTGAATCACCAGTAAGTAATCCTCGATACCATTTTCCACAAAGGTTTTTCACAAATACAATCTGCCTGTCTTTTCTAGCTGCTTTCCTAGTCTGGACCTGTTCTTTCATTGTGCAGGAAAAGTATGATTCAACTGATTTCAGTCATTTTTTTCTTATAATTATCAAGGATTTAGATTATATTTTAAAAAATTAGTTTTGGGGCCTGAACTATGGGCTTCGGCACTGTTCTTGAGCTCTTCAAATCAAGGCAAGCGCTCTACCACTTGAGCCACAGAATCCCTTCTGTGGTTCTCTTTATGTGGTGCTGATTTGGGAAATGGGAGAACAGAAAGTGAAATGATGCAAACAAAAATATAAAGCAAAATAAATTAGGACAATTATGGAGAAACCATATTGTCTATGAGAATCATGAAAGAGAGAGAGAGGAAGAGAGATACAGATGTGCAATGACCTATCTAGACACAAAATCAATGCTTCTGATCTATTTACAAAGCAAAAAATTTTATTTTTTATTTGTTAAAAGAGATGGAAATAGAATTTATGTATTTACTTGAAATTAGTACATACATTTTTAGTCGCCTACATAAAGAGACATATTTCTGACTAAATTACAGACAAAAACTTAATCCTTGGTCTGGGAAGGTGGCTCAGTGTAGAGTGCTTTTCTTGTAGCTTAATACAGTGCGGATGCCACTTGCAAAAAGGCCACTCATATGAATACTAAGGATGAGGATGAGTATACCCCTCTTCATCGGGAAGCCTAGAGTGGACACTTAGACATTGTCCATGAGTTAGTAGCTCAAGGCAGATATTCATGCAGTAAATCTGAATGGCTGGACACCCCTGCACAGTGCTTATATGTGAAACATATTGCAGCACACACACACACACACACACACACACACACACACACACACACACATACACACAAATCATCAGATTTCTTCTTAAGTATTTTTGTGTATGGTCTTACGAAGAAATTTATATTACTAACTTGAATTTCTGACAGAACAATATAATCACTGTACATCTTGCTTCTATACTCTCAATATTAAATTGCTATCTAAGTATGTGGAATAGATACATATAGGAAAAAGTAGGAGCCACACTGGTGGCTCATGTCTTTATTCCTAGCTAATCAGAAAGACAAAATCTGATGATTGTGGTTTGAAACCAGACCAAGAAAAATAGTCCATTAGATTCTGGTTTGAAAGTAACCAGCAAAAGCTAGAAATGGAGCTGTCTTACAAGCAGTAAAATGCTAGCATTGAGAAAACTAAAACAAAAAAATAACAAATTCTGGGACAGAGCTAGGCCCTGAGTTCAAGCTCTAGTAGTAGTATTTAACTAATGAAGGAATGAATTAATTAATTACCTAAAATAAAATAAGTGGTCACATGTGATGGGGCAGGTAAAATGTAACAACCCTGGTGACTGGAATATGTATTATTTTGTAATAAGGCAAATTATCACTTGTTCTATTCACTACTACTTTATTTGAACTTTTTTGTACAATAAACCCTGAATTTGGCATGCGTGTATATGTGTACATGTGCACGCATATGTGTTTAAGTGTGTGTGTGTGTGTGTGTGTGTGCTGTTTCAATGTTGCTTGCCAATATGAACAGGGTGAGACTGAAAAGATCTGTGTTGAAATGTTTTTATTTATCAGTGTTCTATCCTGTCATTTCAGTTGAATCATCCTTCTGTACATTTTATTTATTAATAACATCATCATAATCAAAGCATTTACAACATTAAGTTAGATAAAAGAGATCAGTTTCAGCGCTTAGTATATGTTAGGTAAAAAGATACACATATAATTGGGTAGTAAGTTATTGGTGTAAGATGACTGTCAGTTCAAAATATGTATTTGACCTCTTAAATTGGTTATATTTTTAAGAAATACTCATGGAGTGATTTTGACCGACTTGAACAAATAGGTATTACTCTCTGGTTATTTCTGTGAAACTCAAGCTGGATAAACTCTTTCTGGATTTCTGTTGAAAATAACTTTATTTGTAAGATTGTATCTATTCACACTAAGATAATAAACCCCTTATTTTTTAGGTTTGAATATCCCATCATATTGACTGAAAATCTGTATTGTGGCTATGCTTTTTAGATATATATTTAAAAAAAATAAAAGTATGTGTCACCTCCAGATTGTGGATGCATTTGAAGTTTGTACATACAAAGGTTTCTTCATTAATAGTTCTTTTGTGGGAGTAATAGCACGACTTTAACAAATAAGGCTTTTCGAATATGTTTTCCAATATAAATAACATCCCAGACTGAGTCTTGCAATTTCTGAAAACCATTTAAATATTTTACTATTATTTTAGTTCATTGAATATAGAGCTAAAGACATTTCTGAAATAAATATTGTTAAGATCTGAAAATGTAAGTGGGTATATAGGCTTTTTATGCATCATTTTATGAAAAGCCAGATTTTATGAAACTAAAAGAAATAGAATAAAAGAATGTAAGTGAATTGGGTAACCCAATTATTAATATAATTTTGTTTTCTATTAGCACACTCCTTTTAATGTAGATGATGCAGCTAAATTATTTTTTGTCTCACTGTACTTCAATTATTTTTAGATTATTTGTAGTTATAAAAATGAATTTGTAGTATAAATAAAGGTCTTTTAAAATGATTAGGATTAATCTTGTGCTTTGTATTCTACGCCCATGAAAATGAGTTATTTTCAAGTGTTAAGAGTTTATAATTGAATTTTCAGTATCATAAGAAATTTTGAAAAAAATTGGTAGTATTGATGTCTTTTTTGGCGGGGAGGGGTCCGGTTTTGGGGCCTGAACTCTGGGCACTGTCCCTCAGCACTTCAGCTCATTTCTAGCGCTCTACCACTTGAGCCACAGCGTCACTTCCAGCTTTTTTTCTTTTTGCTTTTGTGGTGCTGAGGAATCGAACCCAGGGCCTCATGCATGAAAGGCAAGCGCTCTATCACTAAGCCACCTTCCCAGCCCTTCATGTCTTTTTAAAACAATAGTATTCACAAAATGGAGAGTCTTTAATTCATACTTAGTGTCTATGATTTTAACTTCTTATTCCTAAGATTAATGATAGGTCAGAGTGCATTTTTGGTTATACGAAAAATAAAATATTTATCTAGGGTCAAAGGTGATTTTTATATCAGTCTTGCTTTAATAGCATTTTAAATGTTCGGTATAAAAAGCAATCAAAATACTTCTAATGGTAAACAACTAAGTTGAGCTACAATTTGGAAATGATTGGTCCATAAGACCTGTAGTCTGTTTCCATCAGGAATTATGGAGCTCATTCTTTCAGTAAGACAGTGTTAAACAGAGATAGTGTCCCCAGGCAGTTCAGTGTTTAGAGAAGGGTTAAAATATGATTTCTACTATTTTGAGCTAGAAATCAAGAATGTTATACATTAGCAGTTCTTTTCACCTGGGAGTTATGCATTGATTATGAATTTTGAGTATTCATATTACAGTTCCCTATTTTCTAACAAAGATAAAGTGAAATATTATGAGTGTACACAATAATTCTGGGAAATTTTCCTAGAATTTGTAGACTAAGTGCTGGTATTTTAGTCATAAAATAGAATGAAGTTAATTAATACAGTGGGAGATGAACCTCAGACTTACCATGTGTGCAATGTTGTACTAGTAATTCCAAATCTGAAGACTTCAATATCATCATCTGAGAATTAAAAATGTACGGAGCTCCACTTTATGCAATTATTGTGAGGATTAAATTATATAACATAGGTAAAGTACTTGGAAAAACAATCAATTAGCATTTGGTACATTCTACCTGTTATTTTATCATGTGATGAAATCTAGCATTTTTACTGTGATTTTATATGTGCAATGTGATGTATTGACATTCATTGCATTGATCACTTTTCTGTCACTATGAGGAAAATACCTGCAAAGAAAATTTGAGGAGGAAACTATTATATTGACTCATGGTTTAAGAGAACGCAGTTTAAGATCAAATGTCTCCATTGTTTTTAATCATGTTTTTATTATCTTAACTAGTTGTACACGGGAATTTCCATTCAATAAATAAGTTTTTAAAGTATAATGGATCTTTATATAACTTTTCCTACCCTTCCACACATCACCCCACTTTAATTTTTTCTAGTTTCATATTATTTCCATTGAATATAATGTCTTCACTGTTACACCATAACTCTCGTTATTCTTTCCATTTGAATTCCCCTCACATCTTCCAACTAATAGTTTCCTGGTATTCATTTTTTGGGATTAAAATTCAATTTTATAAGAAATTACACCTTTTAAATATTGCTCTGAAAAATGAAAGCTTTTGTTTATACTGTTGTTTAACTTGCATAAAATTCTGGCTTCCAAATACGTGACAGAACATGGGTCCTTTGTGTGTCTGGCTCTGACTTTGTTTACTTAACATATTTTTCGATCTATCCATTTCTTTGCAAATAATGTAACAGTCCTCATAATGGATAGGTGCAATACAATTGTGTATATATGACACACTTTCTCCAATCATCCTTCCGCCAAAGGGCATCTTGTCTGTTTCCATAAATTTGCCATAGTGAATAGTGTAGCAATGAAGATGGTTGTGAAAGTGATTTTACTGTAACCTCTTGGAAGAATTCATCACTATCTTTCTGGGAGCAATCCTCTAGCCAGTTTTCCAGAATAAACACATCCTTCCCTTCATCTCCATCACAACGTATTGCAAGTTCTCAAAAACAAACTACCCCATACAGGTCTCAATAAGCTAAAACCACACTGTGCCCATATTCTTTCAATACATTTTTAATAATTACATAAATTTAGTGAGAACCTTCTATGTACTTTCCTAATGTGGGAATGAGACATAAAAACAGAGTAAAAGAAAGAAATATGCATTTTAATTAGCTATTATCATATTTAAAATCTTTTTCAGCTCTAACAGCCTCACTTACTATTATTTTAATCTTTATTTGATTACTTCATCTATCCCCTAAATTATAACAGGTGAGTTAAATACAGACAAAAAGTGTGGTTTGATTTTGACACTCATGTGCGAGGATGCACAATATGGGCAAATAGATGGATTGGAATTAATAGCAATTATGCATTTTGTTAAAGTAGAGATAGCTTTCCCAAACTGATTCATATTTCATTCAACAAAAAGAAACATGTAACAATTCCCTTTGTTTTCCTCCTCATTAACTTATGTTTCCATTTTATTTTATAATCAAGGATGATTTCATATGTGTACTGTAGATACAAAAATATGTTAAACTATTTCTATCCGTATGTATTGATATATACACATATACATATTTACAAAGGTTACAATGATAATTTATAACTTCTGTAACTATACAATTTACTAAAGTATTAAAAACATCGATGGCTCATGCCTGGAATCCTGGTTACTCGGGAGGCTGAGATCTGATGAACATGGTTTAAAGCCATCCTGGGCAGGAAAGTCCATGAGCCTCTTATCTCCAAACAATCAACAGAAAATGAGAATTGGAACTGTGGCTCAAAGTAATAGAGTGGTAGCCTTGAGAGAAAAAGCTCAGGGACATCACCCAGGCTCTTAGTTCAAAAAATACAATCTACCCAAAAAATCTATTTAATTTACACCTGTGTGAGTAGAGTATTTCCATCACCCAAATGTTCATCCATGCTCTTTTGGAAGGTAACTCTGTTTTGTCTGAAGTACCACTAAACATTATCACTTAAGTAGAAAGCATTGGAACGTGGGTTCATTCTATCTCTCTCATGGATTTTTCTCGATTCAAACACTCAAGTGTTACAATTATTCCAATTATTTAAAACCATAGCATTTTTTCTTTAATACCCCTAATATTACAGTTTGAATTCAGTGACTTGTGCCCCCTAAATAGGTATTCTTACCACTTGGTCATGTGCCCAGCCCTAAATTATCCTGATTATTTTTCAGATAGAACCTGGCTTCCTACTTGTGTATGATCTTGGCCTCAGTCCACTTTATATTATTCTTCCTGGAATTTAGAATAATAAGTGCATGTTATTATGTATAGATCTTTCTGTCTAGTCTGGGCTTTAGCCACTGTTCTCAAAACAGTGCACTCCCATGTAGTCAGGATTTTCAAATCTTGTCATAGCTGATTTTCTAAATCTTTGCATTTCCTGCAGGTACTTGAGTACTGAATTAATTTGTGTTTTCTTGTTTTGTTTTATTTGAATGGATGTGTTGAGTTGTTCCTTTCTTTTCCTTTTGTTTCTTTCCCTCAAGTTCTTACCTAAAGTGCTGAGAAACAATTCCTCTTTCTCAAGATAGGGTGAACATTATTTATTCCAAAGTAATGTCAGTAACATTTAAACACCTTCATATCTATGAATGGTATACAAATGCTAAGCATTGAGAAGTGTGTTTTTACTTTCACGGTAGTTTTGTCATACACAGATCATGAAATATATGAAGATAATATAACTACAGATGCATGCCAAGAGGAGAAAACCCTATTATTAATTGTTTGACAGTGGCTTCCCTTCTAGTGAAAAATATATTACATGATACAGGATTTCACAAAATAATATTGCTAGGAGGAACCTAAACAATCATCTAATACTGTAGACTTGAGAGTGATGAATTGACTTCCTGAATAATTTACTTTTGGGTCAAATAAATGCAGGCTTCCAAAAAGAGAATAGATTTTAGAGAAACATGATGAATTTTATGTAAATAGGTCCTTAGCTGATTTTGTTAATTTGTGAACTAATACAGGGAAATAAAGTACAGCAACGTAAAAATTAAAGAACTTCACATTGAAATACTCATTTGTGTGTGTGTGTTCATGTGTATGTGAATATGCAAACGCACATGTGCTTGTGCTTATGCATGCATTCATCATTCTTGAGGCTTGATAGTGCCTGGGAACTATTACTCAGCTTCTGTGCCCAAGGATAGTGGTCTACCACTTCAGCCACTTCTGTTTTTAATTTTAGATAATCGCTTGTATTTTCATGATTGGACTGGCTTTGAACAGACTCCGAGTAGCTAGCTAAGCTTATTCAGCCTCTGAGTACCTAGTTAAAATTCTGGCTGTCCTCTATGCTTCACTGCTCTTTTATTCATTTCCTGAGGCAATCACAAGCATAAGTCATATATATGTCTAATTGCTTTAAAATAGTTACTGCTTGGTACCAGGGGTTCCCATGTATACTCTTACCTACTTAGTAGGCTTGAGAACAGAACCCAGGCCAAAAGTTTAGTGGAATTCCTTCTCAATCTACAGCTGGGTGCATTGGATCATTTCCACCATCCTTCACTATCTAGTTACTAAGATTGGAAGGACTGCGGATCCAGGCCAGTCAAGGTAGCAGGCTAGACAAGTTGGTGTAAAACTCTGATGCCACTGATGATGGGAATGCTAAAAGGACAAATCAGGTGCATGTTCTATTGGAAAGAAAACCCCTATCCTAAAATTAACCACTGATATGACGCTGGACTAGCAAGAAAAATATAACCAAAGTTGAAATACTCACAATTTCCCACAACCAAAATAAGTATGTACATGAACATTCAAAAACTTAGTAAAATCTGTTCTTTGCTCTAATATCAGCTTTATCTGATTATCATATGATGTGACAGAACAGTTTTTTCATTAAACTTAAGATAATTTAAAAAGACCTAGAAAATTCTCTCTCATTTATTAAGTGCAAATGAATGGCAAATTGCCTCATTTTTTACATATTTGACTACCACTATTAATTCGTCTTATGATTATTATTAATAGTAATATATTCTGATTTATTACTTTAAACTTTTTGCTTTTCTGCTGAAGTTGAAGTATTTAAATAGTATCATCAAATTATATTCCTTGGGTATTTAAGGAAGTTTTTTAGAAAGTTGTTAACCAATGGCTTCTAAGAATTCTTAATTGGTATATATTTTGGTTTATTTTTTAATTTCTATTCAATTTTATTGTAATGGTAATATACACAGGGGTTAAAGTTACATAAATGAGGTAGTGAATACATTTCTTAGGGAAGGAACATTGTTATATCTTACACCGATATTTTTTGTACACTCAAAACAAGAACTACTGATGCTTTTGCTGTTGCTATTGATAATTGGCTACTTTTGCTTTCTTTGTTCATACATTTTTATTATAAAATTGATATACAGAGGGTTTACACTTAATTAAGTCATCTAAAGAGTACACTTCATTTTATTTTCTAAATTTCAAAATTTGGGCTTAAATGTTTTCATTTGTTTCTTTAGTATAATTCATTTTTTTTCAGATTTGTAGAATTAGTTAATTTATTTTTGCATGATTTTTACACATGTAAATTATTCAGACAGATATATTTTGCTTTTATAATATTTAACATGTGACTATTTAAAAATTGTTTTCTTATTTTTATATGATTAATGATGTTAAATAAATTTATTTTCCTATACTTATAAACATATTTGTCCAGGTAACAAATACTTACTGTATTTTCAAAAAGCACATACTTTATTAAGAAAGGCTTCATTATTTGGTCACTTTTTGGAAATATTTTTATTTGAATTAAAATAAGTTTGAGCTCGGCATGGTGATTTGTGGCATAATTTTCTAGCTCTGGTGGGAAGTGTAGATAGAGTTTGTAATTCGGGAGACACTGGGAAACTCTGTGACCTTATTATAAAACTATTCAGGGTGAACTGACTAGAGGTATAGCCACGGCTACTGCTCAATAAACTCTTATGTAAATTCAAGGAATACAGGTCAGTCAGAATAATCTTGTAAAATGGTGTAGCTTCCGCCTTCATACTTGCTTTGAATCTTTTTACCATGTTTAGTAGTGAAGACAAAATAGTTCTACTATAACAACAGATACATAGAAGAATGTAACCGATTTGTCAAAAATAAATTCTTAGTTTTATGGTCAGTAAATTTTGAAAACTATCCTATGACTTTATGAAATAAAAATAAAATCTTGAATGGTGTATTGGCACTATTGTCTCTCGAGATTTAAAGAATGATCTTAGACTACTACCTCAATACTTTTTTGTTTTGTTTTGTTTTTTGTCATTCATGGGGCTTGAACTCAGCTTAGGCGCTGTGTGCTCTTCCGCTCAATGCGAGTGCTCTATCGCTTGAGTCACAACACCAGATCTGGTTTTCTAGTGGTTTATTGGATTTAAGGGTCTCATGGACGTTCCTGCCCGGTCTGGCTTTAAACTGTGATCCTCAGATCTCAGACTCCTCAGTAGCTAGGGTTACAGATATGAGCCGAGCTCAAACTTATTTAGTGTGTGGTTGTGTTCCAGTCGTAGGGCCTAGGCCCTGTCCCTCAGCTCTTCAGCTCAAGGCTAGCTCGACCACTTGAGCCACAGAGCCACTTCCAGCTTTTTTCTTTTTGCTTATGTGGTGCTGAGGAATCGCACCCAGGGCCTCATGCATGCAAGGCAAGCGCTCTAACACTGAGCCACCTTCCCAGCCCCCTAACAAGTACTTTCCTGTCTGGGCAAGTTTCAAACACAATTCTAAGATCTCATTACGCAGAACAGCTTTAATTATAGTTGTGAGTCACTGGCGCTTGGTTGGATGTATTTTTTAAATTTTAATTATGTTTTAAGATTTTTGTTTCACTATAATATACATCGTTCTACACATAAATTCAGATTTATGTATATATTTCTGATGACAACTAATCTCTAAAAATGTATGTCTTTCTACATATAATATATATATATATATATATATATATATATATATATATATATATATTGCTGAAGACAGACTTACTCTAAAACTTTTATGCTATGTTTTGACCTTTTCCATTTCAAAGATATACAGTCTATTGCTCCAAAAGTTTCCTAGAATAGAATAACTAATATTTCAATAGAATGTAGAATCTATTATTTCAAGGGAATTTTAGATATACACATGATATTGCAGTAACATTTACAGTATATTACTTGAAATAATTCTGTTCACACTCTTAAATATTTGCGTGTACTTATGGGGAGAGAGGAAGTTAATTCTTACTGGTTAGGAATTTGCAATACTTCCAAAATCTCTTCCAAAATTTGATATAAGCATGTAGTCAATCTACCTGTTACGGTTTAGTTTTTTTGTTTCTTTATTTGTAAAAATTTTTAATATGGATGCATGCACAGTGGTAACATTAAAAATATTAATCCAGATTTTGTGGGTATTTATATTTCTCTTGGGAAAACTAATGAGCTCCAAGAAAGTGTCCATAAGGAGCCTTTCAATTCCAATATCACAGTTTGTCTTAAAATGCTTTAAATTCTACACACTCTTATTGTGGACATAGGGTCATATTGTGGAATTTTTCTCCTCACAGAATGAGTACTACCCTATTGCTTAACATGGACAATGTACCTTCATAGATAGACTGGGCATTTGCAAAGAAGAAGTGGTAGTTGAACAATTTTCTTAGCAGTTTTTACAGATGAAATGGAAATAGAGCAACTATGAGCTCAAAAGGAATGCGCAAAGAAGACAAGGGCAAAAAGTAGAATATGCCAAGAAATGCTGAAGTATAATTTCAAATAATGTGCTCAGGTGTGAGGGTGTGTTCAAAGTACAGTTTAAGACAATGTGCTTGGATATCTTGGGGGGGAAACTGCTTTAACCTATTCTGGGATAATTGTACAAGTACAAGCCCCTAACTCTGACTCTAATCAGCCACAACGTCATCATCTAGGGACTATTTTCCAACTGCAAAGTGAGAAAAAGGGGCTCATCACAGTTAGTGTTCAGGTTGAAGCAGTGGCAATCACATAACTTTTCTATAATTCTTCAATTGTTTTGGAAAATTAAAATAGGAAATAGCCAAGTAATTATTTTGCATGTACCTAAATTAAGAGGGATATATTCTATTGGTGTCTCTTTAACTTGAAAGTTATAGATTATGTCTTATTATACTCTATCTTGGGACAAGATCTGCTGTCGGTCATTTTCTTCTCTTCCCCTCCACTTACATAATTGTTATTTAAAGAGACGTACATAAGCTTGCATTTCTAAATTCTTCAAAATTATATGAACTACTTTATACTTCTGGCAGCCTCCTATATCTTTCTCAAGGGAAATATTTTTGACATTACCATTTTTATCCTCTATGATATTGGATATCTACCTACCTAAATCAGTGCAAAATATACATGAGACTCATCCAGATATCTCAAAACTCATACCACGATAAAATCCTATCTTACTTAGAAATCATGCTTTTAGAATGTCTGGGGAAGTGGCATCTCTCATTTTTGAATGACACTAAGTGATACTTATATGCAATCATGTTTTAAACCAATATGCCACTCAGTAGATGAATGAATTGACAAAATGTGGTTTTTGTATGCACAGTGGAATTCTATACTTCAAATTCATATGGAACTGGAAAGACTTGGAAAAATCCTATGAAGTAAAATAATCAAGACACAAAGAAACAGATTCCGTGGTTTCCTCATTTGTAATAAGTTGGAAATGTCTAGGATAGTCCTAGCAGTTGAGCAAAATTGCTCAATAACTATGTTTGTATGACCATATAAGATGATGATGAGCAAAATGACCTCCTGGATATGGGAACAGAATTTTCTGTTTCTGATTGTTGATTTTAATGTACTATGTGATTTCTTTTTTCTTTTGTGTTTTCTCTTTGGTTTATGCCCTGTTATATTTGATTTCAGTATCCTGTGTATTGTATATACATTTATCTTAATTTGGCAAGGGAAGAGGCACAACGAAATGGCAAGACAAAGAACAAAGGGCAAACCAATGCAATAGCAATACTCAAAAACAACATGTTGGAATTTTACATTACAACTTATGAGCGGTATATGGGTGAAGGAAAACTGTGAGAAAAATGAGGGAGCGGGTAAAAAGTTCAACATGTTATGTATTCACTACCTTGCAATTACTGCAACCCCTTATATATATCACCTTGATAATAAAATTAAATTAAAAATGAGCTGCTTAAAATATAATTTCACTGTATTGGTATAGTAAATGTTATTCTATGTGTATTACTTTTTAAAGAAATGAACATTTTGGCTACTAATTTGAATTAATTACCCCTTTATCAGAGGGTCATCATTTTGAATATTATGAAACTATACAATATTTTCAGAATATACTTGCCATTATTTTGAAAAAAACATTATTTTAGTATTGTCTCATACTAAAACAGAAATAGTTCAATTCTATGGAAACTCCTAACTTTTCAACTGAATAATTGTTTAAGAGGGCAAAGTATATGTGTTCTTCAACATTCTTATTATTACTAACTACTCATTTTCACATTCTGAACATGCTATACTAGAGACATTCAAAACAGTACCTGTTTGCATTTTATTTAATTTTGAAATAGGTGCAGTTTTCAATGTGGCATTACATATTTAAATTCAAGAGAAAAAATAGCCACAGTATCGTAGAAGGTAAAACTATGAAGTATCTATATTAATTCCTCTAGAGTAAACATTTGTTCATCAAAGTAAGCCATTATTTCTATGGCCATCAATCCCAAGTTTTATGCCATAAAGTCATCCTAGCTCAACAATTTCGAACTTGTAATGTGCACCTTAAAATTCCTTAAATTCACAACATGACAAGCATATAAATATTGTGAAAAAATACTAAACTTTTGCTAATATGATGCCCTTCGTATTGTGGAAACAACCCTACACTAAACTTTGCTGCATCATTTTCCACCCAGTGTTATTCTTGAGATCAGAACACTTGCAAATATTATTTATAGTTATATAATTTATCTATCATAGATATTCAGGAGATCTGAATGTCTGAATATTAATATCTGAAGACTCTGGTTCAAATCCCACCCAGGAAGGAAGTTTCATTAGATTCTTACCTCCAACAAACTGCTCACGAAAAGCCTGACACAAGTGGCACTGAGGTTCAAGTGGTACAGCAGTAGCCTTGAGCAAAAACAGGCTCAGGGACAGTGCCCAGGCCTAGAAGATAAGTCCTAGGACAAACCAAACAACAAAAACAAAATAAAAACAGATCCTAAGCATATCATTTTTCTCATTGTATACAGAGGTACATAATTAAGGAAAAAAAGATGTCACACAATTACTCTCTTCATAACATGTAACACCAAAGTCTCAAAAAATTGCTCTTTTGCTAAATTCATAAATTAATAGCATCAATTTTTTGGCAACTTTATCTAGATTGTTCACATTGTCATGTTACTTATGAACTGTTGAAATTAACTATTAACTAAGTTCTAATTATACCTCACTTGAAAGAATATTTTAGGCAAATAGAATGCCAGAATCATTTGTGAATTTGTAAATTAAATCTTCTACTTAAAAAAATTTTTATAGTATCCTATAGAATATTAAATTACAAACAAAAATATTTATTTTAACTCTAAATTCTTATTTAGCCAGGTCTACAAATCCTACATTAAATGAACTTTCCTATTTCTCTAGGCTTAAGCTTTTGTAATCGTTCATCATTTCTTTGGAATCTAACAGAATGATTATTGCTTTTTAAAATTCTTGGTTGGGAATCATGAACTCTTTTGCATCTAGTAATGTTCTGTAATGAAGACGATATTTAAACACAACTGAGGATTATATATGAGTTGCAGTTCAATAGGAAACTTGACATCTCAAAACATAATGACAAAATCAGCCCAAACTTCCAACTGTGTGTTCCTTTCTGACTTATTTTTTATTCCTTTCTTGGTTTGTTTTATTGAGACAAAATTATACTACCTAGTCCAGTGAAAGTATCACTATGTCATTCCACTTTCTATTTACCTGTTTAAGTCTGAGTAATATAATTCCTGGCTTGTATCACATTGTCCTACCATAGTTTGTCAGTTTATTTAATCTACATACAGACTAGCAATTCTGAACTTCTCCAATAATATTTTACACTAGACTGATGGCTGAGAATGTTCATGTACTATTTTCAAAGATGTTTTAATGTATGAAAAAGAATATGACCATTTTCAGATGCACATGAAGGGGTCTCTGATTTATTCCTTCCTGGAACCGATCCATTTATCCCTTTATTAATGATGACTTGACTTTCTTACTATTTTTGTTCCCACCTACATAATATTCTCAAGCTTTTGGGGAAATTTCACTTGAAGACTTTCTAATATTAAAAGTTATCACTTGATTTTAGTCTTACTCAGGGCATATTTTCTAACTTTTGTACAGAATCTGAGACTTGTTCCATATGTGTGTTTGATCATATAAGTGCCTCTGTGTGTATGTGCGTATTTGTATGTATATATGTATGCAAAAACCTCAAGCTCTTCTTCAGCAATCTTGCTCATAACTAGTATTCCATCATTTGAGCCATTCTCCTTTTTTTTTTTTTTTTTTGGTCCGGTCGTTGGGCCTGAACTCTGGGCTTGGGCGCTATCCCTCAGCTATTCAGCTCAAAGCTAGCACCATACCACTTGAGCCACAGCGCCACTTCCAGCTTTTTTCTTTTTGCTTGTGTGGTGCTGAGGATTGAACCCAGGGCCTTATGCATGCAAGGCAAGCGCTTTACCACTGAGCCACCTTCCCAGCCTCTTGAGCCATTCTTCTAATGCATGTTTTGGCTGGTTAATTATAGTGTTTCAAAGACTGTTTGTCCAAGCTGGATGCAAACTGAACTTCCCAGACTCCTTTGCATTCTTAAGTTTCATTTCTCCAGGGGTATCAACTTTTGAACTACAACCATTTTTGTGAGTGTAAAATCTAAGCTGTAGCACAGATTTTTAACTCGAGTTCATATAAAGATAAATGAACATACACATTACATATACTGAGTGTACACTGTTAGAAATGTGATCCTAAACAGGGTTCAAGTGGCTCACACCTGTAATCCTAGCTAATTAGGCTGAGATCTGAGGATTGCAGTTCAAATCCAGCATCAGTAGGAAAGTTTCTGAGGCATTTATCTCTAATTAACCACAAGAAAACTAGAAGTGGTGTGGGGCTCAAAGGTGGAGAAAAAGTTTTGAGCTGAAGAATAGAGGGACAGTGCCCAGGCCTGGAATTCAGGCCTGACTTCCATAAAAAAAGAAAGAAAGAAAAGAAAAGAAAAGAAATGTGATCTTAGCCACCACTTTATTGCTAGTATAATTCCTGCTCTCTTGACATGGACTTTTTTCCAGTTAAGTCCATGATCTTTTATCTGACTTGCCTGGAACCAGAATTATTCTTCCATTCTACTTTTTACAAATTTGCATGATTACCTATCATGATTTAGAGCTAGTAGAAGAAAGAGAGTGGTCTCATCCTTCATGTTCCACTTAGTAGTAATGCTTTCTCTGTCACTCCCATAGATCTACATACTGGCCTTGGCTTTATTTTTTCAACGTTGTCTTATTTGCAGAGTCTTCTATAGAGTATTGAACCATTATACTTAAATACAAAACTTCTCTTTCTCCTATACCTATTGTTTCTCCTTCTGTTAACTTATGTACACTTGGGTAATTATGCACAACACAAACACTGACCAAAAAAATGTTTTTGAGAACCTTCTTCCCACTTAAAATTGGTCTTAATTTACAGAGCACTTAGGAAATTTGAATTTAATGTACTCCAGGGTCATGTTTTTTTTCATATTTTTTATTGTGAAAATGATAGACAGAGGGGTTAGAGTTACATAAGTAAGTTAATGACTACATTATCTAAGGAGCATTGTTACCTTCTCTTTTTTCTTTCCCTTGCCATCCCTTTTCTCCCCACCATCCCAACTCTCCCCTCCTATCCCCAACTAGTAAAGTTCATTTTCAACATAGTGTCTTGTTCATCTCATTGTTACAACAGGTCATATTGTATCCTTGTTTCACCATTTTATTTCCCTTCCCCTCCCCACATTAGAAAAATGTATATGCATGATGCAGTTCACCGATACCAAACAGTGGTTATACCATGGAGGAAGAAAATAGAAGAGAAACAAAAAATATCACGTAATTCATGTTAGATACATTAAAAACAATAGTAAAAAAGAAAAAAAAAAACAAGTCGTGTCCCTATTTTGGGGCTCATTTCACTTAACATAATCTTATATGGCCATATGTACATGGATAATGTTTTATAAGCCATGTAAATTCCATATTTTCTCATTACTAAGTTGTCTCTGAAACACATATTACCTCATGACCAAAGATGTCTTTGTGCTATTTCAATGAAGTGAGAAAACATTCATTTTGCCTGGAGCAGCACCGTAGATTGTTACTGGAAGTAATTGGCAGGAACTTTTACAGGAAGTACAAACTGAATCCAGGAGAGAAATTTTACATAGAGAAATGACAAAGTTCAAGTTAATTTGTGCTCTCATTTTTACTGTACAAGAAAATAATCCAAGGCTTGAAGGAAACCCTGTCCCTGACTTTTCGAGTGTGCTCTTTACTCATAAAAGTTTCTGTAAACTTCTAGTTGAGAGTATTACAAAAGGAAACAATATGAAATTTGAAGACCAGCATAGAAAAAAATGGAAATAACATTGTTGTACAATGTTCTACTACAAAGAAACAAAACACGGAAGTTTTAAAATGTCTTATGCATGGATATTTTACTCCTCAGATGATTCTCTTGTTGTAAAAGTCAGATATCCATCCTTTATTCTGGTGCTGAGTTCGCCATATCAATAAGGATTCCAAAAAGCAGGATCCAGTGAGTATGATCAGCAAAAGGAGCCTCTTTTCAAACCAGTGTTTTAAGGATGGTCCAAAGAAATATGTGGGGTTTTTTTCATTTCATGTTTGTTTGTTTAGTTTGTGCCGCTTCTGGGGCTTGAACTCAGAGGCTGGACCCTGTCCCTGAGCATTTGTCTTTCCTGCCCACCTGCTCCCAAAGCTAGTACACTACTGCTTGAGCCAAAAGTCCACTTCCGGATTTTTTGGATTTTAATTAGAGATAAGAATTTGACAGATTCTCCTGCCTGGGTCGGCTTTGAACTGAGATAGTAAGATAGCTAAGTGACATCAACTGTATGGACTTCTCTTTTGAACCAAGAAATATTAGATGAAGTTTATTATAAAGGTATTATTTGACAATTTTTAAAAGAAGAGAACACATCCAGCAATAAGCCATAACTTAAATAATTCAGCAAAATAGGTGCATTGAATCATATTGGAATTTTTTTTTTCTTGGGAAGATTACTAGTGACTTCGTAGTTCCTTTTGGGGAAACGAAAATTATATTTGACTTTTTTGTTGGTCGTGGGGCTTGAACTCTGATCCTGGGCACTGTTCCTCAGCTCTTGAGCTCAAATTGAATGCTCTAACACTTTAGATACAGCACCACTCCCTGGTTTCTGATGGCTAATTGAAGATAAGTGTCTCATGTACTTTCCTGATCAGGCTAGCTTTGAACCACAATCTTCTGGTCTCAACCTCTTGCGTAGCTAGGATGACAGGCGTGAGCCACCAGCACCCGGCTCATATTTGCATTTATGTGCACTTAATGACACTGTAGACAAATAATGAAAATTTGAATCAAATGATGACATTTCAGCTTTTCAGAAAATTTGAGGTAGCAAATAATATGTCTTCCTTTTCCATGCTGTTACATTAATGACTCATGAGCTATTGGACTTTAATTTAGCATCCTCTAATGTCTGCGATGGTGGACTTACTATAACTAATTGTTAGCATAGAAATATAGAAAGCCTGATATTTTTATAAAGCAATGGAGATCAGATAGGAAAGAACAACATAGAATGACATACAATTTATCACACAGAGATTAAGAATTAGCCTAAATGATATAGAATGCTAAAGGTAATGAGAAATAAGCTTGGTTGATAACTAGTTCTTCAATAACCAGATATGGTTCCCTAGAACAGTTTCTGGTATAATTTTGTTATTATTATTGTAAGGTCCCCTCCTGGATGGCTAACACACTCCACCCTCCTCTCAGCAAAGTCTCCACCCAGTACCTGCATTACCTAGGCAACTGGGACACCTGGAAGAAGTCACATCTGCATCCACTGAGGTCACATCTGAATTTGATGTGACCACACCTTTCTGCGCCCATACCCTAGATAAGGCCTAGCCCAAGCCCAGATGCCCTCTCTCTGCTCTTTCCTACCTCTTTCCCAGATGCTCTCTTTTTTAGCCCTTTTTTCTCTTTTCTAGCTCTTTTCTCTTTTCCAGCTCTCTCCCTTTCCAGCTCTTTCTCTTTCCCACATCTCCCAGCTCTCTTTCCCAGGCCTTTACCCAACACGTGGAGGACCAAGATGGCCTGGTGCCATCTGGAAGGAAGAATAAACTTATTCCTTTCCTGAATACCACGTGCATAGTGCTGTTTTTACTCAGCTACCTCTTTTTTAAAAAATGTAAAAATTATCATTTTTTTTCTTCCATCTGGGTTTATTCCTTCACTTCTATCACAACTATTAAATAGCTGGTGCCTTTTTGGTGCCAAAACTGACCAAAAAGATTTATAATTCTGACTTAGACTACCCTACACATTGTGATTAGCAGTGACCACTCAAAAGCCTGGAATCTGAATTTCCAGGATTAATATTTACCTGATATCTAACCACATTCCTGACATTAATTGCGTGACTTACTAACAAAACCTTTTTTTTAAATCAGGACACCCTTCTAATATAGGTAAAGTACATAAATTAAGAACAATTGTCAAGTCATAATTGGAAGGAGCAAATATATATTCAAATATAGGTTCTTTATTTGGCATTTACTAGGTAAATGCATTTTTCCCAGTCCTGGGCTTGAACTCAGGGCCAGGGAACTCTTCCTCAGATTTTTCTTTTATTTTGCTTAACGCTTGCACTCTACCACTTGAGGCACAGCACCACTTCCTTTTCTGTTTATGTGGTACTGAGGAATTGAACCCAGGGTTTCATGCATTCTAAGCAATCACTGTACTATGAAGCCACATTCCCAGAGCCCTAAATGACTTTCTTAAGATGGCATAACTTTTTCATTCCATTACTATATATTATAATTTAGGCTAGGTGGTAGAAAAGGAAGTGGAAAACAATACTAAGTCCAGTAAGGCTGACATTCCTATCACATCCCTACAGAAGTACAGTGTTGAAGACCTGCAGGACTCATAGGGATGTTGCATGTTATATTATTATAATAAAAAAAAAACATAAAAACTCATCCCGGACATCCATAACTTTCTGCTTCCACTTTCAAGTTCAAGAGCCAAAAATTGAAGCCTTTTTAATTGATTGGGGACATTTCCTAGAAAGGAAGAAGGAGGATGTGGAAGGTGATGTTGGGAAAATATGTATATTGGCTCCCAGTACACATTTTTTGCATTTTTAAAAAGTGCTACTGACGAACTCCCACATCTACTTGAATATTTTGTCTGCACAAGATGCAGATAAATGAAGACATTTATTCTGGTGGATAGTCACATGCATTAACAAAATCCAGTTCTGGAAAAAAAAGTTACCAGTATAAAGTATTGTCTTTAAAATGGTTTCATGTCCTAGCAGAATAAAATGTAGTGTTGAAATGATTAGTCCAGCTTTCTTTGAGATTTTATGCTGTCTCAGTATTAAGATGTTCACTACTTCCAGTAACATGGAAGCATAAAAGACATGATTTGAAGATATCAGTAGTTTTAGGAAGAAAGGTACATAATACTTTCCTTCCTGCAGAGACATGTGATGGCCAGTATGACTGATTGCATTAGAGTTCTTTACTTTTTCCTCTTTATCGCAAGTGTTGCATATCTTGGCATATTAGTCTGCCCTGCATCAGCTTCCTGTAGGTGAGATTTACCTCTACTCTACAATGTCAAGATGGGTCATGTGACTTACTTCAGCTTACAAAAATGAACCAGAAGTGGTCAAAAGCTATTTCTAGGGGAAGATTTCTATCCCATTGTTTGTGTCTAAGAGCTAACTTCTTTTCCCTTAGCTATACAAATAGCATACTTCCAGAGGGAATCTTTTTTCAACTTATATACTGGAAGAATATAGCATGTAAAATGAGGCAAAACTCAAACACAGCAAGAATTAAGCGAATATTAGAATGTGATATTAATGTTAGTTTCTTACCATTCTTGTATGACTACAGCACATCAGAATTTAAGAAATACTGAACAAGTACTAAACAAATATATAACACTTCCTGTTTGACGCTATTACTTTTTTTATATAAATAAGCATTCTCTATGTGATCACTTGAGGGGTTAAAATTTTCTTTTTTTCTTTTTTGTCGGTCGTGAGGCTTGAACTCTGGGCCTGGTCGATGTCCCTCAGCTCATCAGCCAACGCAAGCGCTCTACCACTTGAGCTACAGCACCACTTCCGGTTTTCTGGTGGTTTATTGGAGATAGGAATCTCACAGTCTCTCCTGCCCGGGCTGGCTTTGAACTGTGATCCTCAGATCTCAGCCTCCTGAGTTGCTAGGATTACAGGCGTGAGCCACCAGCACCCGGCTGGGGTTAACTTTTTCTATAAATGTATTTAATCACTCTAGAGCACTGTATGTAACTTCCACAATAATTATCAAGAACTTTTGATTGAGATGAGGAAGAACAAAATATCTAGATTTGTCGCTTCTCTTTTCCTCTTCTCCTTTTTCTAGTGAGAATTTTCATCCTTTCTCCAAATTCTCCTATTAATAAAGGAAGAATGACACATGTGGATATCAAGCAAAAGGCTTCAAAGCCAGAATTTAATTCTTTCAAAAATAGATGAAATAAATCAGAGTGCCTCAAGGAAGAAGAAAAACATGATTTTTCCCCTTTCTGGCTTCAACAATAGAGTCTGAACACGACTCTAAAAATATAATAAACAATTTGCCTTGGCTAATTTTTTAAAAATATTGTTTTATAATAAATAATAATTTTAACAATTAAAAAATTTAAAATATATAGTAATTTGTTGTTTGCTTTTGGTAGGCATAAAATAAGACTGCATTAACTTTGTGTGAGTTGAGAGGCTAAATTTTATCAGAATCCAAACAAAATGAAAAACATATGATGTTAAGATAAATAGCTTTTAGGTACATTTTCAACGTGACATACACACAGGGACATCTTTATCCTTCTTTTCCTCTCCACTCGTCAATAAGCAGTTCATGTAATTCAAATAGCTATGTTTCTTTCAGAAATAGATTACACATAAACAAGTTAAAAGACGAGAACCAGTATTGGTGGTGCATTCTTTAAAAATAGCAGTCACATAACTATTAACCATAATTCTAAAATGATAACAATAAAATGCTCTTGAAAAGAGAAGATTGTACGCAGAATATACAAAAAGTGGTAATGTCAGAACTGATTCAGGAGCTGCTGTCTGATATGTAAGATTTCTAGTATATGACAATTTTTAATCAGGATTAAATGCTTTCAGGAACCCATTTTTTTCTAGTTACATTTTATTAAAGAAATATGTTGTTCAAAATTAATGAAAGCATAACAGGTTATAATCTGTAGAAAGAGTGCTTACACATTCATTGTGGTAGGCAGTAAAATACCTTTCCAAAATATCTATAGTCCCAAAATATCTGATCCATCAAATGTTGATTTACATTTTATATGTAAGGTTGTAAAATAATCACCTTTCATTACCCAAGGAACACAAATTTGAATAATTATCAGATGGGCAAAGTATATTCAAAAGTCCCAGCTGTAGTTCGAAAAGGACATCATTAGGTAAGAATCATCAGAAAGATGTAAAGATGCTACATTAGAAGATAAAGGAAAAGACAAAAACACAGATTCTGAAGTTTCTGGAAAGTGGACCAGGAAGTAAATGCTTTTTCCACTAGAATCACCTGAAAAATATTTTAGCTCAGTAGGGGACTCAATTTTAATCTAGTGAGACGTATTTTAGATTTCTGATCTTTAGAAATGTAAATGATAAATATGGATTATTCGAGCCAAGTATCTTGTAGAAATATTTTACAGCAGATTTGGTTTGGTAAGCTAACTCAACTACAACCTTTTCCTGATGCAACTACAAGGATACCACATGTCCTAGTTTCTGAGAATAAAAAAAGTTGCCACCAGCTTTGTACACATATATGATGTACATACTACTAAGGGCCTTGCATTAATGAAGTCTTGAATTCCTAAATAATATTTAAACAAGAAGCTCCCTATATTCATTTTCACATTTGGGGATCACTAAGTACAAAAGTTATGTAGAAGGCTAGGGTAAGAATATAGAAATGAAATCTGTCTCTTATTATTATAAAGATAATTTATGTCATTTTGATTTAAAGTTTCTAAGGAAATAAAAAAAAAGGTAAAACCGAAACAGTAACTCTATCTTCTCTCCTTCCTAACTTTCCAACAGAAATTAGAGAATCCAGTAAAGATAAGCAAGCCCAGGATGGTATAGGATGTTATAGGATCACTAGATGTTGAAAAAGAAGTTAACAAAAATGGGTCCCATGGAACAATGGGAAACAAAATCAACACCTACAGATTGTGATATAGCAAGAAAATAGTTTCCACTATGCTAAGTCTTTGACATTTTAGGTTTGTTTACACAGGTAATTTCATCTCAGGAAATTACTTTATTAATACTCAAGGGTTTGCAGCGTATAAACCAGCAACAAATAATGCTTCTAAATGTAAACAAGCATGATACTAAGAGTAATCAAGGCATTGCTATAGCTGATAAACAAGAATGATCTTGGGGAATAGTCAAACAATCTTGAACTTTTTCATACCTTTCCTCTTCTCCAACATTAGAAGACCTAGTCTAGATATGTAAAACATTAATAAAGGATTTTTATATTTTTTTATCGTCCACACTAATGCAAATAAACTTTTCCATTTTGCAAACCTGACTTTGAAAGAGTCAGACCCTCACCATTATTTTATAGACAAACGTTCACTGCTTTGACTTAGTTGTTTCTTGACTTTGGGTGTTGCTCTCTATTATTTTGGCAACTACATAGAAAAACAAGATAAAAGCATTTTACTTATTTTGGATTGTTCAAAGTCAAGCTGCCTTCAGTTTTCTGTTCCCTTCTTCACTGCTAATTGAAGTTTAATTATTGCTCTTAAATGATAACAAAAATGTGATACTTTAACGTATATTCTCATTGAAACCAGTGAAAACAAGAGTGTCTGCGATTATTATATCATTGTTTTCAAATATTTTTCTTGGCTATTTTCATTATTGCCTTTGTTCCTGTCTTCTAATCAAGAAAACAAGGTTACACAAAAGTTTTTCATAAGGAATAGGATGTTAGGCATAAAAAAAATAGATATATAATTAAAGGTTTTCATCTCTTAAGAGACTGAAAAGACCAGAAGACATTTTGTTATTACTTGTACAGTTAAGATGACTTGAAAGTTTTGGTTCTTAAACTAAGTGAAATGCATGCAAAATGTTACAGTTGTTCCATAAAAATGATTTATGGTTTATACTTTTATGCTTCAATGAGATGAAACCTCTTACAAGGTTGGAGGGCATATTTATTTTAGGGTAGAAGAGTTAATATTAGAAAGCCAAGGGAGATTCCTAAAACAACACTGCCTATCACGTATCAGTTAATTAAACTTATGGCATATAAGTATATAATCATACAAATATGAATTGAGTGAGAAATATGTGATTTACACAATTGATTCAATGACAACTAGTATATCTAGTGAGGATCTAAAAGTCTTATAATACATATTTTAACATTTATAACAAAATATTTGTTTATTTGTAACTGTTTATTTTTAATTTTTGTCGGTCATGGAGCTTGCAATCTTGACCTGGACGATATCCATCAGGTCTTCAGCTCAAGACTAGTGCTCTACAACTTGAGTCACAGCCAGTTTTCTGGTGGGTGTTTGGAGGTAAGAGTCTCACGGACTTTCCTGCCTAGTCTGGCTTTGAACAATGAGTCTCACCTCTTAGCCTCCTCAGTAGCTAGGGTTACAAGCATGAGCCATTGGCGCCTAATAGCATAATTATTTTTTACACATTTATGAAGTATGGAGTGATAATCCCATTCATTTATATATTGTTTAATGATCAAGCCACACCATATCCATTAATTTCTGCATGTAACATTTCTTTATAGGGAGAATGCTCAAAAACTTTTCTTCTGGCTGTGATGAAATATCTATTCTTAACTATAATCCCTTTGCTTCTTGTAGTATAAAATTAATATATTTACATTTAGTGATGGAAGTCTGCTAATTAAAGTTATATAAAACATGAATTGTAAAGTGAAAGAAGTTCATAGTTCCATTACTTGTTTAAAGAAAATAATTATGCATTTTTTCAATTATATTTCTTTGGGAATGTGCAATATTCATTGATTTAACTGTTAAAATCGATAACAGTTACATTATATCAAGTAGATTCAAGCTTGTATTTGAAAATTGCACACTTAACACCAATATTCTTCCACTTTCTTCTAAGACATAATTAAAATAATGGTATAGCAAAGCTTGGTGTTAGTTGTTCATGTGTAGTAGAATCATAGAAACTCAGGAAGCTAACACCTGAAAATTTTAGCTCAATATCAGTCCAAACAGACGAAAATATGAAAACTTATCTCCAATTATCCAGCAGGAGGAAGAAGGTGTGGATGTGGCTCAAGGAATACCATGTCATCAGCTATGAGCAAAAACACAAGGGAGACCATTAAACATTGAGTTCAAGCCCTAAAAATGGCATATACACACAATACAACAACAAAAAGTAGTATGAGCATTAATAATGAAGACAAAATAGTAGAAAATATCCTGAGAAATGTGAAAACATCTGGAAGACAGAAATTATTAGACAGAATTTTGATTCATGAGAGGTAAAAGTCACAGTATAATTTAGACAATCTCATTGTAGTCATTTGTGCTGAAATCTGGCTATTGGGTAACATGTGAAAGAGCAGACTGGATTACCTGACATATCAGACTTCGTCTGTAACTATGCATCATCCCACTCTGCAAAAATCTAAAATCGTACTTGTTAATTTAAAAAGAACCTCATGTTAGAGACTGTTTGGTCCACACAGACTGGGGTCCTTATTTTGAGGTTTCAGACCAGTGCATTTTTAATAAACACTCCTGTTTTACCCCTCTTCCCTGGTGCAGCTATAAATTACTAAACTGGCACCAAGCCAAGGCTTTGAACTAGACCCCGCCTGCTTTAGTCCCTCCCTTTCTCCAGCTACAACTCAGTTCACATACTATCTCTCTTTTAGCATTAGTTATTTTCTTACTCATCCCCACCAGAAAAATATTACATTCATGTAAACCCACTATGAATAACCTAGTTAGAAAAGGGAGAGAGGCATTGGCTGAGACATTCATCTGTAGCTTTGCTCCCTAATAAATCTGTGCTACACTATCTTTTTTTAATGGCTTTTGATTCTGACAAATGATTGATTTGGTTTAATGTAATCCCAATTATCCAGACTTACTTTGGAAGTTTAGACCTGTCCCAAGGAGCCCCCATGTTTCCCCCTAACTCCTCCTGTTAACGATTTCAAGGTATCTGGACTTACATTGAGGTCTTTGATCCATTTGGAATCGATTCTGGTATAGGGGGATATATAAGGATGTACCTTCAGTTGCCTGTGCACAGCCAATTCTACCAGCACATCTTTTTGAAGAGGCTGCTTTTCTTCTATCCTGTGTTTCTGGCTTCCTTATCAAAGATTATGTACCTATTGGTGTGGATTAATTTCTGGTGCTTCAATTCTGTTGTATTGATGGAATTCTGCGCTTCCATTGGAAAAAATGGCATTACCCCAATCCTGAAGAAATGGAAAGACTGAGAAACAATGATGTTAAATGAAATAAGCCACATCCAATTAAGTATATGCTACATGGCTTTCCTCATTTCTAATAACTAGATATATCCATAAATCTACCAGGTAATGCAACAGAAAATAAATGACATATAATTACACTTGGATATTATTAACAGCACTCTAAACATTCACATGGCAAGAACAATGGAAGCTTTTCTTAGGAGAGGATCACAATGGCTCAATAGCTATGTGCATATGGCCAGATAAAGTGATGCTTATTGCAATGAACTTTAAGAATCAATCATACATGTGAAATACATATATATGCATATAATTTTAAAATATGTCACATAACAAACGACTTCCCTGTAAACTCAACAGCAACATTCTAAGTTTAGAAGATAAAATTGAGGAAATTTTTCAACACATAATCTAAAATGCATAGAGGAAAAGGGAGAGAAAAGATAACATGGAAAGTAGAATAGTTAACTTCTGAAGAATTCATAAACAATTTCCAAAACTATACAAGAGAGCAGGGGTACAGCCCAGTTGTAGAACTAGACTAATATATACAAAGCCATGGGTTCAATCGCCAAGAAGGACTAATAAAAAGTTAATAAACAATAATAATACAATAATTACTTGAAATAAATGCTTTCATATTAGAGAGGCCTGAATCCTCAAACAGTAAATAAAATATTCTCACTTCTTGTACCCAATGACATGAAACTACAAGAAAGAAGAGCAAATAGATTCCTTTTCTGTCCATGAAACTACAAGAATGAAGAGCAAATAGTTTCCTTTTCTGTCCTTTCCTTTCCTTTTTCTGTTGTCTTCTTTTTTATCCTTTGATAATACTGGTGCTTGAAGTTGCTATGGCTCTAACCACTTTATATTATTTTTCAGGCCAAGCCTTCCTTGAGCAATGATATCTTACCTATGGCTTCCACAAACGTGAGTAACAGGAAATTACACTCTATCTAGCTTACTTTGGTTTGGTAATTTCTCACTTCTTTTGTAAAAATTGGCCCTGATATCAATCTTCTAATCTCTGCTTTCTAATTAGCAAGGTATATTTCATCTCAAGCTTGTACCCAGACTAGTTCTCAATGTAAAAATTCAATATTGACTTCTGTTTTCTTGATATCATTAAATTCTATTGAGGTTAGTATGGATCTTTATGATGTTATAAGAACACAGAGATATCCCTTGAATACTTTTCCCAGTTTCTTTAAATTTTTATTGTAAGACATCACAAGTAGACATTAATATTTCACAAGTACCTTAAGCAGCATTCAGCTGTTTTAATGATTTTGTTCACATTTTTAATCCAATATAATGTTATCAACTCTATGAATATACTATATTTACAGATACATTTCTTTACTAAAAATGAGTCTGTCTCATGCTATTCTTTTATAATTAAACCCACTACTTCTCTTTGTCCCATACCAAACATGTTTCATCTTGGTAACACATTTTTTTCTCTGACTTCTAGATCATGCAATAAATAAGTATTTAAGATTGCATACACATATATGATAGATTATTCCCAATTATTGTATGCCTTAATATTGTATTGAATTCACTCGAGTTGCCTTTTGGTTCTGTTATTAGAGAATGTAGCACAATTCTTTTCCCATTCACCTGAAGAAAGCCTGAATTTATTTCCATTTTTTAGAGGAAATAATGCTGCTATAAACCTCTGTGTTTTGGCTTTGGGGTGAATGTTACATTTTATTTCTGTGAGACAAAGCCTGAAGAGATCAATTCCTATGCTATGCTATGGGTTACATATTTCATATTCTAGTAACCTGTCACAATGTTTTCAGACGTGGCTTTCCCATTTGACATTCCTGCCATGATCCACAGTTTCTTGTTTCTTGATAGCATTTAGCATGGTCATTATTGTATTACATGAAGTAATTCTCATCCATATTTTATGATGTCATTTTATATTTAATGTGCATTTATTTGATGACTAATGATGATTTTCTTGTGCTTATTTTTCACAAGGTGTATTTTGCTGGTTTCTAATTTTTTTTAAGAGTAGGTTTTGAGAGTTCTATGTAGAGTTAGGATTTGCAAATATTTTAACCTTGACTCTAGGAACCCTTCATTATTATCATCAATACCATCATCATCATCATCATGATCATCATCATCACTATTACTATTACTACTATTACTTTTGTACATGTATATATGGTCCTGGGGTTTGAAATCAGGGTCCCTGAGAATTATTGCATTTTGTTAACAATTTACCCTTTGAGTTATGCCTCACTACTGATTTTTGTAAATTAATCAGAGATAAGATTCTCAGGGACTTTATTTTATGGGCTGGCTTCAAACTGCAATACTCAAATCACAGACTCCCATGTAGCTAGGATGAGATACATGAGCCCTCTGCTCCCAATTTGTATTCGCTACTTGTATATGAGCTTTCACAGACCAAATTTTATTTTAAACTTTTATTGAGTTCTACTATGTAAAGTTTCCTTTCCTATAAGTTTAATGCCTAAGTTAAGAATATTTCATCTCCAAAATTGTCAAGACATCTTTCTTTGCTTTACATTTACATCACTCTTTTTGATTTATATGCCACGTTTTAATCCTGCTTGAAGTTAATATTTGAATAAATTGTTATGTTTAAATCAATGTTCCTTTTTTAATTCTCCCCAATACTGGCTAACCTATCGCTTATTAAAGAGAATATCATTCCACAAATATTGGATTTTACTCCTTATTAAATATTCTATGATAATAATTATGTCGATCCAATCTGGTGCCTTATAGACCCATTGAGCTGTGTAATCTTTCCTTTACAAACATAACAATTTTACACTAACAGCTTTAATATTGGACAGAGAAATATATTTCAGTTTATATTCCTTTGTCAATGAGTCAAAGAGTGCTGGTTAGGTGTTTTTAGAAATTGTCAAATACTTATAAATATTAATGCCAATGAAAAACTTTAACCTTCCTGAATAAGTTATCAAAAACCTGAAATACACATGTCTGTTATAATATAGCAAGAAGCAAAGAACTTGAAAAGATCATATCATGCCTAGACATTGCATACATATAGAGATTAATGGAAATAGAAACATCAATAAGATAGCCCTGCACAACCACTATGTAGAAATTGGAATCCTTATACATTGGTGCTTGGCACTTAAAGTGATATAGTCAGTTTGTTAAACATACTGGCAATCTTTAAGATATTATACATAGTGTTGCCTCTATGATCCAGCATTTTCAATCATAATTTTATTTACAAAATATATTTCAACTTATGTCAAATGAGACACAGGTACAAGAATAGATATTGCAAACCCTTTTACAATAGAATATAATAAATTGTTGAAATGCCCATTGAGGATTTAATACAATTATACACATGCATGTAAAACAACATGAAAAAAATTACATGGAATTACTTGGGAAACACTAATACTGCATGTGAAAAATGGATAAAACAGACTACACTTTCCTTTTTTTTTTTTTTTTTGGTGGTGGGGGCCCCGTAGTGGAGCATGGACTCTGGGCCTGGGCACTCTCCCTCAGCTCTTCAGCTCAAGGCTAGTGCTCTATCAATTAAGCCACAGCTCAACTTGCGTCTTTTTTCTTTTTGCTTATCTGGTGCTGAGGAATCGAACCCAGGGCCTCCTATATGCAAGGCAAGCGCTCTACCACTGAGCCATCTTCCCAGCCCTATACTACATTTTCTACTTACAATGAGATGTACAAGTCGTTATGTCGAAAACAAACTTTACAACTTTCGTGCGGGGGGGGGGGGGTGCGGGGAGGATTGAGTGGGGGTTTGGGGGGAGGATGGGAAGGGATGGGAAGGAAAAACAAAGGAGGAGGCTACAATGCTTAATAAGAAATGTACTAATTATATGAGCTTTTTTAAATTGGCACATCTGTAGTGGTAGACTATGAAGTAATGTTTGGTCAAGTGGAGGGTATTTTCAAATGATGACAGGAAGTGACTACTACTAAATATTGGAGTATTTTGAGAGAGCAGTGATGATAAAATGTTCTAGAACTGAAGGAGATATTCATAGTCCAACTCTTAGACATTCTATGAATCATTGTACTTTATTGAAGAATTGTAGATTGCATTTACACTAACCTTGGGAAAAATTTTAGAATAGTGGTGGGTGAATATGAGTGATAATTTAGAACTTAAAATCAGAGAATTCTGTAATGAATGAGTTTAGTATGTTGATGAATAAGACTACCAATAAAATTTTATCTGTGCTTATCCTCTGAGTGACGATGTATGACATTGCGAGCCAGTAAATAGTCTACAAAATTATGTAAATTGAGGGATGAAATAGGATTGAGAGGGATGAGGGATAATGAACCTCAAGTTGCATTGTATTAGCCATGAAATGTGTCTTAGTGGTAGACTGTTGGCCTTGCAAGTATGAGGCCCTGAGTTTGATTCCTCAGTACTACAAAAACAAAAAAAGCTGGAATTGGCACTATGACACAAGTCGTAGAGTGCTAGCATGAGGAAAAGAATCTCAAGGACATCGCAAAGGCCTTGAGTTCAAGCCCAAGGAGTAGCCAAAAATAAAAAAAGATGCATTGTTTTAAGCCAGGCACTAGAGGCTCACGGTTGTTTTCCTAGATACACAGGAGGCTGATGATTGAGGTTTGAAGCCAACCCTAGCAGGAAAGTCTGTGAGATTCTTATCTCCAATTAAATCTCAGAAAAATCTGAAATTGCTGCTGTGCCTCAAGTGATAAAGTTCTAGTGTTCATCCAAAGGAGCTCAGGGACAGCGCTCAGACCCAGATTTCAAACCTCAGGAGAGAAAAAAGAAAAAAAAAAAAAACCTCACTAAACAGTATTCATAAACTGCTTTGTCACACTGCAATTCGAATTCAATTACTTAAAGTTAATTAAAAAATATGATAAGAATAAAATACGAATCATTTTGGGAACAAGACATAGATAGAATTGAAAGGTTGTTACAGGGGACAAAGTAAATTTTATATCAGGAAGTTTGAGTTGAAATTTGTTCTTCAGTCTTCTTACATCATTTATGAAAGTGACAGTATTGCCAGTTATGGGTCAATTTCCTTGAGGAAGCGATTGTATTCTGCTTTCTTTTCATAGAAACCATACAAGTAATTTTTTGCCTCTTTTTTTTTTAATTGTGAAAGTACATTACATAGGGGTTACAATTACATGGACAAGGTTATAAGTACATTTCTCTTTTTCTTTTTTTTGGGGTCCGGTCATGGGGCTTGAACTCTGGGCCTGGGCGCTGTCCCTCAGCTCTTCAGCTCAAGGCTAGCGCCCTACTACTTGAGCCATAGCGCCACTTCTGGCTTTTTTTCTTTTTGCTTATATGGTGCTGAGGAATTGAACCCAGTGCTTCATGCATGCAAGGCAAGCGCTCTACCACTGAGCCACCTTCCCAGCCCACGTACATTTCTTATAAACCATTGTTGCCTACTCCTTTGTTTCCCCTTCCCAACACTTCCCATCTTCCCCTCATCCCCCCCCCAGCCAAAGTTGTACATTTTATTTCTTTAAATAAAATCTTGTACATCTCATTGTTGCAATGGGTCCACCTGTATCCTTATTTAAACAATCTCTTTTTTCCCTCACCTCCACAAATTATACCAACATCAAATACAGTGAAAGCAGGGGATATACAGAGGGGAATGGACATACAAAGCAATAAAGAAATCATCTTATAGGTATGTTAGGAACAATCGCAAGAAAGAAAACAAATTGAATCCTTATCTTGGGGTTCATTTCGCCTAACTGACCATTTCTGCTGGTCTCAGACATTAATTAGTTACTGAAAATAAGGGAAACCGTGGGAGTTACATTTCTTTAGTCATGGCTTACTTCACTTAATTTTTTCCAAGTCTTTCCACTTCCTAACAAATGGGGCAATTTCATTATTTCGCATGGAGGCATAGAATTCCATTTTGTATATATGCCACATTTTCTTGATCCATTCATCTACTGAGGGGCATCTCGGTTGTTTCCATATATTACCTTTGGTAAATAAATCTGCGATAAACATGGTTGTGCTTATAGCTTTGTTTGTGAACATTTGGGTAAATGCCCAAAAGTAGGATTGCTGGGTCATATGGGAGCTCTATGTGGAGTCTTTTGAGGAACCTCCATACTAGTTTCCAAAGTGGTTGAACCTGTTTACACTCCCACCAACAGTGCAGTAAGGTTCCCTTCTCTACACATCCCCTGAAGCATCTGTTCTTATTAGAGTTCTTTATTATACCCATTCTAACTGGGTGAGGTGGTATCTAAATGTTGTGTTGGTTTTTATTTCTTTTATGGCTAGGGAGGTTGAGTATTTCTTCAAGTGTATATTGGCCATTCTTCTTTCCTCTTCAGAGAAGTTTCTCTTTAAGACTTTAGCACCATTTTTTTTGTCCTTCCTCTCCACAAATTATACCAACATCAAATACAGTGAAAGCAGGGGTTATACTGTGGGGAAGAGACATTAATGGTTATGTCGAAAAACGAACTTCACAACGTTGGCGGTGGGGGGGTGAAGATCAGATTGGAGGAGGTAGGGGGACTATGGGTATGGATGGGGAGGGGAAACAAAGAGGAGGCAACAATGCTGGATAAGAAATGTACCGTTATCTTGCCCATGTGATTGTAATTCCTCTGTATGGATTTCTCACAGTAAATAAAAAGAAAGAAAATAATAACAAAAAAAAAAGAAATGTACTCATTACCTTCTTCATGTAACTATAACCCCTCTGTACAGTATTTTCACAATAAAAAACTTAATTTAAAAAAAAAGACTTTCGCTCACTTATTTATTGGGCAGTTGTTTCTTTGAACATTTGTTGTTGGGGGATTAAATTTTTTGAGTTCCGGTATATTTTAGATATGAGACCCTTGTCTGTTGTATGGCTAGTGAAGTACTTCTCCCAATCCGTGAGCTTTCTATTGATCTTGCTAGCAATGCCCTTTGCCATACAGAAGCTCTGCAATTTCATGCAATCCCATTTGTCCAACATTTATTTGAATTGTTGTGTTTCTGGGTATCAATTAAGAAAATTTCGGCTTGCGCCAAGGAGACCTCCTAGGGTAGCTATTAATCTGTCCTGTAATGTTTTCAGAGTTTCTGCTTTGACCCCGAGGTCTTTGCTCCATTTGTAGTTGATTCTGCTGCAGGGTGATATATCATGATCTGGCTTTAGTTTTCTACAAGTAGTTAACCAATTTTTTCAGCACCATTTACTGAAGAGGCTGTCTTTCTTCCACTCTAGTTTTTTAGTTCCCTCATCGAAGATTAAGTGGCTATAGGTCTATGAGTTCATTTCTGAGTTTTCAATTCTATTCCATTGGTCCTGAGGTCTGTTCTTGTGTCAGTACCAAGCTGTTTTGATTACTATGGCTTTGTAGTAGTGTTTGAAATTTGGTATTGATATTCCTCCTGTGGTGTTCTTTCTGTTGAGGATCGTTTTAGCTATTCGGGGTCTTTTATTGTTCCATATGAATTTTTGGAGTGCCTTTTCTATTTCGTTGAAGAATGAGGTTGGAATATTGATAGGTACAGCATTGAATTTGTAGATAGCCTTGGCAGGAAGTGCCATTTTCACGATGTTGATCCTTCCAATCCAGGAGCAAGGAAGGTTTTCCCACTTCCTAAGTTCTGTTTTGATTTCCTTTTTCAGGTTTTAAAGTTTTCATCATAAAGGTCCTTCACTTCTTTGATTAAGTAAATTTCTACATATTTTATTTTTGTGCACTATTATGAATGGATTTGCCTTCCTGATTTCTCCCACGCTTTACTCATTTTTGTCATACACATAAGCCATTGATTTTTGAGGGTTAATTTTATACCCTGCTTCTTTGCCAAATTTTGAATCAGCTTCAGTAATTTGGAAGTGGAGTCCGTGCGATTCTTTAAAATTATGTCATCTGCAAAGATTTTTATTTCATCTTTCCCGATTTAGAACCCCTTTATGTTTGCATGTTGTCATTGCGGTAGCTAAGCATTCTAATACTAAGTTGAAGAGAAGTAGAGAGTGGACATCCTTGTCTCTTTCCTAAGTTAAGAGGAAATGGCTTTATTCTTCCACCATTAAGTATAATGCTGGCAGTAGGTTTGTCATATACAGCCTTTATTGTATTGAGTAATGTTTCCTGGATTCCTAATTTTTTCAGACCCATCATCATAAAGGGTTTGATGGATCTTGTCAAATGCTTTTTCTGCATCTGTTGAGATAACCATGTGGTTCTTATCCTTGCTCTTTGTTGATGTGATGAGTTATATTAATTGATTTGTGTATATTGAACCAGCCTTCCATCCCTGAAATGAAACATGTTAGATCATGCTGCGTGATTTTTTGGATGAATTTTTGAAGTAGATTGGCCAAAGTTTTGTGGAGAAGTTTTGCGTAATATTCATCAAAAAATGGGTCTATAGTTCTTGTTATTTGATGAGTCCCTGCCTGTTTTTGGAATAAGGGTTATTATGACTTCATTGAATGAGTTTGGTAGTGAATTTTCCCTTTCAATTTCATTGAAGATTTGGAGGATTATTGTTTTGAGCTCTTCTTTGAAGGACTTGTAGAATTCCTCTGTAAATCCATCTATTCCTGGGCTTTTCTTAGATAGGAGGTCTCTTATTGCTGCTTCTATTTCAATCTTTGATATGGGGCTGTTAAGATGGTTTATCTGATCTTGGTTCCTTTTTGGCATGTACATATTTGCTAGGAAAAGGTCCATTTATACCAAGTTCTCAAACTTATTAATATAAAGGTTTGAGAAGCATTCCCTTATAATGTTCTGAATCTTGTTTCTGTGGTGATGTTTCCATTCTCATCTCTGAATTTTTTTATTTGGGTGTGTTTTCTTTTTCTGATAAGATTTGCTAACGGGCTTTCAGTTTAGTTAATTTTTTTGAAGAAACAACTCTTTGTTTTGTGGATTCTTTCTATGGATTTTAAAAAAAATTCTAATTCATTTAATTCCTATTTAATTTTAAGTATTTCTTTCCATCTACTGGGTTGGGGTTTATCTTGTTCTTTTTCAAGGTGGTTCAGATATCTCATAAAATTGTTGGTTTAAGATCTCTCCAATTTGTTGATGTAGGAACTCAGAGCTATAAACTTCCTTCTGCGTACTGCCTTTGCTCTTTCACAGAAGAACTGGTCATTTGTGTGTTCATTTTTGTTGAATATCATGAATATTTGAATTTACTTACTAATCTCTTCTATGACACACTGGTGATTCAACAGTATGTTGTTCAGTCTCCATGTGTTACAGGACTTTCTTTGGTGGCTTTTGGTTTTGAGTTCTAATTTTATTCCCTTGTGGTGTGAGAGAATGCACAGCAAAACTTCAATGTTTCTGAATTTGGAGAAGTTTGCTTCATGACCTAAAATGGGGTCTATTTTGGAAACTGTTCCTTGTAATGCTGAGAAAAACGTGTATTCTGATGCTGCTGGGTGAAATATGTCTGTTATATCTAGTTGATCCATGCAGTTGTTTAGATCTGCAGTTTCTCTGTTGAGATTTTGCCGATTTGATCTATCTCGTGGGTATGGTGGTGACTTAAATTCTTCAACAATTTTTGTCTTTGGATCTATGTGAGATTTGAGGGAAAGTAGTGTTTCTTGGATAAATCTGGGTGATCCGTTTGCCAAATAGAGATTTAGAATTGTAATATCCTCCTGAAGGGGAGATCCATAAATTAGTATGTAGCTACCTTCTTTATGTCTTCTCACTAATTGTAATTTGAAGTCTATTTTATCTGATATCAGGATTACCATTCATGCCTCTTTATGGGGGCCATTTGCTTGGTAGAATTTGTTCCAGCCTTTCACTTTCAAAATGTGTTTGTTTGTATGAGCAAGGTGTGAGTCCTGAAGACAGCAGATAGAAGGATCTTGCTTTTTAATCCAACTAGACAGTCTCTCACTTAATTGGAGAGTTAAGTCCATTAATGTTGAGAGTTAGGACTGAGAGGTGTTTGGGAGTTCCTGCAATGCTATCCACCTTGGGTGCTGGAACAACTAGATTCTTCCTATAGTTCTTGGATTCTCAGTTTCTGAGCAGTTTCTTGGTCTTTATTGTTGTCTTGTTGGTTTTCTATGTGTAAGATATCGTTTAGTATCTTTCATTGGGCTGGTTTGTTGGAGATATATTGCTTCAGTTTTTCTTTGCTATGGAAGTTTTTTATTTGACCTTCGGTTATGAAGGAGAGCTTAGCTGGGTACTGTATGCTTGATTGATAGTTGTTCGTCTTAAGACATGGCCTACATCATTCCAGGCTCTTCTTACTTTAATTGTCTCTGCTGCGAAATCTGAGGTGATGCTAATTGGTTTCCCTTTGTAAGTAGTTGATCTATTCTACTTGACAGCTTTTAGGTTTTTTTCCTTGGAATTGATCCTGTGTGGATTATAATGTACTGGTTAGATATCCTGTGCTAGTTGGGTCTATTTGGGGTTCTAAAAGTTTCTTGTATCTGAATAGGCCTATCTTTTTGCATGTTTGGGAAGTTCTTTGCTATGATCATGTTAACCAAATTTCCTAGACCATTAAATTCTGTCTCTGGGGGCTGGGAAGGTGGCTCAGTGGTAGAGCTCTGGCCTTGCATGCATGAGGCCCTGGGTTTGATTCCTCAGCACCATATTAGAAAAAAGAAAAAAAGCCGGAAGTGGTGCTGTGGCTCAAGTGGTAGAGTGCTAGCCTTGAGCTGAAGAGCTGAGGGACATCGCCCAGGCCCACAGTTCAGGCACCAAAACCGGACCCAAAAAAGAAATTCTGTCTCTAGGTGCTCCTCTACACACATTATCCTCAGATTAGGCCTTCTGAGAGTGTCTTCCAAGTGTTGAATAGATCTATCATATTTCTTGGATTTCCCTTGGATAGTTTGTATTCTTTCTCTGTAATAACCTGGCTGTTCTCAATCCCTCAGATTTGCTCCTCTGCATGGTCTAACTTACTGTCGAGACTTTCTACTTTGTTTTTTATATCTTTTCCTTCTAACTGGTCAGCTTTGATGGCTTCAAATTCTTTGTTGGAGCTTTGTCTTAGATCTTGTATGAACTTCTTTACCTCCTTAATTTGGGGTTCAGTGTTTATTCTCAAATCACTTAGTTGACTGGTTATGGTTTTCCTGGACACACATTCTTTCTGTTGGGCTACATTCAGTATTCACTTTGTGGTCTCCATGAAATCTTTCAGCATTCTGTTTATGGATTCCATGAATGCCTGCGTTGATCTTTTTCTATTGTCATCTCGCTCTCCCAAGTCCTGTATTACTCTTTGATTAGCTTCCTCATGTTCATGCAATTCCTGTAGTTCTCTTTGACTGTTCTCAGTCTGCTCACGAAATTCCTTTATTTCTTTTTAACTGTTCTCAACCTGTTCACGCAATTCCTGTATCAATCTTTGAGTAGCTTCCTCACTCTCATGAGATTCCAGTATTAATCTTTGGTTTCCCTCTCTCTCCCTATCATGCTCACATTGAATCCTTTGCAGGTTTTCAATCTTTTCATTCATCATGTTTACCAGTAGTGTTTGTGGAGATTTTTGGGAACTCTCTTCTGGTTTATTCATTAACTATGCTGTCAACTGATTTTCATGAGTGGGAATTCAGATACCTGGACCTGTCATTTTCCTTGTGCTTTTCCTTCTTGTTCTGCCTATTTGGTATGAAAGTAACACCAATTTTTTGTTAGAACAAAATTTTAAGGCAAGCATCATCAAAGTTCTGTAGTTGCACAGACAAAAGTCAGCAGATACAATCTAGTTCAACAGATACAATCTATTCAACATCAAAAAACTATGGCTTAATGAGCTAAGAACAGCAAAGAAGAATTTGGCAAACCACAAATTATTTATTTTAGTAAGAAATGTGGGCAAAAATAGGATTAGAGGGATTTGGAGAGGTAAAAGGATAGTGAATTTAACCAAGTTCTAATCTTAGAGAGGGAAATGGATTAGACAGAATGATAGAAGCATGATTAAGAAAAAAAAAGAAAAAAATGGAAATACAAAAATTTAAATTTAAAATGTGAAACACTTATAAATTATGTGTTTAAAGATGATATTGAGAGAAGAAAAGGATAGGATGAGAGGAAAGGAGGGATAGAAAGGAGACATAAAAAACTAAAAAATAAAAATTCTTAAAAGTAGTTACTTGAAAATTATATAGGTATAAAGAGACATAATACTGCTTTTAAAGAATTTTAACCTAAGAGGTTGTGAACTGAGTAATAAATTTCTGGATTATGTATGTAAACAACGGGGCATAAGGTCTAATATTCGACGATGGGTAAATATCTGGGGATGATCAGAATAGCAATTAAGTCTCATAAAAAAGAAAGGGAAAAAAATGAAAAAAAAATAAGGACCAAAAGGTCAGATGAGATTTTTTTTAAAAGCACACACACACACATTTACACCTAAAATAATAATGATGAGAAGAAAAAAATTAATAGAAAATATTATTTTTAAAAAATTAAAATTAAAGAAAGGTACAAAAAAAGTTCTTTGATTTTATTTTTGGGGGGGTAGAATGTGAAGATACTCTATTTCCCCTGTGTCCATAACCAGTCTCTTGGTGGAGTATCTGGTCTGCTTGTGGTGTTTGTTTTTCCTGTGGCTTTATTAGTTGCTTAAGTCAGTTTGTTTGAGCAGGCAGAAAATTGCTCGCCATTACCCAGAATTTTGTGATCCTCCTCCCAGAACAGTTCAGTGGGAGGGAGATCTGCTTTGAGTATCACGAAAGAGGGAGATGGCTGTTTCTTCTAATTTTGAGATGCTGTAATAAGGTTAGGTTCTGGGTAGGGTTGAGGCCTTTCAGAAAACAGTAGCTTTTCCCTGAGGTGCTAGCTCCCAAGACACACACAGCCCAGCCTGGAGCCATTCTCAGGGTTTATGTTTACTGAATTTTAATTGATTGTCTCACCTGCTGTAGGGAGGGGCAGCCTCTGGCTCTGTTTACCCAGTGAAGAAAGTCACTCCTCCAAGGTCCGGGCTTCTTTGCCTGGGCTGGGTGACTTCTCTTGGGTGGAATTGATCCTGTCAAGTCAGGTTCCTGGGTCTTGTTTTCTTCCAAGTCTGGAGTTGGAGATAGCTGTTCAAATGGGCCTTTGTCAGTATCAAACTTGGAGATCTCCGGTGATGGTCCTACCTCCTTAGCTCCCTGAGAAGGAGTGAGGATGTCAGCGTTCTAGTCATGTCAGAGTCTTGGTTCCTGGGCCATTTCTGGTTTGCAATCTGCAGTATGAAGATATCTGCTCCTTGTCAGTTCTTACTGGTTCCTGGGCCATTTCTGGTTTGCAATCTGCAGTATGAAGATATCTGCACCTTGTCAGTTCTTACTGGTGTTGAGTAGAATCTGCTGTCCCACTGTGTCTGGCATCTTTGTCCTGGAATCTGTGTTATAGGTATTCCGTCTATGGCAGCTGCCACTGCTGCCACAGCTGCCACAACCGTGGCTACCAGCAAGTGCTCTGATCTGTCTCCTTGCCTGGATTTTCCTTCTCTGGCCAAACTCTCTGTACTGTGATGGGACACTTGGTGTGATTCTGTAGCCTAGGACTGTTCACTGGAACAGTAAAACTGCTTTCTATGCGAGAGCTTGTTTAGCCTCTAGCTTCGCCTCTACTCTCTCCCTCTGAACACATTTTTTGCCTCTTATTGAAGTATATCTGATATTTTAAAGAAGATTTGTCCAAATAAAATATTAATTTAATCAATTATTTCGTTAGGACAATGTTGGCCAGATTTATTTCCAGTAAATCTTATCCATTATAATAAATGAGAACATGCTGTGTCAGTCTCCTATTAATATGACAAAATACTTTATAAAATTAACTTCAAAGGAGGAAAGATTAATCTTGGTTTCTGATTTTATACATTTCAATTTACATTTCTTATCATCATTGCTTTTGGTTGGTGGTGGTACACTACCCCATATCAGGAACATGTGATGGAGTATGTGTATTCATGGAAGTGAGGCAGTAAAGAAAAGGAAAAATAGGAGTAGGATAGGGAGAAAGGGGAGGAGGGGAAGAAGGAGAGGAAGAAGGAAAAGTGGAAGGAAACAGAGAAGTAAATGAAGAAAGAGGAAGAAAGGACTTTGATCTTAAATCTTCTTTGATCACAAGTTCTCTATAACTACGCCCACTTGAAAGGTTTCACCTCTTTATGGCAACATAGTGAAACCTAATTATTAATCCTAATCCTTTATTATTTCAGATTTAATTTCTGGGTAGATCTTTCTATACAATTGTGATAACTTCTGTTCCTAAATATGAGAGATGCTATTTGGCATAGAGGTGGTTTGCTTATACCATTGCTGGAGAGATGAAGGAAATATTTTGAGCTCAAATACATTTTATTTAATAGACAAGTAAGCTCCTAGAGATTTCATTTTGTGACCTTCAAAAATGACTATTTCATCTAACTCATAATGACTTGAATTTTTCATAATTTTATGGCATTTCCATTCAAGTATTTGTCATCGTTAGTGAGGTTCTTTACTTCAAATTGAAGGAAAAATAAATACTATCATGATCATTTATCAGAATTATTCTTTAAAGAATAGGTATAATATGAATTTCCTACCATTCAAAAATTAGTTATCTTCAAGTCTATAGGAATAATTGGATAAGTGATTAAATATCTTGATTTAGTTATACTGAGGTTGATTCAATTTCTAAAAATCACTGTTTACATAAAATACATGAAATTCAGTGTTTCTCTGAAATGACTTGGTAATCAAACCTCAGAAATACATGATTTGTAATCAAGATTTTTATATACTCACAAAATGTATGAATTTACAAAACCTAAAAAAGATTAGGTTTAAAAGAAGATAAATTCATGTGACCACAGTATATAATGTTTAATTTAATGAAAAATTGTATCATTCAGCCTTCCAGAGCCTTTTGTTTTTAGCTTACATGAGAAATTTGATTAACAATACTCTTTTTTGCTTTTGAATATTAGAATATTTCAATTTATTTAAAGATTCTGTCATTTAAACCTTTGAGTGCATATTTTTTCATAAAAATGAAAAATATTTTTCACAATGCAAGTTCAGGTTTAATAACAATAAATATCTAAATGTTAATTTGTTAAATTGAGCCTCTAGAATACAAATAATACAATTTATTTTATTCTTAGATATATTAAATCTGTGCTAAATATGGATGTATGAAGCTTGTAATTCTCGCTACTCAGGAAGATGGGGTTCAAAGTCAGCCTTGCCAAGAAAGTTTGTGAGACACATCTCAATTAATCAAACACACACATCACAACACACACACACACACACACACACACACACACACACATACACACACACACACAAAGCCAGGAATAGAATGGTGACTCAAATGATAGAGCAATATCCTTGAGGAAAAAAAAAAAACAACAACTAAGAGATAGTTCTTGAGTTAAAATCACAAGAACAACACACACACACACACACACACACACACACACACACACACACACAATATTATGTCTAAATGCTTATTTTAGTTTGAAGAAATAAACAATATCATGAAAAGTAATATTTGTTACTTATCTTGGAACATTTGAGAAGTTGTTTTTAGTATAATTTTTGTTGATATAACATAGGTTATTAAAATTAACATTAATCTAGTTATTGTTTATAATTACTCACAACACCTTAGAGTACAACAGTTGGGATTTTTCTATAGCCATAAGAGATATTCTGAGTAAAAGGAAGAGAGGAATGTAGGACGAAAGAATAAAGAAAGAAAGAAAGAAAGAAAGAAAGGAAGGAAGGAGAGAAAGAGAGAGAGAGGTAGGGAAGGAGGGAAGGAAGGAGGAAGCAAAGAAGAAAGAAAGGAAGGAAGGGAGGGAGAAAGTATGGGTCAAAACAATTTAATTCATAAAATCTATTTAGCCCAACATAACCTCCATATAATTAATACTTTAGTAAAATCAAGTTTGCAATTTTCACTTCTTTGCATGTTCTCCATGCATGAATGAAACCAACAAATGAAGGATCATAAATGACCAGGTGAATCTGTTTGCATCTGTAGTAATATGTATGCAAATCTCTTTCTCATTTTTTATACATCATCAAATACCATTTGCAAACAATTTACATTTAGTTATATTCTAAAAATTGATGAAACTAAAGGATTTCAATACATTATATAATGGGAATACAATTATTTTTAATGTTATTAATATTAAATTTTTCATGGTATATTAATTATAAAATTTTATTATGCATTTTATCAGATTAATTAGCATCCTCTGATTTTGGTTTCTGTGAGAGTCCTAATATCCGACTGTAATAAAAATCAAAGGATATCTGTATTTCTTAGCACAAACGAATATTTCTGAAAGCAATTAACTCATCAGAGATTGTTGAAATAAGTTATCGGGACCTTTAAATGCAGTATCATTTCATCTGTAAAAAGGGATAGGTTTACTTCTTCCCTATTTGGATCCCCTTTATGTTTTTCTTTTTATTTACTTATTTATATTTTTATTGTGAGAATACCGTACAGAAGAGTTACAATTACATGGGCAAGATAACATGCACATTTCTTATCAAGCATTGTTGCCTCCTCTTTGTTTCCCCTTCCCATACCTTCCCATACTCCCCCCACCCCACCCAAACCTCACTCCATCCCGCACCAAAGTTGTAAAATTCGGTTTTCGACATAACGACTTGCACATCTCATTTTGAAATGGGTCCACCTGTATCCCTAGTTAAACGATTTCTTTTTTCCCTTCCCCTTCACAATTTATACCAACATCAAATACTGTTAAAGCATGGATTGTACCATGGGGGAGGGACATACAAAGCAACAAAGAAATCGTCTTATAAATATGTTAGAAACAATTGCAAGAGAGGAAAAAATCATTTGAATACTTATGTTTTTCTCTTGCCTATTGCTCTTGCTATAAATCGACTACCATATTGAAGAGTAGTAGAGAAAGTGCACATCCTTTTCTCATTCCTGATTTTTAATGTCTTCATGCTTCCACCATTAGGTAAATGCTAATTATCTCTGCCATATACATACTATGTATTATATTGAGGAATGTTCCATGTATTTCTAGCTTCTCAGAACTTTTAATCATAAAGTTGTATTGGAGCTTGTTAAAAGCTATTTCTACATCCCTACAGACAATCATGTGTTTCTTGTCCCTTCTTCTGCTGATGGTTTGTATGATGTTTATTGACAAGAATATTGAATCCAATTGTATCTTAGGATGAATCCTATTTGATTATACAATATAACTTTTCTGTTAGTTGCTGAAATTGGTTGGTGAGAATTTTATTAAGAAGTTCTGCATCATTGTTGTCAAAGAGTTGGGTTCAAAGTTTTCTTTTTTTGGTGAGTCCCTATGTGATTTGGCGAAGAGTCTAATTCTAGCTTCATAGAATGTGTTTGATAATTCCATTTCCCTTTCTATTCCATTAAAGACTTAGATCTGTGTATTGTAAGTTCTTTGCAGGCTTTAATTTCATGGTACATTCATTGAGTCCTAGATTTTTCTTGAATGGGATGTGGTTTATTGACATTTCATTTTCATTTCTTCATATGTGTTACTCCTTGGTTCAGATCGAGTATAGGAAAGCATCAATTTCTCCAGGATTCTCCAGGAGGTTGGCATAAGTTTTTCAAAGTTCTCTCTTATATCATTCTCAATTTTGGTTATATCTGTTGTTTGGTCTCATTTTTGTCTTTAATTTTCTCTATTTGGATGAGTTCTCTTATTGCTTTGGGTATTTTTTTATTATGAAGGTGATATACAGAGGGGTAGATTACAGTTACATAAGTAATGAGTACATTTTTAACAGTGTTACCCCTTCTTCATTTTTGCCTGCTTCCCCAAACCTGACATCCCACTCCCACAAGTCGTAAAGTTCATTTGTAACATAGGGTCTAGTGTATATCATTGTTGCTTTGGTTAATCTTTGTCCTACCATTTCTGTGATTTCCCTTCCCTTCCACAAATCAGACTAACATGTATAAGACAAAGGGTACATAAATCAAAAACAGTATCTACAGGGAATAAACCAAAGGGTAAATCTAAATAGAAACAACTAAAAACAATTCACTGCACCATCATCTTGTATCCATTTCTTGGAGCTCATTTGTATAAGCATCATTTTATATGGAGTTTTTAACAAGCTCCAATACAACTTTATGATTAAAAGGTCTGAGAAGCTAGAAATACATGGAACATTCCTCATGGAACATTCCTCAATATAATACATAGTATGTATATGGCAGAGATAATTAGCATTTACCTAATGGTGGAAGCATGAAGACATTAAAATCAGGAATGAGAAAAGGATGTGCACTTTCTCTATAGCTCAATAGCAGGAATGAGAAAAGGATGTGCACTTTCTCTATAGCTCAATAGCATATTGCTATTGAGCTATTGTGAATATCCTAGACATATTCTAGTTTTTCCAAATGAGTGAAAATATGTAGCCTATGACTTTATTGTGTCTGGCTTGTTTGACTTGTTATGTTTCCAAATTATTCCATTTCCTTACAAATGGGGCAATGTCATTCATCTGATGGAAGCACAGAGTTTTGTTGTGAATATATACGACATTTTCTTGATCCATCATTGCTGGGTGATAGGACAACTCTATTGAGGAACCTCTGTACTTCTTTACAGAGTATTTGAAGTAGTTTACATTTTCAACAATAGTGCAGTAATGTTCCTTTTTGGCCACATTCCCCACCAGGCCAATAATGTTCCTTTTGGCCCCATTCCCCACCAGCCCAGCATCTGTTATTATTAATTTTCTTCATAATTGTCCTTCTAACTGGGGTGACTTGGAATCTCAATGTTGCTTTGATTTGCAATTCTTTTATGGCCAGGAACGTTCCATATTTCTTCATGTGTCCATTGGTCATTCATATTTCTTCTTCAGAGAGGTCTCTCTTTAAATCTTAAGCCCCCTTATATTATGAGGGTTGTAGTTTCTTTAAGGATTTGTGTTTTTGGGAGGGTTAACGTTTGTGCTTCTAAGAGTATTTGAGATATGAGGCCATTGTGTGTTGCAGAACAACTGAAGATCTTCTCCCAATCGGTGTGTTTTCTACTTATCTTTCTATCTACATAAGGTCTCTTTTTAGTCAGCTTTGGTAAGGGTCTGTCAAGTCTGTTAATTTATTGAAAGAACCAGCTCTGTTTTGTTGATCTTTGTCTTTTGATTTAATTTTTTTATTTGTTTCCGTCTACTTGGCTTTGGCCTTGTTCCTTTTTTCAAGGAGCTTGAGGTACATAATTAAAATACTGATTTGAGATTTCCCCAATTGCTTGATGTAGGCATTCAAAGCTATAAATTTTCCACAAAGTACTGCATTTAATATGTCCCAGAGGAGGTGATATTTTGTGTGTTCATTTTTGCTATATTCCAGAAACTTTCAGATTTCCATTCTAATCTCTTCACTGCCCCACTGGTCATAAAAGAGTGTGTTGTTCACTCATCATGGGTTTGACCTTTTGTTGCTTTAGCTGTTTAATTCTAAGTTTATTCTGTTGTGATCTGAAAAGGTCCTCCTCTATCGGGGATGGTCGTCCTCTTCGACCAAGCTCGCAGCTTTGGGAGGGACACACATGGAGTGGTGAGGGAGGAAGGGGATACCTGCCTAGCCAGCCAGATCAGCCGAATCAAACCTGGCGATCAATGGGGTGACAGATGTCGCGGACAGATCGCCCTCATATCCTCACGTGGTGTCTTGAAAAGGCAGCCTTGCAGCAGCACTGAACAAGTGGCAAAAAGAAATAAAAAGGAAAGACATCCAGTAAAACTTTGCATCAATTATAACCTATTACACTTTAAAAACAGTTTTACTTTCCTCTTGCCCTATATTTTGGCATGAGGCCCTCTGAATTAGCCAGAAATCTCCAGAATTTCTTCATACACAGTAATAAAAATAAATATAGCTTCTATTCCTTTTTAAATTAAGGGTGATTGCATCTAGTTCTTTCCCATGTTTGATTCATGAAAAAGAAATCCTGAAGTGTATCTGTAAAATACCAAACTCAGGATTTCTTTTGATCTCCTCACTGGAGAAAAAGAATAAAATGACCGAGCAACAGGTATCACCCATATTGTCATTGTGGTATCTCTCTCTCTGATTAGAAAATAATCCTGCAGATCACTTATGCAAAATGTTTTCCAAGAATTCTTGTTGTTATATTGCATTTATCTTCCTCTTCCTGTCTCCTCTCCTGCTCTTTTCCCCAGGGTCCTGTTTCACTCTTCCTTCTCTCCTCCCCTCTACTTTCTCTCTGTACCTTTTCTTCTTCCTCCTTCTATGCCTTTCCTCTTCTCTTGCCCCTTCCTCTTCCTTTCCTTTCCTCTTTCTCCTACATTTTCACTTTCTTCTATTTCTTCCTTTATGGTCCTAGGGGTTGGGCTCCATGCCTTGTGCTCACTGAGCAGATGCTCTCCTTGCTCGCTACAGGCCTCCAGTCTGGACTTCATTTAAATGACACTCTATTTCTGATTTGTTTTTTAAGTAGCAAACCAAGAAAGACTTTTGATTCAGGATGTAATTCATTGTACATATTCTACACAATAAATATGTGCTACTTCATACATTGTAGCTAGTAGGTTTTGATTATGCTTTGGGCTTCAGATAAACTCATCAGAAACAATTTATTTGAAGGCAATCTAATGTGATTCTCCAAAATTAATCAACTGGTTACTTTATATATTGTACAAGCACTTCCATATTGCTCCCAGTTTAATGAATTGTCACTTTGTGGTAGCAGCCACAGTAACACTAATCAAGGATTTCTGGGGAAAAGAAGAGTAAGTCCAGACAGGAAAATCCATGAGATCTGTATCTCAAATTAACTACTAAAAAGACAGAAGAAGACCTGTGGCTATGTGGTTTAGTGCCATCTTTGCACAGACTAAGCTGACAAAAGGACTCATGCCTGAGTTGAAAACCTGTGGGGGTACACACACCCTCATCCTCCCACACACATACACACACATATTTCCCAGCTAGAGCAAGTAGAATATCTGTTTTCCCAGTAACATGACTGTGTTACTATCCTATGTGTTTGTATGTATCATCAACTTACCTAATTTTAATAAATGACACCCTGTTCATTATTATTTAATCCTGGTTACAAGACACATTTTCATGCAGAAAATTGAGTTTGTTCTCAAAATCATGACTGTCTTGGTTTGTAAGAATGAAATAATTGTGCCTTTAATTCATTAGTTCATCAATTCGAAAAATAACCCTAACCCTAGAACCGATTGCCTTTGGATTCAAAAAGCCACACAAATACATTAGATTTTATTCCTCCCATCTTTGTTTCAACTCATCTTTCTTAAAATAGTTTGTAGTTTTACTCAATATCTTGACATTTTTCTAACCTGAATCCTAACTGGAACATTTAGGCTAACCCTCACATTAATCATACCCTAATCCTAATATTATTATCAGTTTCCTATTTCATATTCATCCTAATTCTAACTTGACTTGTTATTTGAAGAGTTACTTCCAGTTTGACCCTAAATTTTCCATTTGCCTAATGATAAAACTAAGCCTAGGTGGAACTGAAACCTAACTTTCCACCTAATGAGAGTCCAATATTAATGTTTAAGAAAAATACTCTAGTTTTTATTCATTCTATCGAAAACTCCAATTTGCATTGTGGAAATGAATTTCAATTTGCCCTAATTCCCAAAAATTTCCTGACTTTACCTCTAAAGTTATCTTGTTCCCTAACCTGAACCATTATGTTATTTGTCCTCAAATTCTCTTATCATTAAAAATACTGTATTATCCATTGATCTACCTTTCCTAAACTACTGTATCCTAAAACAGTTTTAGATTTACTTACCATCTAGTCCATTACTTAAAGCTAACTCTCAACTTAAACCTGGCTGGAAAACTCTCGTTTATCATTACAAGAACGATCACTTAGAAATAAATATAATGATAATGCTCTAGTTACTATTCAGCCTGACATTTTTTTGCTTCTATTTGTTAGTGAAAACTCAATTTTATACAAAAAATTCCTATTCATAACACTAATCAAAATCATAACAAAATATGACCCTGATCTTAATCCCAATTATATGTCAATACTAACACTCACACAAGTACACTAGTTTTCACTCATCCTAACTTGATTCAAATAAGACTTCCAAACATAGGTCTCAATTTTTTCGAATATCTTAGTCATTTTCTAACCCTAACTTAATCTTAACTGGAACACTGAGAATAAACATAAGCCTAATTGCAAGTAAATTCTAATATTTGTAGCAATACTCTAGTTGACATTCACTCTAATTCTTACCAGGCTTATTCGAAAATTTACCTTCAATTTGAGCATTTTTTTCCTTCACTCTAACCCTAACCATGGCTGGAATCCTAACCATAACCTTGACACTAATGCTATCCCAATTCTAAAATTTATGAAAAATCCTCACTTTGTGTTCTCCTAACTAAAATTCCACTTGTAATTCTTGAAATGAATTGCAGGTTTTCCAAAACCCTACAGATTTTCTCACTCTTATTTCTGAACCTATCTTATTCAATAAAAGGAATCATTGTACCCATTAATCTCAAATCCTAATATAATGAAATATATTGTACTTCCATTATCCCAGCATTTCCTGAATTCCTAGAAACTAAAATAAGTTCAAATTTACCTAACATTTTCCCCATTTCTTTATTTTTGTTTTGCTGGTCGTGGGGCCTGATCTCTGGGCCTAGATCGTATCCCAGAGTTCTAGGCATGGGCATGATCCCTGAGTTCTTCAGCTCAAGGTGTGCACTTTGCCACTTGAGCCACATCACCACTTTCTGGTTCTCTCATGCTTAATTTGAGATAAAATTCTCACAGACTTTCCTGCCGAGCTGGCTTTGAACTCTGATCTCCAGAAATCAGCCTCCTGAGTAGCTAGGATAGCAGGCATGAGCCACCAGTTTAATCCATTTCTTTACTCTATCCTCAACCCCCTTTAACCAGAAACCTAATGCTTATCACAATCTGAATTAAAACCAAATGATTAATGTAAGGAAAATTGTCTCTATTTAATCAATCACACATTTTTTGCTTCTACTTCTTAGTCGAAAACTAAATTTTAGCCAAAGCTTGTCCTTCCCTAACCCTAACCAGAACTAAAATAGTAACTCACTTTAAACCAAATTATATCAGAATATTTAAAGTAACACTGACACTGGTTTTCATTCATTGTAACTTTGATATTAGTCATTCTTCTTAAAATATGCTGCAGTTTTACACAATATATTTTTCTCATCTTATCCCCAACTCTCTTTCCTTCAATATATTAGCATAACTTTATACTTTACTGTCTCTTCATACAAGCCTGAAATCACTACTTCAAAGTAACACAAACAGAAAAACAAAAATAACCTGATACAACAATCACAAATCCTAAACTATGTGAAAAGATCACAATAAAAATAAATAAATCTGGCTGGGAAGGTGGCTCAGTGGTAAAGCGCTTGCTTTGCATGCCTGGAGCACTGGGTTCAATTCCTCAGCACCACATAAGCAAAAAGAAAAAAAAAAGGAAGTGGCACTGTGGCTCAAGTGGTAGAGTGCTAGCCTTGAGCTGAAGAGCTGAGGGACAGCACCCTGGCCCAGAGTTCAGGCCCCACGTCTGGACCCCCACACACAAAATAAGGTACATAAATAAATAAATCTGAGGAAGAGCGAAAACAATGACAGAAGAACAACAGAAAATTACCCTAGCTCTCTCTAATGAAACAGAGATTTAGAATCCTAGCAGGTACTCCAGGTCTAGAGGGTCACACCAAGTCAGCTATAAGTTTATACAGTCTTCAGAAGAAAACAAAAATCTATGAAAAGTTACCCAGACAGGTAAGTGACTGCCGTGACTGTGTTGGCCAACATATTCAAAAGCACATCTGCAGTGTGGAAATAGGGCAACATGGAAAAAAGCAGAAACAGAAATGTACATCAGAGAAAGCCACATCCATCTACAGAGACAATTCACCATATTACTGGACAGTGTGAATTGTGGCTGGAACCACAAGTATTAACATCACAATATCTCACCTCAACTAGTTTCTACTCCTACACTTAATGGACTAGACAAAAACCTAATTCCAGAAAAGCAAATCATAACAGAAAACCAACACCTGGCAAATCAACCAAGAACACAGAGTGTCTTGTATGAAGATCATAGATTCCCCAAAATAAAACCTTCAAATGGACAGAACAAATCAGAAAAATACAATAAAAATGATGTCATGGTAGTATAATTCACATAGTAAATAACCAGGCACTGGAACAGACAAGGACCTTGAAGTTAGTTATCAAAATACATTACAAATACTGCTGAAAAATGTGATTAATGGAAAGATAGAAAACCTCTACAAGGAAAATTGTGAACAAGATGAGACCAACCAAAAATTAGCAAAATAATTCATGGAGACTACAAACAGAAAGATAAAAAAATTCTGAGAAGGCAAGGGAGTCCAAGAAAAAATAGATGCCTAGTTAAAAGATATGAGAGAAGACACAGAAAACAACCATTGACACTCCCCCACCCAAAGAAAATACGTACAGAAAGTCCATACAGGACCTAAAACAAAGCTTTAATAAAGAGAAAGACCCCCTAAAAATGACCAATTAGAAGATGGGGATATCAAAAACAAAGTAGAAAATCTCCATAGCAAATAGATGACATAGAAGGTAATCTCAGCGTCAAAGACAGAATAAGTCTAGTAGGAAAGGGGAGATAATCATTTAGAACAAATCCAAGAAATAAGAAATGATTTTGCAGAACTTCAATAAACAGAAGATCAAATTTCGGGGAGATAGGTGTCAAGAAAGCGAAGAGCAGGAAGCTAAATTGATGAGAAACAAATTACAGAATTCTAGCAGAGAACATGCCAAACATCCAAAAAGATAGGCTCATTCAGAGAAGAGAAGCCTTTAGAACTCCAAATAGAGAATTCTACAACTGAAAAATCCACCACCACATGATAATCCATTAGAGGATCATTAAAGATCAAGAAAAGGATTCTTACAGCTGCCAGAGCGAAATGACTGATTATTTATAAAGAACATACAGTCAGAATAAATACAGATTTCTTAGTTGATATGATAAAAAGGAGAGCCTGACATGATATATGACAAACATTAAGGGTAAACATCTATCAATTCATCCCAAGCCAAACACTCCTTTACATTTAAAGGATATATAAACATATTTCATGACAAAGAAAACTTGAAACAAGGTATATCCAGCAAATCAGCTAGATAGAAATTAATCAAATATATCCTACATAGAGAAGATCAAGAAGAACAGGAACTGGTTATATAAAATGCTCCCTACCAGAGAACAAGGTAAATATATTAACAGTAGATGAGGAACAGCTCCTAACAGCAGGGGTATAACATAGCAGGGCTTATCAGATATTTCTGTCTTAACTCTCAATATGAATGGATTTAAATTTCCATATAGAAGACATAGATTAGATAGTAGTATCAAAAAAAATGGACACATTTTATTGACAAAAACAAACACGTACTCAAACTAAAAGGCTGGAAGGAGAATTTTCAAGCAAATGGACACCATAAACAGGCCTCAGTAGGATTACTAACATAAGATAAAATAGAATTCAAATTAAAATTATTAGGAAGAGACATTACATATTGATAAAGGCAACTCTCAATTAGGAGATATAGCCAGTCTAAATATCAATGACCTGATTCCTGGAGCATTCTATTTCATCAACCAAATTCTACTTTACCAAAAGGGACATCTCAACACATCATGCCCATCTATGGATTTGTTATCCAGGAAAAACTCAAACAAGAAACTGCAGACCTAAATAACTTTATTGACCACCTAACCCTAACAGACATCTACAGAATATACATTCAGCATCACGACCTAGCCCTAAGAGACATCTACAGAATATACATTCAGCGTCAGAATATACATTCTTCACATCAGCTCATGGAAGATTCTCCAAAACAGAACATATCCTAAGTCACACAGAAATTCTGTCCAAATTGAAAGAAAAATTATTTGAATTCCCATATCTTGTCAGACCATAACAGAATAAACTTAGAATTAAACAGCTAAAGCAAAAAAAAATGTCAAACCCATGAAGAGTGAACAAAAAGATGCTGAATGACCAGTGCAACACTGAAGGGATTAGAATGGAAATCTGAACTTTTCTAGAATTTAACAAAAACACACACAAAATACCAGCTCCTCGGGTATTTGTAGTAATTACTGGAGGATTTATAGCTCAGAGTGCCTACATCAATAATTGAGGAAATCTCAAATTAATATTTTAATTATGTATCTCAAGCTCCTTGAAAACAGGAAGAAGCCCAAAACCCAAAGCAGTAGACAGAAAAAAAAATCAGAAATAAATAAATATGGTCAAAATAAAACATAGAAAGAATCAACATATCAGAGTTGTTTTTTTAAATAAATAAACAGACTTGACAGATCCATACCAAATCTGACTAAGAAGAGAATTTATATAGATAGATAAAAAGCACAAAGATTGGGAGAAGAACTTTAGTTGCTCTGCAACACACAATTGCCTCATATCTCAAATATATTTAGAGTCCCAAAAGTTAACCCACCTAAAAAAAATTTTGAAAGAAACAACAACCCTCTTACTAAGTGGGTAAAGAGAAACCTCTCTGAAGAAGAAATATGCAAGGCCAAGAGACACATGATGCAATATGCAAAATTTCTGATAATAAAAGAAATGCAAATCAAAGCAACATTGACATTCCACCTCACCCCAGTTAGAATAACCATTATGAAGAAAATTAATACTAACAGATGCTGGGCTGGTGGAGATGTGGCCAAAAAGAAACATTACTAGACTTTTGGTGGAAATGTAAACTTGTTCAAATACTCTGTAATGAAGTATAGAGGTTCCTCAATAAAGCTCCCCTATCACCCAGCAATGATGGATCAAGAAAATGTCATATATATTCACATATTTACAACCAAACTCTATGCTTCTGTCAGAATGAATGACATTGACACATTAGTAAGGAAATAGAATCACTTGGAAAACATAATAAGTCAAACAAGCCAGACCCAAAGAATCATAGGATAGAGGTGAATTCAATTAACTGGATGAGTTTATACTGATTTGTATATAGCATTGATTTTTATATTTCAAATTATGTAAATGTAATCTTACAGTTAACCCCAAAGCAATATATGTGTGTGTTTATATACATATATGTGTGTGTCTATATATCTGTCTGTCTTTGAAATAACTTTTTATTTTAAAACTGTATCAAACTCAAAAAAGTAATTGGTATGGCTGATAATTCAAATAAAGGAAGCAGGTTTTTTTGCCTCAGATCCTCACTCTTTATTGAGCATTTATATTTTACTAGACACAATATAACATACAGAAAATATTGTCCCTGCTCTGGAAGAACTTACATTTTGTAAGAATAAAAACACCTTTTAAAAATGGTATTTTTCTTTGGTGTTTCCTGTAAAGAACCGAGGAAATATTCTGTAAGGTGAGATTTAGGTATAACAGCCCCATCATTAATGAAAGAAGAAAGATTTAAAGGCAAAAATGACAGACAGCCCATTCAGGATATAGGAGATACAAAATTGCATCATCTAAGGAGACATGTGCTGCAGTAGAGGATGTTGGAAATAGTTTGTGGGAGGCAAGCAAAGGAAGCAAGTGTTCTTAGACTGTGAGTAGAGCCAGAAAGTTCATGTGGCCTTTTCCCAAGTACATGGCCACCGAAGAGGAATGTTTGGTGACAAGACAGAAGGCTACAAAAAGGAAGGTAATCCTATGAACCTGACAAACACAATGACCAAAATTGAAAACAAACTGTATCAAGAAATTCTCACAAACCAAAACTGACTTGGAAGCACAGAATTTACAGTTAATATGCACTGTCATGATGGGCCAAGAACATTGTGAGTTCTTAATTTAGAAAATGCCAGATACTAATTTTTTTTTGGGGGGGGTCCCTTCATGGGGCCTGAACTCTGGGCCTGGGCGCTGTCCCTCAGCTCTTCAGCTCAAGGCTAGCACTCTACCACTTGAGCCATAGCACCACTTCCAGCTTTTTTCTTTTTTCTTATGTAGTGCTGAGGAATCGAACCCAGGGCCTCGCGCATGCAAGGCAAGCGCTCTACCACTGAGCCACCTTCCCAGCCCCAGATACTAAAATTTTAACTTGAAGATATTACTTTTCCAATCAGTTTTCCCTGCCCCAAAGGGAAAATAATGTTTTTGAGTTGGGGGAAGAGTTGGAATATGGGAGGTTGACAGTAGTTAGATTTTTCTTTTTAGGTTTTTCTGTTATGTTTATGTTATGTTTTGTAGTTATGATAAACTTTGCACTTTAAGTTGGTAAAAGTCCAATGTCTGCCAAAAGGGACTAAGGAACAACTTTTTAATAATGTACAATTTCTTTAGAGGAGATTCAAAACCAAAAGATTGTTTATATAAAAAGTTGTAGATAAAGTAGTTGAAAAAAGTCCATTAATTTTTTTTTTTTTTTTTTTTTTTTTTTTTTTTTTTTTTTTTTTTTTTTTTTTGTCGGTCATGGGGCTTGAACTCCAGCCCTGGGCGCTGTCCCTCAGCTCTTCAGCTCAAGGTGAGTGCTCTACCACTTGAGCTACAGCGCCACTTCCGGTTTTCTGGTGGTTTATTGGAGATAGGAATCTCACAGTCTCTCCTGCCCGGGCTGGCTTTGAACCGCGATCCTCAGATCTCAGCCTCCTGAGTAGCTAGGATTACAGGCCTGAGCCACCAGCACCCGGCCATTAAAATTTTTTTATTCCACTTACATGAACTTAATACTTGTGTTCTTAACAATTATGCTTGGATTGTTCATGAAAATTTCAAGAACATTAAACAAAGCTAGCCATCAGCTCAAGTTATTTCCCTGTTTATGACTTTTTTTAACAGTATATGTATTTGAGGCACGTATCAGAAAAGAAAAAAATTGCAAAAGCAAAAAAAAATCGAAAAACCAATTAAATACATAGGGTTTTTTGTTTAATGCTCTGCTTGATATACATGAATAATGAATACCAAGGAGTTCATTTTTACTGCACCTTTGTTTCTACATTTGTTCTTTGGTTGGCTAAAACATTTATATACAAATAAAATGTGTAGCAAAAATAATGAGAGCAAACAGCAGTTCACTTTACAAATAATGGAATGTGAGCCATTTTTGCCCTTACCTAGAATTAATTGGGTCACAACTTTTTCTCAAAGAGCAGATCTTGTGCTGAAGTCAAAGGTGTGAACACTGAGATAGACTCTTCCACAGAAATACATGATTCCAAAATATAGTATCCATGGAATATCTGTGAGGCGGGGCTAAGACTCTGTCCCTGGATCTCCCAGCTCTCAGGCTCCCGCGGCTCTGCAGACATGGGATTTCCTCCAATACAATTTTTTTTTTTACATTGAAATTTTCATAATCAGTGAAAGTATATTTTGATTGCTGCTCTTTTTTGTCATTTTTAAATGATTGTATAATTATACATTCTACTAACCTGAGATTGTGGGTTTCACTTTTTAAAAAAAATACTGTCTATGGAAGTGTGTATGGTATCAGGAGCTCAATGTGAACATTCTATGATGACCTCGTACCATGATGATGAGATTATGAATGAAGTTTTGACTTCTACTCAAACTGTCACTCAGGGCCAAGGGGTTCATATTTGTGAACGGTTGGGACATGCTCAGCTGCAAGTCCAAAGTCCTCATAATGGGAAATCTGAGCTATTGGTATGAAAGTATGTTCATACAGATTTTTTGAATGCTGCTTTTATACATGAGACTGCTCATTGTTACTTAATCTATATTCCTCATCTTTTAAAAAATTCTGCAATGTTTTACTTATTTTTAAATGTGCAACAAAATTCCATTAAATTACTAAGTTTTATTTAATGTTCTGAGATGAAACCATTCTTTAAAACATTTTTATAGTGCTGGGAAGGTGGCTCAATGGTAGAGTGCTTGCCTCACATACATGAAGCCCTGGGTTTGATTCCTCAATGCCACACAAATACAAAAATCCAGAAGTGGTGCTGTGGCTCAGGTATTAGTGCGCTAACCTTGAGATGAATTGCTGAGGGACAAAGCCCAGGCCCAGAGTCCATGCCCCACAATATATATATACATATTTTTTTCTATTTAAAATATCATAGTTATTCCAGTGTAGTTTTTGTAAACATCTTGGAAGAATAAATATAACAGGGGGCACCCCTCCACTGCCTTTATTAGACAAGGGGACTCATGACACAATATGTGGCATGAGTAGAGTGTCAAGCTTGAACATAAAAGCCAAGAATTACAGCACCATGAGTTTAAAGCTAACTACCAACATAAACAATAGGAAAGGTAAATATAGTGATAGAATTTCATGAAACCGAAATTATGCATCATCTTTTTATTTATGTTGATGTCCAAATAGATAATGTTAGCCATGGAAATCCATGTCTATTATATTATGTCTATTATATTATATGTCTAGTATATTATAGATGGGTTTTCAGAGTACAGTGAGAGAGAAAGAGAGTACTGATAATTTTGTCCCTTTGATTTGGAAGATCCTGGGGAAGTGGTCATAAGGAGTGATGGCATCAGGACAGTGAGGTGGACAGAGTGTGTTGAAGGAAAAATAGCTTGTGTGGTTCTCAGTGAGTTAGGGACTGTGGCAGGGACTGGGTCTCTATAAGGTGAAAGGATCCTTCACATTCATCTCAGGGGACCACACATAGGAAGGCAGGCACTGGAGAAAGATTATTATAAGGTTTATTGAAGAAGCCATATTTTCCTGGTTGATGGAGCACATGGCATCTGTCCCTATCCAGGTAGAAAGGGTGTCTGTGGCAGGAAGTGAGATAGGTGGGTGCTTAGATGGGTCTGGGCAGAGAGAGGGAGGGGGCAGCTGAATGTTGGGAACTTCAGGGTTGGGAGGAACTCAGGTCTGCGTGGGGCTGAGTACCATAGGTCAGCATAATGCTTACATTCCCCAATTTGTTGTTTAATAAATATAGGGGTACCAAGCCGGGGTTTATGGGTGGAGGTCATTTCTTCTAGAGTGTCTTCCTACTGTAAATGGGCAAAGTAGTAAGGGATTCCTGCTTTATTGCTTGGCCAAATAATGTCTCCAGTTGCCTGTAGTAACAGGATGGCCTTGACTTGTTCCCAGGTGGTATGCTCGGTGGGGGCTGTTATCCTGTTAAAAGAGACTTTTGCAAAGATCAGGCAAAAATTGACAAAGTAACAAGTTAACAAGGTAACAAGTTAAACGTTAACACAAATGGCATAGAGAACACATATTGGCCACGGGCTGGAAAAGTTCCATTTGGAGCATAAGCCCAGTTGTGGCCCCTTAGAGAGGAGGAGAAATACTCAGGGCAGAAAAGCAGAAAGCGGGTGTCTAAGGTCTTTTGGGAAATCAGGTAGCAGAGAACATGACGGACAGCTTGGGAATAGCAGTCAGAGGCTACTATAAATACAAACAGCAGGGAACAAAGCAAGACTGGAACTTTCTGTCCACTAACAAGTTAGACAGGTATGGACATTAGGTAGACAAGCAACTATTTCTCTTGATCTCCCTGCTCTGATTAATTTTGAAATGGCAAGCTTAAATTAACTCCATTTAGGAAGTAATCTCCTCTTACTCCTCTCCACATTTGTCCATTGTCTGGACTAAATTTGTCCTGGGGGTTCTCAATGTCTGTTGCTGGGATAGGTTGTCCTAGTTGGCATAGACTGGGTTTGAACTCAAGGTCTGGGCACTGTTCCTGAGCACTTCTGCTCAAGGCAAATGCTCTACCACCTAAGAGTTCCTTGGAGGTGAGAGTCTCCTGAGCCATGTCTCCAGCCTGGCTCTTGGCTGATTAGCTGGGAAATAGAGTTTTAGACAGATTCTTTGTGTTCAGGATGGCTTTGAACTGTGGCAAAAGGAATCTTTGTCATAAAAGCTCTTTATATTTCCAATTCAAGAAACAAGGAGATCAATGAGAGAGAGGTTAACTATAACTTGTTAATAATTGACTAACAATTGCTCGTCAGAATTTTGTAGTAAAACCTGATAGATATTTTAAACTACAAGTGATTGACCTTCTAAGTACTGCCCCTTGCTCTGGGCAGCCTGTTTAAAGTCATACAACATTTAACCTTTAACAAATGTACAGACCCTTTCTTGGGCTATAGAAGCATATCTTATTTTACATTTTGGTTTGTAAATGCATTTTTCTGGTTGACTGAGGAGCCTGATCTGTAGTGGTTCCAAAGATGCCTGCCCCTCTAGACCTTTAGATAAATCTCATTAGGGGCCTAATCTGAGGTCACAACCACTTTTCCTTAACTGATAAATTAATTTGGCTGGGCCAGCTCAAAAGTGATTGCCATTTAGGACTTTGAGCAGATACAGAGCGTTTGGGATTTCAATTATCCCTCACTTTTTACAACTTTAGCATTTTATAACCCAGTACCATAGATGACTGGCAAGTCCCTGCCACGTCAGACAGACATGGGCAGTAGGCATGCCTACAAATTATCTTCCCATGACTTCTGGACTCTGATCAAGCTTTGAAGGGCCAAGCAGAAGTGACTCCAGGATCTGATACCATCTCTGCCATCCAAAGAGCAGTAGCTTACTGCCTCCGCATGTTCCAGCATTCCCGGGATTCCAGGAATGCCTTTCTTTATGGTGGGATAAATACTTGTTTAGTAGTTTCCTTCATTGTTTGCTGGAATTGAACTCAGGGTTTGCGTATTGTCCCTCAACTCTGCAGATCAAGACTAGCCCTCTGCTACTTGGAACTCCAAACCAACTTCACTTTTCAGCACTCTGCTGGCACATTAGATATGACAATCTCACAGGCACCTTTGTCTGCCCAGCCTGTCTTCACACCACTTTTCAGCTTAATGAGTCTTTACTTATGGCCACATTTACTCCAAGGAAAAGCAATAACGATGGGCACTGGAAGGAAATTTAAAAGCATGGTCTTACCTTGAACTTATTTCAGGACAACATTCCGTCTGACAAACTTGTCCTCTGTCCTTAATTGTGGGCCTTTAGGAAACTGTTATTAAAAACCTATAACGGCAAAGTAGATTAAATAATCATTTTGGTAATCCTAATTTTTTGTTTTCTACTTTGTAATCAACCTTTAGGACATTTTTTCCTTTTAAACTTTCCTTTTTCTGGGAGGCCTGCCACTACCCACAACGTCACAAATTTCTGACGATGGGGAGGCCATTTTTAAATCTTTTTTGAAAAGTCATTTTACTTTGCATTTAAATTCTTCATTGAAACACTGCGCGACACCCTTTACCTCTTGGATGAAGGTTTAAACTGGCCATTTTTTTCTACAGTATGAGTTACATTTAGCAAATTAGCAGTTTATTTTAATGTAGTAGCTCTGTACCAAGAATCTAGACTTAGTATCTCTTGCTCTTTAGAGATTAAGTCAACTTAGATTTTTTGCTAATGCACCCCTTATGGTCTAACATGGTGGTGATTAACATTACGGAAACAAACATCTTTATTTTTATCCAGAAACAAATATCTTAATTGGCTTGTTTTTTCTTCTCTTTTTACCACAAATTCGCAGGCTTTTCATCATGTGTGATTCAGCAAGGCTGGAGTCTAGGCAAGGATGTGGCATCTCCCAGTGTATATGGACTGTCACATCTCTTACTGGTTACCTGCAAAATTCTATATGCACTGGTTAAAGACCACTGGTGAAAGACCACATTGGCTTTTGCAGGCTGGTGTCACTGGTTTAGGCAGCTGTGACAACTTTGTTCTGTTACGTATTTCCCATGCATCGGAGCAAACTGCATCTTGAGGCACTTTGGTCCCTTGATTATAAAGGGAGTTCATCAGTGCACAGGGGAGGAAACAGAGAATTAAAACCTTTGCCTTAGTTTACCAGTCATGGTCAGAGATACAATATTTAATCTTAGCATAGATAGACATAAGAAATAACATAAATAACAGCCAACTTAATTACCAATTTCATTGACTTTGGAAAGGAAACAATCTTTTCTAACTCCTTTCCCATGGCCTTTTAAAACTGCCTGTTTATTTATTTGGCTTATAGTCAGGTCACAAAGCAATTCAGATTAAATGACAGCTTCCACTGACAAAGATTTTTAGCAAGCTGAATACTTGGTAACTTTGGAACCATTACTATTTACATATATTACATATAGACAGACAGAAATGTTTGTGCACAGATTATAGAGCACACTTAAATGCTAAAATTGACCATTTAAAGTTTTTGGAATTTTAGAAGTAATACTTTGCCTAATCATGGTAGAGCCACATAGTCAGTTCAAAACAAAAAACTGCCAACAAGAAGAAACTTTTTAATAAAGAACAGTCAAGACATGAACAGACATATAGCATGATGTAATGTCCCCAATCCTGGTCAGGTAAGGGGGGGAAGTTTATATGACCCAAAAAAACATCCAAGGAAATTTATTGTGAAAGCCACCTTCACGCCCTCCCCGTCTTCACTGGGCTTCCCTCAGAGCACCTGGACCGGTTCCCTACACCCAGGCACCCCTGTCATGTGACACCAGGCAGCCCACACCGATCATTTTTGCCTGTATTTTATCCTGCCAAATATCTAGCACAGTCTTACCTCTTTCTGCTTATGTCTGTAATCCTATGGATATCTGTAAGTATTCTAGGTAGCTTTGGCCCATCATTTTTCCCTGAGTTTAATTTTTTTTAATTCCTACAGAATTAAATTTAGCAAAACCATAACTTATAATTTCTTATAGAACTAGAAATTTGGAACTAGAAAAAGCAATATGCTCCTCTTGTGCTCCTCTTGAGAAATTCACTTTCACCCTCCATAACAGTGAGAAAACACAGACTCTCCACAATATCCATACTAGTGTTTTATTACTCATAAGAACAATAGGATTTTCTACAAGTGAAAAACTCACAACAGACTCATCAGTAGTAAATAGAAAACAGCTTGAAGTAAAATCATTTTGGCATTACTCATGCAAACCCAAATGCTTAATAATCATGTCTTCATTTTTCCACCAAAGAAACTAGAAATGGAACTGTGATTCTAGTGCTAGAAGTTAGCCTTGAGAAAAGGAAGTTAAGGAAAGTGGCTAAGCTTTGAGCTCCATCAACAAGACTTGTATCCACACACAAAGAAAATGTATTCCCAATTATGTATTTTTCAGGTTTTCTGAATGTTTCATGAACTTGGGGATGAAAGATGATGAGACAGATTTTATTCTTGTGCACATTTTGTAATAAACAAGGAGTATTATCTTCCAACAGACCTTCCATTAAAAACATGAATTGGAATAGTAATAGTGTTATATATAGTGGAGGACTTTTGGAAACAGTGGAGAAATTGATGCTCTCATGTCCTTGGATTAAAGCATGATAGATAGTCCTTCCCCATCTATCACTACCAAACCACTCTGGATGATTTGAGTTCAATCTCAAAGGTCCAGAGCTCCTGTTTCTGAGAAGTGTTTATTAAATTTCCTTGAACATCCATTCCTCAATATAAAAGACACAAGTCAACAATTTCACTATCTTAATTCTTTGTCAAGCCTGGAAGTAATTGATACCCATCCCTTTGGTCCAACCCCTGAATAACATGAAGGGGCATCATCCCTACTCTACACAATGAGAGGATGTGAAATGTTGGCTCAGTGAGTGGTTTCCCCTTACACCTTGCTTAATTCTGCCATGAAGGATTTCTCTATACTTTACAGAGGTTTCTTTTTTTGTATGAGTGCTCTAATGCTGGCTGAAGGTTCATTTCTGCTTGAAAGACGTCCTCTAATGTTCACTCAACATTCTGTCTAGTCTCTAGGTCTCTGAAATATGTAGAGAAACCTTTAAAACTTCTGGCTAAATATTTGTCTACATTTATTGTACTCACATTTTCTCTCCTTATTATGTTCTTGGATGTAGTGAGGACTGACTTCTATTAAAAATTGCATATTTGTTAGACCTCTTAGTTTTCGTTTCTCCTATGTGATTCTGTTCTCTGATGAACACTGTGCAATGCTGTCAAAGTGGATTTTCTACATTGCTATTATTCATACCTTGTCTTATGTGCTCTATGTGCTCTATAAACACTCATCCATGCATGATTACTAAGTGAAGAACTTTTTTGATACTTGTTTCGTTCATAATGTTTTTCTTCTGTGTGTTTTCTGATGAAAATTTAACTATGAATTCTTGAAAACTTTCCACATTTTTTTCATTCATAAGATTTTTCTCCTGTGTGCATTCAATTTGGAACCATGATGTATGCCTTCTGGCTAAAAGGCTGCATATTTGCTACATTCACAAGGCTTCTATCAGGTTTTGGTTCTATCATGCAAACTTATTTTTCATCCAGGTGAGATTTTCCATAGTTATCACATTCCTAAGATTTCTCATGTGTGTGGATTCTCTTATGCTTCCTGAGGTATGAACTCCGGATGAAGGACTTTCCACATTTGTTACATTCATAAGTTTTCTCTCCTGTGTGTGTTCTCTGATGAACAGTAAGGTGAAAATTCTGTCTGAAATACTTTCCATATTTGTTACATTCATAAGGTTTCTCTCCTGTGTGTGTTCTCTAATGAACAGTAAGGAATGACTTATAGGTGAAAGAAATTTGACATACATAACATTCAAAAAGTTTCTTCCCTGTATGTTTTCTCTGATGGACAGTAAGGTGTGATTTTAATCTAAAATAATTTTCACATTTGTTACATTCATAAGGTTTCTCTCCTGTGTGTGTTCTCTGATGTTCAGTAAGGTTTGACTTACGGGTGAAAGACTTTTCACACACATTACATTCAAAAGGTTTCTCCCCTGTATGTTTTCTCTGATGGAGAGTAAGGTAAAACTTCCTTCTGAAATACTTTCCACATTTGTTACATTCATAAGGTTTCTCTCCTGTGTGTGTTCTCTGATGAACAGTAAGGTCTGTCTTACAGATGAAAGATTTTTCACACACATTACATTCATAAGGTTTCTCTCCTGTGTGTGTTCACTGATGGAGAATAAGGTGAAACTTCTGTCTGAAATACTTTCCACATTTGTTTCATAAGGTTTCTCTCCTGTGTGTTTTCTCTGATGAACCGTAAGTTTTGACTTACGGGTGAAAGACTTTTCACACACATTACATTCATAAGTTTTCTCTCCTATGTGTTTTCTCTGATGGACAGTAAGGTGTGATTTTAATCTGAAATACTTTCCACAATTTTTATATTCATAAGGTTTCTCTCCTGTGTGTGTTCTCTGATGAACAGCAAGGTGTGACTTACAGGTGAAAGAATTTTCACACACATTACATTCATAAGGTTTCTCTCCTGTATGAGTTCTCTGATGAACAGTAAGGTTTGGCTTCTCTCTGAAATATTTCCACATTTGTCATATTCATAAGATTTCTCTCCTGTGTGTTTTCTCTGATGCAAAGTGATGTATGAGTTCATTCTAAATGATTTTCCACATTTGTTGCATTCATCAAACTTCTGTTCTTTGTTGGTTCTTTGATGCCTTCTGAGACCTGACTTTTGAGTGGAAAATTTCCTACATTCTTCGTATTCATAGGGTTTCTCGTCTGGTGTTGTTTTAGGTTGGTCAGAACTTAGTTCTGAATTCTTAGAGATAGATTTTGCACATTGCTTATACTCATCAGGATTCTCTGGATATTTCCTCTCAGGTTTTGTAAGGTATAAATCCTTACTGAATGATTTCTCACATTCACTACTTCTATACGGATTCTCTCCTGTGTCTCTTTTCTGATGCATAGTGACTGGAAACCTCCCTCCCTGACAAAGTTCTTGGGCAAGAAGAGCAGACTTATCATATTCTTCTCTGTATTCATTATGGTGAGAGGCAGGATCTCTGACACAAAACCAATTATGGGGAAAGAATATCATATCTGAATTTAATATCTTCTCTCCTCTATATTCAAAATATGGACCATCATAATTTTGACTAAAACCCTCTGAATATCTAAGCGATTGTTTAACTACAGGAGAAACACCAGGCATATATGCAGCAGGCATCTTACCAGGCTCACTGTAGTGGAGCATGTTCTGACACTGAATGAACTCGTCTGTCTGCATCTTTAAGGAGTTCTCATCATTCCTATTCAGATCTGGCTTCTGTTTTGAGGTCAAATTAGAAGTTGTCACTAGTCTCATTCTTTGCTCTATTGTGTTAATAATTGTGATAGCTACATCATGCAGGCATTCATCTGGACTTTCCTGGCAAGTCTTAATTACATGCTCCATTTTTTGAACATCTAAAATGAGTCATATAAAGAAGAAAAAATCATAAATAAGATCCAAATACTCGTTAATGTAAAGGTAAAGACATTTTTCCCATCTTAACTGTTACATATTTTAAAGTATTAAAGTAGGAATTGATTTATGAGTAATAAATTTCTTTCACCACAATGTATTGATTAAGAAAGTAATACTCTTCCTTACATCCTTTTTTGTCGTGGGGCATGAACTCCAGTCATGGTGTTGTTCTTCAGCACTTCATATAAATGCTAGCTCTCAACCATTTGAGCCAGAGCACCACTCCCAGTTATTTCTGTTTATGTGGTGCTGAAGAATTGAACCCAGAGCGTTATTCTGGCAAGGCAAACACACTACCACTGAGCTAATATAGTCAAGAACTCTAGTAACAACAGATGGTGGAGGGGATATGAACAGAAGGGAACAATTCTGCATTGTTGGTGGGAGTGTAAACTTGTTCAACCACTTTGGAAAATAGAATGGAGGCTCCTCAAAAGACTCCACATAGAGCTTCCCTATGACCTAGAAATCCAACTTCTGGGCATTTACCCAAATGATCACAAACAAGACCATAATAAGGGTACCATTGTTTACCATAGCTAAGATAAGGAACCAACACAAATTCCCCTCAGTAGATGAATGGATCAAGAAAATGTGGTATATATACACAATGGAATTCCATGGATTCATTGGAAAGAATGATATGGCTCCATTTGTTAGGAAATGGAAAGACTTGGAAAAATAATATTGAGTAAAGTAAGCCAGGCCCAAAGAAACATAGGTCCCATGATACCCCTTATTTGTAATAACTAGTATATGTCTGAGACAAGCAGAAAAGGTCAATAAGTTGATGTTAGGCAAAACGAACCCAAAGATAAGGACTCAAATGATTTTTTTCTTTCTTGCTATTGTTTCTAACATATATATATATATATATATATATATATATGATATTTCTTTGTTTCTTTATGTGTCCCTCCCCCATGGTAAAACCCACGTTTTTACTGTATTTGATGTAGGTATAATAGTGGAGGGGAAGGTGGACCTATTCTAAGAATGAGATGTACAAGACGTTATGTCAAAAAATGAACATTACAACTTTGGCTTGGAGGGGAATGATGGGAAGCGATGTTAACGGGACACAAAGGAGGAGGCAACAATGCTTGAGAAGAAATGTATTCATTAACTTGCCCATGTAATTGTAACCCCTCTGTAAATTATTTTCAAAATAAAAAAAGAGGAACACTGACAGTTTATGATGGAAAATGTTTTTCTGTGTTTCTGGTTTTTCTTCTTTTTTATGTCAGAGGAATTATTTACACAAATTACTAAACTATTTACTGCTAGCTTTTTAACCTGCATAATTTAATATGTAGCATTCTTCGTTTTTTTCCCAAAAATTGTTTTGTTTGATCTTAGGGGAATAGATGCTTTGTATTGTTTTATTTTCTTAAAACAATTTATATATTGTGCTACTTTACTTCTCAAAGATTAGGAGAACAGAATTTTCTAACTTTGGAGATTATACCTTTGTTATACAAACCTTTTCCTTTCACCTGAGAATAAAGTTTTATAACCACATTTCTTCAGTTATAAGTTCTCACTGTGAATTATTTTAAGTATCTTTAGAAATTTTAAAATTTGTTTCCCTCCATCTTAGACAGAATCTCATCAGACTTTTAAACCCTCAGACTCATGAACTAAAGCCACATCAGCTCACCACCTAGTTAATCATTCTCTCTCGACTGAAAGCTTGGGTTCTGTATCCTGGCCTCTACTCTCCTTATCCTTATCAGAGGATAGCAGCGTTGGCATTGTCATTTGCTATACCTGCCTCGTCCTAGTTTCACAGAAAACTAAATCTCATTTTTCACATTTCTAATTTTCGTTTTTCAAAATAATTTCCAGAAAGAGAAAGAATTGATAACTTTACCTTTACTGCCCTACACAGTTCAGTGTGCATCTACATGCATTTTTGATTCTAACACAAAGATGACCTAGTTCTCTGCTACACATGGGACTCAAGGGAATTAGGAATATTATTGGTCTGTACATAGCAAGACGAATTTACCAATTTGGTTCTGGATCCAAGATCATTATGCAAGATTCTTTAACTCACCTGGGAAATTCTTTTCTGAGGCTTCTCTCATATATGACTCTTCATCTTGCTCCAGCTGGACAATCAATTGAGGTTTAGGACCAGTGTGCCCTGTTAATAAGAGTGAAGACCTATTGCTCATGCTGTGTCAAAATTGTTTTAAGATTTCAGATATCCTGTTAACAAGGTTGCTCCCAAATCTTCTTTCATTTCTCACTGGCTCCATGGTTGAATTTCCCCGAGGTTTGAATTAATTTTGCAGGTTGTGTGACTTGAATGCAATTTTTTTTCAAGGTTAGCATTCTATTAGTTTGAGTCCTAGCTCCACTTCCAGTTTAAGAGTAGTTATCGTGAGATAAGAGTCTCATGGAGATTTCAATGGCATTTTTTGTTTAAACTGAAAGACTCAGATTTCAGAATCATAAGAATTACAGGCATGAACCACTGAATCTTAGTACTAGGTTTGGACTATAAATACTTCCTCTGATCTAGTGATTTACAGTTCATACTTCCAATAATGATAAATAGGTGTGTATGTATGTATGTATGTATGTATGAATATGTTTTCTACATTATATATCTACCCACAATAATGACCTCAAGTTTGAGAAGACAGTCTTCTCTTTACAGAAGACAGTTTGGAACTTTTGTCAAACTGCTGATTTGGATTCTTGAACAAAGAATATAAAATTGCCTCAGAATGTATGTAATCTACGTGAAGCTTTAATTCAAAACAAATGACACTTCCCACAGACCCGAATCTTACTTCCAAATAGCATGGAAAGTTCGATAAATATTCACATATGTATTAAAAACAAATCATTTTCTGGGCAACAGTGGTTCAAACCAGTAATCCTAGCTACTCAGTAGGCTGAGATCTGAGGAATGCCATACAAAGCCAGCCCTAGTAGGAAAGCTGTGAGATACTTATCTCCAATTTAACCACCAGAAAGCTTGAAAAGGTGCTGTTATTAAAGTGATAGAGTGCTCACCTTGAACTGAAGAGCTGAGGCACTGTACCAACCCCCAGAGGTCAAGCCCTACTTAACTTTTCAAGTTAATGTGATATTTTTGGCTCACCTAAGGACACAAGCATGCTATAGGTTTCCAGCATCACATCTCTATACAGGGTCCTCTGAGAAATATCCAATTCCTGCCACTCCTCCCAGCTGAATTCCACAGCCATATCATCAAATGACACCAGCTTCTGTAAGGGCACATTCTATCAATCCCTGAATCATGAGAACACCAAAGCTAGAATACCATTCTTCTACATGTATGCTTTTGTATTGCAGAATGTGGTTGGAATTTTCTGTGTTATTTATAAAATGAGAGAAATTATAATCAAATAGACATATTTGCCTCCATAGTAACTTGGTAATTACACATACAAAGTTTTTCTAATACATACGAACACATCTCTGGTTCCAGCAATAAAGACAAGAAAACAGTTCTAAGAAGCTAATAACCTAGCAAGACAACAATAAGTATAAGTAGGAGTCTGAAAGTGTGTGTTTAGCTTATTTTGGTAATATTTACTACATATCTGGGTAACAATGAAGTAAATAAATATGTTTTCTGTATTTTCATATTCTGCCTCACTGACAATACTACTTAGATTTTCTATAAAATAGTGCTCTCATAAACAGTCACAACATGGTCATTACATCATATGCAATACATAACACGTTAGTAGAGCTATGAAAATCACAGCATCCAAGTGAAATTTAAAAGGAGTAAAATTACTCAAAAAATAGTAAATGAATAATTTGGCTCTTATAAGATTTGACTTAGTTCTCACAATAAAACATCCGATGTTAATCATTTTTGTTATTAAATTTCTAGATATAAAAGTATGGTCATAGATAGCCATATGTTTCCTTCATATGTAAAAATGAACTGCCAGTTGGACGTTTGTGAACATTGACTACTTCCTACCAGGACAAAAGCTTACTTATTACCATAAAATGTTTCTTAATCAGCTTTGAATTTTAATAGGCCATAGTTGAACCATGGATGTAAATGGATAGAGGCTTAAGGAACGCTCAAGATGATATCCAAAAATGTGAAATATGACCACGACAAGAAGGATAGAGAAAGAAAAACTATGAATTGGGAAATGATCTAAAAAATATAGAAGTTTTAAAAATAGGAATAAAATATGGCACTAAGTTGTTGTACAGTGTCTAAAAGGAATACAGTCATTCTTGACAAGATCAGAGGTAAATTATGACTAACACACAAAAAGAAAATATATCTATAAAGTGTTGAAAGAAAATGGACTTCAATACACAATCCATTGGGCAATGGGCCTCTTCTAACAATATATATTGAAGGTATTCCTCAGGAAATATAATGCACCATTAAGACATCTTCATTTTAAGTGCTATTAAAATTATTCTGCAGGGCTAGGAAGGTGGCTGGCTCAGTGGTAGAGCACGTGCCTTGCATGCTTGAGGCCCAGGGTTTGATTCCTCAGCACCACATAAGCAAAAAAGAAAAAAGTCGGAAGTGGCACTGTGGCTCAAGTGGTAGAGCCCTAGCCTTGAGCTGAAGAGCTGAGGGACAGGTTCCAGAGCCAGAGTTCAGACCCAACAATCAGACCAAAATAATTATTCTGCATCAAGAGAAAAATAAAAATTGCTAACGTGGATCTACACAGAGGACAAGATTATTAAAAAGGTAAATGTGTAGTTAAAGGAATGGTACATGTGTAGGTAAAAGAATGTATAGAAAACATTGTACGTGATTTCTCTTGTGAAAAGAAAACGTATAGTACCATATTCATAGTTCGTAAAGGATGCAAATTCAATATAGAAACACGTAAGTGTTTTGAAAACAAAGTTTGTGAATCCTACATATGGATCAATTAATTTTGTACTTGCCTCGCAAATATGGGGGTCTGAGTTCAAAGAATTATTTCTACAAAAATTTAAAAGGAGAATAGAAAGGTTATAAATAGGTTATAAATTCCATTGAAAAGTAATTATATTATGCTATATGCTACTACTATCATAATATTGTAAAGATTAATGTTCCTAGTAAAAATGCATCCAGCAAGTTAATTTCCTTTGTGTTCCTAACAAAGAATCCCACAGGGTAGAAAGTTCATTTTCTTGCAGTTCTATAGTATAACAATTTTCCTGCACATTTTACTTCTGCTGAAGCTCTATGCTTCAGCCTGAGAATGGCCTTTGTTCCTTACATGAAATGTCTGCTTATTTCTGTATGAAAAAATATTAATAAGACCCTTTTTAAAAAATCTTGCAGTCCTTTCATATTTTGAGTTGCACAAATTCAATGGAACATAGAAACAAATCTTTGAAAAAGTAGGGAACCTGTATTAAGCATGCAGTCTTATTTTTATCCTAAGAACAATGCAGTATAACAACTATTTACAACAGATTTAATTGGTAATTGGTATCAGAGGTAATTCACAGTGTACAGGAGAATGCCTGCAGCTTATACGAGAGGTGATTTACAGTGAATTTGAGGTGTGTGCAGGTTACATAGAAGCAAAATAAGAAATAAATATCAGATGAGACAAACAGATATTAAATAGTAAAATGTACATCGAAATAAGACCATATTTATATTGTAAAATATAGTAAATATATAAGGCACTGTCTGACATGAACAGAAGAAAGAAAACTTAATGAGCAATCCAAAGAGAGAAATAAAAATTAAAAAATATATACAAAGATACCATGAGCAAAAGTTAATGATGAAAAACACAAATAGTGATAATATGTAGGAAATAAGCATCAGCCCATAATATATGACCACCGATACAGATCATTGATGATGACAGACAGATTATACATCATGATAATAAAAATTTATGCTGAAAAGCAAAGGGTACAAAGACATGTTTAAAACACTATGCAGTTTTAATTCTTTAATCTACCATTACTATTGTAGAACTAATACTCCTCTTACTAACTGATAATATATTAAACTTAAAAAACACAATGGTGTTACATTTATCAAGACACATATTCCAAGATTAATAGTAAGTCAGAAGACAAATGGTGTAGAAAGCAATATGAAAAATTGAAGATATGTTATAAATACATGAAAATTAAAAGATATATTTGTAGTATTCTATGAGTGAAATAAATACCGGGAAATTACAATGGATCTCAAAGAAATGTATTTCTTCATTGTGATTTATAGAATATTAAATGTAGCCTCTTTCTTATTTCACCTTTGAAATAAAAACAAATAGTTTGGGGCTGGGAATATGGCTAACTGTTACAGTACTTGCCTGCCATGCATGAAGCTCTAGGTTCCATTCCTCAGCACTACATAAACAGAAAATTTAGGAAATGGCACTGTGGCTCAGGTGGTAGAGTTTTAGACTTGAGTAAATCAAGATCAGGAATGGTGCCCAGGACAGGCTCCAAATTCAAGCCCCAGGTTTGGCAAAAAAAAAAAAAAGTTTAAATATATATGGTGTATTCACATGGATCTCTTCTGGAGAGTGGGGGAAACCCAGAGAACTAGAAGGAAATGGGGTAAAAAGCGCATCTGTGGAGGTCATTAGGCACTGATGAAAGTAAGCTATACAAATCATGAGTCAAGATGGCAGGGAAACATTGGGAGAGAGTGAGGGTATGGAAGACACAGCATGAAAGGAAATGTACTCAATACCTGGCCCAAGAACTGGTAGTCTCCCCATACATCACCACTATAACAATAAATTCAATTAAATTTGAAACAATTTCTTCATGGAGTTGTGTGAGCATAAAGTTAGTGAAGAAAATGTACCACAGTTAGAAGAGCAGCTACAATTAGTAGAAATAAAATACATCACTTAATTGAATCATGAAATACTGGAGCTTAGGTTGAATATTAATTTTAAATATTCTGTTAACAATAATCTAACTTCATTGTAGTATCCAATTAACTGTTAGTGATAAATATTCAGGTAAGTAATAACAAAACAAAACAAGTGCTTCTGGCTCAAGATGCTTATCTTACCCTAGCTACTAAGGAGCCTAGAAGCCAGACAACTGGGTAGACAACTCAAATTAAGCAGTTAATCAACAGATTGGAGGAGGTGTGGCTCAAGAGTTAGTGCCAAAAAAGAAATTAAAGCCCAACTTAGGAAGTGGAAAAACCTACCATGCTCCCGGCATGGGAGGACCAACATTGTGAAAATGACAATACTTCCAAAGGCTATCTACAAATTCAATGTGATACCTATCAATAGTCCAACCTCATTCTTCAATGAAATATTAAAAGCAAGCCAGAAGTGTACATGGAACAATAAAAGACCCCAAATAGCAAAAACGAGCCATACCAGAAAGAACAATGCTGGTAGGATATCACTACCAAATTTCAAACTGTACTACAAAGCCATAGTAATCAAAACAGCTTGGTAATTGCACAAGAACAAACCTGAGGACCAATGGAATAGGACTGAAGTCCCAGAAATGAACACACAGACCTATATCCAGCTAAACTTTGAGAAGGGAGCTAAAAAATAGAATGGAGGAAAGACAACTTCGTCAGTAAATGGTGGTGGCAAAGTTGGTTCATTATCTGTAGAAAACTAAAGCTAGATCTGTATATATAACCCTGCACCAGAATCAATTCCAAAAGGATCAAAAACCTCACATTCAAAGCAAACTCCCTAAAAAACATTACAGAAAAGAATAGGAGAAACTCTAGTGGTACTTTGCACCAGTCAAAATTTTCTTAATAGAGACACATAAACACAACAAATCAAAGAAAGGTTGGACAAATAGGATTGAATGAAACCGCAGAGCTTCTGCATGGCAAAGGACATTGCTAACAAGATCAAAACAAAGCCCACAGATTGGGAGAAGATCTTCACTAGGCATAAATGAACATGGGTCTCATATCTAAAAAATACTTAGAATTCAAGAAATTAAATCCCTAACAACAAATCCTCAGAGAAACAACTGCCCAATAAATAAGTGGGCTAAAGACTTAAAAAGAATCTAAACTGAAGAGGAAATAAGAATGGCCACAAGATATATTAAAAAAATGCTCAACTTATGAATATATTAGAAACAATTATAAGAAAGAAAATACATTTGAATTCTTAATGGGGTTCATTTTGCCTAAAATCAAGTTATCTGACCCATTCTGCTTGTCTCAGATATATACTAGTTATTGCAAATAAGGGAAACAATGGGACCTATGTGTCTTTGGGCCTTGCTTACTTCACTTAGTATAATTTTTTCCAAGTCTTTCCATTTCCTAACAAATGGAGCAATTTATTTCTAAAACATACAAACACACACACACACACACACACACAAATCAAAAAAAGGCCCATCTTCTCTAGCCAAAAAGAAATGCAAATTAAGACAACCTTGAAATTCCACCTCACCCCAGATAGAATGGTCATAATCAAGAACACTAATAACAACAGATGCTGGAGGGGATGCGAACAGAAAAGGGAACCCTCCTGCATTGTTGGTGGGAGTGTAAACTTGTTCAGTCACTTTGGAACGTAGTATGGAGGTTCCTCAAAAGACTCCACATAGTGCTCCCATTGACCCAGCAATCACACTTTAGGGTATTTACCCAAAAATCACAAACAAGGGTATACTAAAGCTACCAGCACACCTATGTTTATTGCAGCTTTATTTACCATAGCTAAGATATGGAACCAACCTGGATGCCTCTCAGTAGATGAGTAAATCAACAAAATATGATATTGATATATATATATATCCATATATACATAATATGTATTTATACATATATGTATTTATACATACACACACACATACACACTCACACAATGCTTTTCTATGCCTCCATCAGAAATAATGGTATCACCCCATTTATTAGGAAATGGAAAGACTTGGAAAAATTTGTAATAAGTGAAGTAAGCCAGGCCCAAAGAAACATAGGTCCCATGGTCTCCCTTATTTTAAATAACTAGTACATGTGTAGGACAAGCAGAAATGGTCAAAAGTTATGTACATATGACCATAAAAGGTGATTTGAAGTGAAATGAGCCCTAAGACAGGAACCCAAGTGGTTTTCTCTTTCTTGCTATTGTTTTTAATGTACTTATAATGTACTATGTGATTTTTTTGTTCCTTTGGTATGTTTTTCCCCAAGGTATAACCCCTGTTTTCACTGTATTTTTTTTGCGGTGCCCTGCATCTTGTATATACATTTTTCTAATTTTGGGGATAGGAAGGAAAAAAACAATATGCTGAAATAGGGATACAAGCTGACCCATTGTAACAATGAGATGTACAAGACCCAGGTTGGGGGCTGGGAAGGTGGATCAGTGGTAGATCGCTTGCCTTGCATGCATGAGGCCCAGGGTTCGATTCCTCAGCACCACATAAGCAAAAAGAAAAAAAAGCCGGAAGTGGCGCTGTGGCTCAAGTGGGAAGCGCTGAGGGACAATGCCTAGGCCGAGTTCAGGCCCCACAACCGGACCCCAAAACAAAAAAAAAGACACTAGGTTGAAAACGAACTTTACCATTTGAGTGAGGGAGGGTGGAATGGTTTGCAGAGGTTAGGAGGAAAGAAATGGTAGAGGAAAAACAAAGGAGCAGGTAACAAAGCTCGATAAGAAATATAATCATGTAAGTGTAACCCCTCTGTAAACTATTTTACAATGCAAAAAGATTTTTTTTAAAGAAAAAGTAGTGCCAACAGTGAAGGAGGAAGCTGACAGGATGTGAGGCGTGGGAGTTCCTGTTCCAACACTAGCACAAGCAAGACACAGTAGAGAATGAGGTAGGTGTGTCCCATTAGTTTTGAATTTAGACACAAAGCATGCAACAAAAAGGGTTAAGAAAACACAAAGGGGTAACACAAAGGGGTAAGAAAAATTTCAATTCAAAGAACTATGTCAGCAATGGAAAATTGATCAGTGAAACAAACAAATTCCCAGATACAGCATTTGAAAAATGGTGAGAGACGGATGGAGAGAAGGGGAACTGAAAGAGATGAAGACCCAGGGAGGAAAATATTTAAAAAGTGGGAGAAAGAGAGAAATGATGAAATTTTATGAGCAGGAAACAGAATGAAGAGAGTAAATAGAGAAAAAAATCTTGTGACAACACCTTAGGAAAAATACAGAGGGCTTTCTAGGAAGACCACACACTATATTATCAAATATTATCAAGTTTTATGTAGTCAAAGACCAGGAAGCAGTCCCAGAAGGATGTATGGAGAGTAATTTAATTACATGTAGCTTACTAAGTAATCTCTAACATTTGAAGGTGTGTGTGTGTGACCACACTATTCCAGAAACTCCAGTAAAACCTTTTTAACGTAATTCAACATTAATCATAAGGAGGGGATCTCTGACAAGTTGTCAGCAAATGTCCACTCTACATGACAAGTGACTCGCTCAATGGCATTGAATCACAAAACAAGTGTGATTACTTTATCTCACTTCAGAAAAATCCAAGCAAGTCTGCCCTCAACTATAACATTTTATAATCTACTCGTTCTAAAAACCATCTTTATCTTATTTAGGAACATGTTCTTGAAACTGAATATTTTTTTCTGGTTTAAATCTTGGATATACTTAGCTTCCTAAAATGGAATGTGAAAAATGAGAAATAAAAAACAACTCACCAGAGATCCTCTTATTCTTTCTTCCTGTTGCCAATGAAGAGAAGATTCTGGAAGCATGGCTTAGAGAAAAGGCAATTGACATAGTCAGGAAAGAACCTGTGTGGTTATGCCTCAGATTTTCCTGCTCAAAACCTTATACATGGAGTGAAAAAGCACAAAGCCTTCTTATGGGAGAAGAATCTTTGATGTCTCAAGTAGAGTATTAAATGCTCCACTGAAGATGACTCCACAGTCCATTAGTTGGTAGACAAACAGAATTCTAGGTTAATATGCATACAGAATTCATAAAAACTAAGGTTCCTAAAAATAATTGAATAATTAAAACAAAAATCCACACCTTCAATACCATTAGTTATTAATGAAATACATTTAGGGTTGTATGAATTATTTTTCTATTCACTAAAATGGATCCTAGGACTCCATTGAGCTTTTTCACTCTATCTTATTCATTTATACATTTAAACTCAATGGAGAGAATATAAGTTATAACTCAATACTTTTTCCCCAAAATTATACAAGAAAATATATACAATACATATTACTTGTATTATAATAGTTCAGTAATGGTTTTCAAATGGCACATTTCCCTGCATCCAAATACCTGGAGAACCCTTGATCAATAACTTGAAATTTGTCATTTAGCCTACTTTTCTTAATCAGTAAAGATTATGTAAATACACTTTTGAGAAGTCGCTAATGCTCACTTTCCTAAACAATCATATGAAGAATTGTGACCATTCTCCTGGAGATAAAGGGCTTAATAAAGATGTAACATGAAATATTAAGCAAAGGAGTGACAGAACATCACAGCTAAAGAACCAGAAAATTAAAATCTTATGTTGCACAAATAATAATAACACAAAATTCTAAACTGATTACACCCCAAAATTCAGACTTATAAAAATAAAAAATAAATACCTATATGCTTTTTCTTATATTTATTGTTTGGCTTTAACACAGGAAATAATACTATCCAGTTTTATTTTTTTACACAACTACATGGATTAGAAACTCTTAATATAAAATAACAAACTTTACAGTGATATGTATGAAATATGAGAACCTACTCTGTAAACTTCAGTTAGGTCATTTGTGCTAAGGAACAATATGAATCACTTAAAGCAACATTTGCACATTCATTTTGGATTGTTCCACATCACAAGAATGGTTTCTCACTTTTAAAAAGTAACAAAGAAATTTCTGTAGGCTATATATCCATATTCAAATACTCAAAACCACAATTGTTGTAGATTTCAGGGTGGGATATTTTCTTCTTTTTTGTGATTTAGACTATCATCTTTTAATTTCAAGTCTTCTATTTCATATTATTTTATTACAAACATAATCTATATTTAAGAGTTTATTTTGTAACTGGGCTCTGGTGGCTCATGGTTGTAATCCTAGCTAAGAAGAAGTCTGAGATCTGAGCACCACAGATTGAAGCCAGCTGGGGCAAGAAACTCTAAGAGACACTGATGTCCAATAAACTACTAAAATACCTAGAAGTGGAGATATTGCTTAAGTGGTAGAACTTTAGGCTGGAACAAAAGGAGCTCAGGGTCAATGTCCAGTGCTTGAGCCCAAGAACCAGGTCTAGCACACAAAAAAGATCATTTTATTGTATAGTATTTAAATTCTATTGAACAATTGTTTTGAAATACATATTTAGGCACTCTCACATTTTAAATGATGTAAAATAGTCTCATTAATCTAGTGGAGAAATTGTAACTTGACAAGAACAGATAAAGTGGAGAACATCCATGTTAGTAAAATTTTAAGCTAGGAAAATCCATAGGAAGTGCAAAGGATAAAAAGGTATCAACATGTTTCACTAAAATATTTTAAAGAAATGTTCAAGCTTCATTGACTTCAATTCCCATGAAGATTTTCTTAAGTGAAATAATACTTCTTTGAACAGATTGAGACAAAATGGAGAACAATACCTAAAACTTCATTATACGTTACATCTAAAAACCATACCACTTTGAGTAAGACACAGTAGTTTAATTTCCTTCTGTAACACTCCATGATAACACACTTTCTTAACTGCAGGTAAAAACCAATACTATAAGGCTAGTATCAGTATACCCACAGGTGAGACATTTGAGATATCATGTACAAGAATTGATAGTGTGAAAAGGCTGAATAAATTAGTAAGAACAGAGATAGATACTTTCAGTTGTGAAAATAAATCCTAATCCACAAACCACAGCCCCATGTCCCTTCTGAGAACTAGGTTCTGACTGATTCCTCAGGCAAGTTTATTTCACCTCCTACTAGTTACTGTTAAACTTCCAAGAGCACCAAGTTATTAGGAGTGTTAGAGGAAAGAGTACCACCTGATTTCTTGTGCTCTGTGGAGTATTACCAATCTTTGCTTAAGGCAAGGAAGCTGAAAATATTTTGCCCTTCCTTTACCTTTCTGCCTCGGCTCTGTAGGGCTTGTCAGAGTTGACAAGGTATCCTCCTTCAAACATTGCCAAGCTTCATTGCTTAACAGAAAGAAAAAAACCAGGACCATCACACACTATTGCAATATCTCATGTAGACCTGTTCCTAGTAAAAAGGTCTCGTACAAACACGGGTGAACTAAAGCCAGGAGTACTAAGAAAGCTAACAATGAAGGAGAAGAGCAGAGACACCTCTAGGAGAAACAACACAGAAACCCAAAAACAACTGCAATATAAATGGGGTCATATCAGGCACACACATCACAATTTTACTACAATTGTTACCATGCTCATCTTACACCTCGGCAAAGATAATAAAGTCACATGTGTTAACAGCAGAATATCACCATCATGGAAATATAAATGCACACTTTCTCCTATTCTGGAGAACCACCCAACTTGCTGTCAGAATGTTGCAAGCCAGTTTCTGGCACGTGGAGTCACAAGGGCTGTGGCAGCACAAACTCTTGAGCCCTGAACAAATCATTAGCCTCATGCTGGAGGAACATGTGGAGGATCAATATTGCCTTGTGTTTTGCATCCAGCTCACAGTTCCTACCTGTTATTTGTTCTGCAGCCTGAGATCCCTTCAAGTTACACCTCCAAGCTCCACTGAAGAGAAAACTTCCAGCAGCAAGGCAGTGGGAAAGAAACTGGAATTTGCAGGCTGAAAACACCCACAGTGGGTAGGGAGGCATATGCGCAGAAGGATCTTTGCCCTGCTTTAAAAAAAAAAGAATAAAAACCCTGCACTTTCAAAGTATCTGTGCTGCAAAATAGACTACAATTCCCACAATGCATCGTGCCATTCTGAGAGGAAGTAGGTTCCTGCCAGTGCTAGGCCCTTTGTCTTAGGACTGCAGGGATGCATAGGGAGGTTTTCTCCAGCTTCCCATGAGCATAGGTGAGTTTTTTTTTTTTTTAATGAAAATCACTGTGTGTCTCCTGAAACATTGTTAGTCTATCTGAGAAATGGACAAGTATTGGAAGCATGAAATAAGTTGGCTTTTTAATTCTTAGATCTACTAATGTAATTGAGATTATGAGACTTTTGTTTCTGTTTGTGTTTAACAGATAAGTTCTGTTGAATGTAAATTATTTCTGATTTCTTTACATTTTGGAATAGCTCCCTGTTCAATATAAAAAGGTATTCGCAGGCACTAAACTGATTCTTGGATCATTTTTCATGCTTTAATGTATACACTGCAATACAGTCGCAGAATTGCTAGATATACAGCATAATGCTTGCACCAATTAAATTTTTTTAAAAAATCTAACAATTTCCCAGAAAGGCCCAAATTCCATTTTTGAAATCTTAAGTAGTTTTTGGCTGTTTCCAAAGTTTTCCTTTCCTTTAAGGTTCTTTACTTTTCTTTCTTTTCTTTGATGTTAATTGTTGCTCTTGTGTCTTGAACTCAGAGTGTTCCCATTATCTTTTCTTTAACAATTGGTTCAGCTAAATAGTGCAAAGCATCCTGTGGGTGGGAGGAGTTGTCTTAGAACAGGCACCTCACCACAATTACTGGTTAAATTGATGGTGGTTTGGGGAGATCGAGGGAATGTGAGTGAGTTGCAAGTGTGAAGTGAAGGATAGGTCTCTGTGAAGCTTGATGGCTTGGCCCAAACCAGGGTGTTTTTGTCTTTCTGTTTGCATGCCCTATTCCAGTGTGAATTCCTCCCTCTTCTATGATCCTAAAAGTTCCTCTCAGTCACGCTAAGCTACCTCATATTGTCTTCCCAGGTGTTACCCATTAGACTTTGGAATAAATCTTTGTTATCCCAGGTCCTGAGTGTGGGAAGCGTCAGGGCCACTTCTAGAAATTAGGCTTGTGTTCTGACCTCTGGCATTTGCCACAGTCAGGAATAGTCAGGCATCATTTGGGACAACACAGTTCCTTTACTGATAATGCAGTATCACCAGAGAATTCCTAAATTCCTTAGCTCCCTAGGCCTAATCTTTCCAGGCCCAGTGATACAACTATTGTCCAGCAACTTCTAAGCCTGAGCAGGGAGGATCATTCAAGCTCAGGAGATGAAGGCCATTCTAGGTAACATAGAAAGATTGATTTTCAAAGAAACACAAGTGTAGCAGTTCTTTACCAGAGACTCTGGGTTTGATCCTCAATACTAGGGAAATAAAACTAGCCTAATGCACACCATTTTTAAACTAATAATAAATCTCTTTTAATACTGAGTGCACAATTTCCCATTTTTCTTTCTAATCACCAAGCATAAAACTGTAAATTTATAAAATGCTAAATGACTGTAGAGGAAGAACATGCTTAGTTTCTTGGCTCTGTGAAGATCCGTGAGAATAGAAAGCAATTTTAGGGCATTTCTTACCTCATTCCAATGATATCAAAGACATGTTGCTAGTGCTCATTGATTTGCTAAGGTGGTCATCCATCTTGACATTGGTCGTATTGCTGTTGGCCTTAGCAACTGCTACCCCATTTTCTTCAACTGAAACTTGATTGCACTGAGCAGGATTGTTTCTGTCTTGCAGTCCTGGAAGAGAAATTAAAAACATGAAGCTCCATTATTACCCCAATTCCTTCTATTTTTTTTTTCAATTCCAGTCCCGCAAATTCATTTTTTCATAACCAACAAATAGGTCCATGCCTCTTAATGATTTTTGTAATTGAAAAATTCTCATCATCCTATGATTTAACACAATTTTATAGGGAAAGGCTAAAAATTGAAGAAAGACCCTATAAGCATATTTGCAATGTGTGTTAGCTGTCACTTTCTTAATGCAACAGCCTCTCTAATTTCTCTCCATCCTAACTTACTTGAGACCCTACAAATGGATGGAACTCAGATAAGAACATCTGTCTTGTAATTTATATTACATCTGGGGCCTATTGACCACAAAAGGTACTTTGGTAAACTATTAATACTCACTGCATAGATAGTGAAGCAAAACAGATTTTTTGTTACGTAACCTCCCCAAGTTTTTCAGAGAGAAGCAAAAATACCAAATGTAGAACCAAGAATAATTGCTGACAGTGCTGATATGTCAGAGAAACTATTCACATCAAGGTGATCTGTGTTTTTAGTTCATGACTGAACTAAATTTCTTTCTTTTTAGTCGCCTTCTTTGTAGAGATCTTCATTTCTTTGGTTTTCAATCCCAAATAATTTAATAATTTTACTGATATCACTTCTTTGAAAATGGATCTCACCTCTTGTGTGTTCCTGTTTTAAGGCCCTGATATCAGTCTTGGGTTCTTTTCCATCATGGCTTCTTCTGAGATGAGCTTTGTCAGAAGCGCTAACACTTGTGCAAAAGATCTAATAAATTTACCGGTTTTACGAAGGAATCTGGGTGGATTCAATTGACTGGGTGGGTTTGTACTGATTTACATATAGCATTGATTTTATATTTTAAATTAGGTAAATGTTATCTTACTACTTAAACCAAAGCAATATGTGTGTGTGTGTTTGCATACATAAATGCATGTCTCTATGCCTGACTGTCTTCGATATAACTGCAAACTTTTCATTTTAAAACTATATCAAACACAAGAATAGTAATTTGTATAGCTGGTATTTCAAATAAAGAGGGCAGATTTTTTTTGCCTCAGATCATCAGTATTTATTGAGCATTTACATTGTACTAGGCAAAATAGAACATACAGAAAATATTGCCCCTGCTCTAGAGGATCTTACATTTTATAAGAAAAAACAAATGCACCATTTCAAATGGCATTTTTGTTTTCTGTTTTCTGTAAAGTACCAAGGAAATATTCTGTATGATGTGATTTAGGTATAACAGCCTCATCATTATTGCGAGAAGAAAGATTTTGTGGCAAAAATGACAGACAGACCATTTGGGATAGAGTTTATAAGAGATACACAATCTCATCAACTAAGGTAAGATGTGCTGCAGTGGAGGATGTTGGAAACAATTTGTGGAATGCAAGCAAAGTAACAAAGGATCTTAGAGAGTATGTAGAGCCAGAAAGATCATGTGGCCATTTCCAAAGTACACAGCCACCAAGACAAGTGACAAGGCAGAAGAAAAAAATAAAAAAATAAAAAAAGGAGAAAATCCTATGCACCCGACAAACAGAATGACCAAAATCGAAGGCAAACTGTACCAAGAAATTCTGAAAAACCAAAACTGATTAGGAAGCATAGAATTTACAGTTAATGCTATCCAATGTCATATGGGCCAAGTACAATGTGGCTTCTTAATTCAGAAATTGCTATCTGCCAAAATTTTAACTGGAACACATTAGTTTTCCAATCAATTTTCCACCCCAAAGGAGAAAAAAAAAACACTTTTGTTTTTGAGGTGAGGGTAGAATGGGGAGTATTGGAAGTGGTTGGTAGTTAGATTAGGATTTTTGTTGTTATGATAAACTTTGCACTTTAACTCAGTAAATTGCCTGTGAAAAGGGACTAAGGAACAATTTTCTAATAATGTACAATTTCCTTAGAGGATATTTAAACTCAAAACAATGATTTACATGAAATATAGTAGAGAAAGTAGTTGAAAAGTCCATTCAAAAATGTTTTATTCCACTTACATGAACTTAATACATGTGTTCTTAACAATTATGGTTAGATGGTTCATGAAAATTTCAAAAGACATTAAACAAAGCAGGCCATCATCTTATTTCCCTGTTATCTAGTTTTTTTTACAGCATATGTGTTTGAGGCACGTAGCAAAATAGAAAAAAAATCACAGAAGTAAAAAGAATCTAAAAACCAGTTAAATACATAAGGTTTTTTGTGTATGACTGTGCTTAATACACATGAATAGTGAATACCAAGCAGTTCATTTTTACTACACCTTTACTTTTATACCACTTCTTAGGTTGTCTAAAACACTGAAATACAAATAAAATGTGTAGCAAAAATAATTTGAGCAAACAGCAGGTAACTTCACAAATTATGGAATGTGAACCGTTACTGCCCTTATCCAGAGTTAATTGGGTCACAACTTTGTCTGAAAGAACACTTCTGGTGCTGTAGTCAAAAGTGTGCTCACTGAAATAGACTCTTCCACAGAAATACATGATTCCAACTTGGAATATCCATGGAATATCTATTTGAGCCACAGCCCTAGAATGCTCCAAAACTTTATAATACACACGATAACTACACCTGTGACCGGAACCAATTTTCTCTCTTATTCTACACGAGTACAAACCAATATGTAGGAAGATTTCTTCGCTTAGACGTGGAATCAGTTTTAACACTGGCCCTTGTGAAGTCACCATGAACCAAAGCACATGCCAAACATTTATAACTTGTTTAAAAATTCCACATCGTCATACTGGCCATCTCATGATGAAAACAGATAACTCACTAAATGTTAACATGCTCTATTCTCCTAATATGAAACAAAGAAACAAAAAAACATGGGAAATACAGAAATTAAAATAGAAGTAACATAACCCACATAAAGTATAAAGTTCTCAGCAATGACTTCATCAAAAGCTATCTTTTCAAGAAAGGAATCTTCCTCTGGGGAGTTCACAATCTCATATCGAATAATGAGAATTTCAGGGCCAGAACAATCTGATAGGATGCATTGGATGAATTTCCTTTTTGCTAACCTCAAAATCTTCTTGGTATGCTTGGAATGACTAACTCAGATTCCCTTTCTTGTCATCACCAGCAGCAACCTCAGCCATGATGTGGTAGCAGGCTTTCCTCATTTTCAAATAGAAGACATTGTTCTCTGCTTGTGGAGCATTAGGGATCAAGAACTTTTCCAAAACAGACATTATATCATTGCAGATATCTCTTAGCTTCTTCTCAATTCTTCCTGTGTTCTCACACGATCTGCTGATTTTTCTCAGCACCTTCTGTCTTTTGCGCAATACTTGAAATTACCCTCCAAGATGACCTATGGGTTCAAGTAAGCAGCTGAAAGAAGATTCCTTTCTTCATTAGGTAATTCAGCTTCTTGCTCAGTTACAGACTTGATGCAGGCTGCCATGTCACCATATCGCTCAGCCTGCTTGGCCACTTCAGCCTCCTGCACCATCTCATTTCTATCCATGACTGGATGCTCTGTGTCCTGAATTGGTGGTGGAGTAAAGACAGGAGGTATTTGGTCTCTGGACGGTGGCAAAAGCAGTGGTGAGACTGAGCTTCTGTCCCTGGATCTCACAGCTCACAGGCTCCAGCAGCTTTGTAGACATGGGTCTTCTTCAAATCCAATTTCATTGTTTTTCCATGTGACCAATATCCTTACTTCGCCCTGAAAATTTCACAATCAGTTAAAGTACATTTTGTTTGCTGCTCATTTTTTGTCATGTTAAAATGATTTCATATCCAGACATTATAGTAACGTGTGATTGTGGGTTTTATTTTTGGAAACAATATGGCCTATGGTAGTGTGTATGGTGCCAGGTGTTCAATGTGCACATTCTTTGATGACCTCGCACAATGATGATATGATGAAGGAAATCTTGCCTTCTACTCCAACTGTCACTCAGAGCAAAGAGGTTCACAATTATGAACAGTTGGGACATGATCAAGTTCCTGTCTAAAGTCCTGAGAAATGGGAAATCTGAGCTATTGGTATGGAGCTACCTTCATACAGAGTTTCTGCATGCTACTTTTACACATGAGACTGCTCAATGTTACTTAATCAATATTCCTCATCTTTAAAAAAATTTGCTATATTTTACTGTTGTTTAAACTTGCAAGAAAATTCCATTAAATTACTGTTTTATTTTAATTTCTGCAATGAAATCACTTTTTAAAACATTTTCTACGGCTTGGAATGTGGTTCTTTGGTAGAGTGCTTGTCTCGATTGCATGAGGCCATACGTTTGATTCCTCAGCATCACATGAACAGAAAAAGCCAATAAGTAGTACTGTGGATCAAATAGTAGAACACTAGCCTTGAGCTGAACAGCTGAAGGACAGCACCCAGGCCCAGAGTTCATGCCCCACAATCTGGAAAAATATACATACATATTTTTAATTTAAAATAGCATAGTTTTTCCAATGTACTTTTTATAAACATCTTGGAAGAGAAAATATAACAGGGGCACCCCTTTATTGCCTTTATCAGATTAGGGGACTCGTGATACAAAATAGAACAATGTCAGACTCGGATGTGTGGCTTAAGGACTAGAGCTTGAACATAAAAGCCAAAAGTTTAAAACACCAAGTGTTTAAAGCTAACCACAACATAAACAAAAGCAAAGGTAAATATAGTAGTAGAATTTCATGCAACGGAAATAATGCATCATATTTTTATTTGTGTTGAGGTCCACATAGGGTATGATAGACATGGCAATCCAGAAATTTTAGATGGGTTTTCAGAGTACAATGAGAGAGAAAGAGAGTACTGATAACTTTGTCCCTGTGATTTGGAGGATCCTGGGGATGTGATCACAAGTAGTGTCATCAGGAGAGTGCTGTGGATAGTGGATGATGAAGGGAAAATAACTTGTGTGGTTCTCAGTGAGTTTGGTACTGTGGCAGAAACTGGGTATCTACAAGGTGAAAGAATCCTGCACATTCATCCCAGGGGACCACACAGAGGAAGGCAGGCACAGGAGAAAGATTATTATAAGGTTTATTAAAGAAGCCATAATGTCCTGGAAGAGGGAGCACATGGCGTTTTTCCCTATCCAGAATAGCAGGAGGATCTGGGGGCAGGAAGTGAGATAGGTGCGTGCTCAGGTGGGTCTGGGCAGAGAGAGGGAGGGGGCAGCTGTATGCTGGAACCTCTCAGCTCGAAGGAGCTCAGGTCTGGATGGAGCTGAAGACCAACAGTAGGCATAATGCTTACATTCCCCAATTTGCTTATTCTAATACATAGGGGAACCAGCCAGGGGATATGGAGCTCGTTTCTTCTGGAGCTCCTTCCTGCTGTAAAGGGGGAAAGTAGTCAGGGACCCTTGCTTTATTGCCCGGCCGGTTACTATCCAAGAACCATCTGCCTGACTGGTTCATAAAGGTCTTCTTTTTTCCATGAAAATAGTTATCTAAAATTCAAGACACATTTAATAACAAAACAAAGTTGCTGTGGCTGGGAATGTGTCTCAGTGGTAGAGTACTTGCCTTGCATGCTCAAGGCCCTGGGTTCGATTCCTCAGCCCCACAGAAGAAAAAAGACGGAAGTGGCACTATGACTCAAGTGGGAGATTGCAAGCCTTGAGCTGAAGAGCTGAGGGACAGCACCCAGGTCCAGAGTTCAGGCCCCAGGACCAGACCAAAAAAAAAAATTTGCTGTTCAGGCAAATATTGCTCTTAGGAGCCCAAGAGAGAAATAAGCCAGGAAGGTTTGATTACCAGAAGAGACATAGCATGGTACCTGGCTCCAGGCATCCTAGAGGGGGGAGGTCAGACTTTTTTAACGTTAGGATTAGAGTAGCCTGAGGAGGTAGCATAGATATTTAAAGATGCCACAGTCAAAAGGTGTCATGGGTTCTTTTGGCTACTTCCTGCTGGGGAGGTGAAGGAGTCACTGGAGCTAGGGACATTAGGGTCCAGCAGGGCAATGTAAATGATGTCTTCAGTTGCCTGTACTAAGAGGATATCCGTGACTTGTGCCCAGGTGGTGTCCTGAGTGGGGGCTGTTATCCTGTTAAAGGAGACTTTTGGATAGATCAGGCAAAAAGATGACAAGGTACCAAGGTCAGTTTATATGAATGGCATAGGAGAACACACATTAGCCATGGGCCAGAAAAGTTATATTTGAAGCATAAGCCCCTATTCAGGGAAGTAGGGAAAAAGGGGATATCTGTAGTGACCGTCTACTCGACCAGCGAGGAAAAACGACCACCACACCAGGAGTCTTCTCAGATCACGCTTTATTGGAGAGCCTTTTAGTTGTAGGAGAGCTTGGGCGCGAGAGAGCGTGCACCCGAAACACAGCCGCTTATATAGGAGAATCGGAACGCGGGTCTTTCTATTGTTGGTCGCCTGCCTTTCACCATCACCAGGTGTCATGGGATTGGCTGGGAACTCTACCTGGCTCGTGCACGCGCACAGCCCAGGCCTCCCACCAAGCACCGTCTGGGGTGGAAACCTCAAAGCTGCAAGGGAGTGGGCTGAGTCTCGCCTCGGCTCCCTACAGTTCCCCCTTCTTTGTTTTATGGCAACAGGTAAGAGTAGAGGTTGGGCCTCTGTCTAAGACATTAATGAGAGGACCTTGCACTGGCCTTCACCTGAGGGGCGCGCCTTCCCCAGTGATGACCAGGCCCGTCCGATGCCTTTTTTGCAGAGGTGGGATCTTGGGCATCAACCCACTTGCAACCCAGCATGCTCTTCTTGAGGAGATGAGAACCATCTCCTCAAGTGCAGTGCACTTGCCTTGCACCCTGTCCCAAATTGCAAATTGCATACCTGTCCCGGTGCAATGGGATCCCCTGATCCCTCGGGGTGCTAAGGCTATGCAAAATGGTAAGGCTTAACTGCCTCTTAGGGCCGACAGCCAAATCTGGGGTGAGGATCCACTCTCCAAAGTGGCTAATGCTTGCGAGATAACAACCTTGTCCCTTCTGGTTTGGGCTCGAAGGCGACAGACCAACCATAGGCAGACCACGCATCCTCCCAAGCAGCAGGCTAAAAACATTCCGACTCCCACCCGCTCTTTGGAAAAGGACACCGCAGAGGCAATCCAGTCAGTAAATTGTAACAGCCCACAGCATCATTGGTTTAGCAATCACAGGGATTGCTATTAGCATTGTTGCTAACAGCAGGAAGATCAGCTGGATCTTCAAGAGCGGGTTCTGCTGCAGTCTCCACCGGCCTGGTCAGTCTCGTTGGCACCCAGTGAGGTACTTCTTGACTCTGTGGAAAAACACAAACAGCTCCCCTGGATCTCGTTATTACCGGATCCGGTCCATACCATTTATTATTAATAACATCCTTCCACATAACCATGTCTTTAGTATCCATGGAGTCTCTTGTCATATGCCGATCTGCGGCAGACTGATCATTGTCATTTAGAATTAAAAAATTAAGGGTAAAGAGCGCAAGAGAAAGTCTTTCCCTGGGGGATGCGGACTCAGCAACTCCCCCTTTTTGTTTTTGAAGCATTTCTTTTATGCTTCGATTAGCTCTTTCCACTATACCTTGTCCTTGAGGATTGTAGGGCAATCCAGTGGTGTGGGCAACCTGCATTTGTGCGCAAAAGGCGCGAAAACCATGGGAAGTATAAGCAGGGCCATTATCCGTCTTGAGTCTAAGGGGCTTTCCCCAAGCTGCCCAAGCTTCTAAGCAGTGTATTCTGACGTGAGACACCTTTTCTCCTGCCAGAGGTGTGGCATGAATGACACCAGAAAAGGTGTCCACAGACACATGTAAATATTTCAACTTACCAAATTCCGTCAGATGAGTAACATCCATTTGCCATAGGGCGTTTGGTCTCAACCCCCTGGGGTTTACCCCCACATGGGGAGGATGAAGAAAGGTAACACAAGATTTACAGGCTTTAACAATATCTCTTGCCACATGCCTGGACAAATTATATCTTTTCCTAAGGGTATTAGCAGGTACATGATACAATCTATGAAAGTCTTTTGCCAATTCTACAGGATCAGCAGCAACCAGAGCCACAGCCCGAGTTGCCTGGTCCACCAAATCATTACACTTTGCCATCGGGCCTGGCAACATGGAGTGGGCACGAATATGTCCAATATAAAAAGGATGTTTTCTGTTTAAGATAAGGGATTGAATCTGTAACAAAACATTAGAAATTGTACTGGCCTGCTTAATTGAAGCAGCAACTTCAAGAGAAGCAACGGCATTTACAACATATAATGAATCAGAAAATAAATTAAAAGTTTGGTCAAATCTTTTAAAAACTTCAAGCACAATTAAACATTCAACAGCCTGTGGGACATTCGGCCGAAAATTAAAGACTACCGGCTGTTTGTGTCCTTGAACAAAAAAGGCACCTTGTCCAGATTTTGATCCATCCGTAAAGATGGTTAGAGCATCAGCCAAAGGCTCCTTTGAAGTGACAACAGGAAAATACACTAAATTTTTGTTAACTATGGCAAGCAGAGGATGCTTAGGATAATGATTATCAATTACATTTGGAAATGAGCCAACAAGAATTGCCCACATATCCATTGTGGCTGCTAAAATTTCAACTTGCTCATGGGTGTATGGAATAATTAATTTATCTGGAATTTTTGCAAAGTGCATTAAACAACACTTTATACCCAAAATTGCCTCTTTTTTTTTTTTTCAGATCAAAATTGCCTGTTTAGCCACTAATTCAGGAAAATATTGAACAGTTTTTGCTCCCACAGAATCATAGCATTAATAGTTAGCCTTTGAAGCAAGGCAGTGGTATAATTGGCCGTCACTCCATAAGTCCGGACTGCCTCAACTAAATCCTTAAGCTGGAAGTAGGAAACCGGCTCAAGAATTCTCTCATTAGTAATGGGATTTTCAAAAACTTGAAAGGCGGCCGCTAATGGTGACCGGGTGCTGCCTTTTATAAAGTGACTCTTCCCTGCTGGCGGGCACGGCGGGGGGGCTGACGGGTGAGGGGCAGCTCCTTTTCCTCTCCCTGGCTGGTGCGGTACTCCCACCCCTAGGGGGCGCTACCCTCCATATCTGTCTGCCACGTGCTCCGCCGCAGCCTCTTCTAAGTCTTCACTATCAGCTGGATCGAGCTGTTCTCCCTCCTCCTCTAACATTTCTTCCTCTGAGTCACTCACAAGATTACTATATTCTTGGTCCCGCCCTTCCACATGTAGGGCTGAGAACCGGTTTGCTTTTAAAGAAGGGCACGGGGGTCTCCTCGAGAGCCCCTCCCTAAAACCCTTCTCCTTTTGTGAGGGCTGCAGTCCCTCTTGCTTTAATTCTTTAGGATCCTTTTGTCTTTTTTCCCTTTTTCTTTTAGGCCTATTTTCCTCCCCCTTACTGTATGCTGACTCTGATAGACTATCCTGATGCCGTGTTAGTACTTCGCATCCTTCCTGGATTAAATCAAACCCTCCCTCCTCGAGGCAAGTGCGCACCATCAAAAAGACAAGCCACAAGGGAAGAAGCAATGCAAGCAACCAATAAATATCTAAATCTATAGTGAACAGCATACCGGGGGATATTTACCGACGTCTCCTCTTCGCGTGTTGAGTTCTGGCTCCAATTCGGCCTCTCGCGCGGGTCCCGTCCCAGGTTCGTTCCCGGGTTTCAGCACCAGTTGTAATGACCGTCTATTCGACCAGCGAGGAAAAACGACCACCACACCAGGAGTCTTCTCAGATCACGCTTTATTGGAGAGCCTTTTAGTTGTAGGAGAGCTTGGGCGCGAGAGAGCGTGCACCCGAAACACAGCCGCTTATATAGGAGAATCGGAACGCGGGTCTTTCTATTGTTGGTCGCCTGCCTTTCACCGTCACCAGGTGTCATGGGATTGGCTGGGAACTCTACCTGGCTCGTGCACGCGCACAGCCCAGGCCTCCCACCAAGCACCGTCTGGGGTGGAAACCTCAAAGCTGCAAGGGAGTGGGCGGAGTCTCGCCTCGGCTCCCTACAGATATCTAGTGTTTTTTTACAACTAGGTAGGGGAGAAGATAATTGACTAGTTGGGAATACCAGTCAGAGGCTACTATAAATACAATTAGCAAGTAACAAAAACAAGACTGGAACTTTCTGTCCAGTCAGAAGATAGACAGGTATGGACATTAGGTGGGCAAGCAACTATTTCTCTTATTCTCCCATCTCTGATTAATTTTGAAAGGGCATGCATAAAGTGACTCCATTTAGGATGTCATCTCCTCTTACTTCTCTCCATGGTGTTCCATTGTCAGGACTAATTTTGTCCTAGATGGTGTGGAGGGGGAGTGGAGAGTGGGTCTCAGTGTCTGTTGCTGGGAGAACTTGTCCTAGTTGGCATTGACTGGGTTTGAGCTCAAGGTCTGGGTACTCTCCCTGAGCACTTCTGAAAGGCTAGTACTCTACTCTAAGAGAGTTCCTTGGAGGGGAGATTCCTTGAGCCATGCCTCCACACTGGTGCTTGGCTGATTACCTGGGAAATTGAGTTTTGCAGAGATTCTTTGTGCTCAGGATGGCTTTGAACTGTGCCAAAAGGAGTCTTTGTCACAAAAGCCCATTTTATTTCCAATAAAAGCAACAAGGAAATCAATGAGATTGAGGTTACCTATAACTTGTAAACAACTGACTCTGATCAAGCTTTGAAGAACCAAGCACAAGTGACTCCAGGATCTGATACCATCTCTGCCATCTAACGAGCAGTGTCTTACTGCCTCTGCATGTTCCAACATTTTCAGGGTTCCAGGAATGCCTTTCTCTATGCTGGGATAAATGAATCTTTGGCAGTTTCCTTGGTCAGTTGGTGGACTTGAACTCAGGGTTTGAGCATTGTCCCTCTGATCTCCAGATCAAGGCTAGTACTTTGCCACTTTGAACTCCAAACCAACTCCGCTTTTGAACACTCTGCTGGCAGATTAGAGATGACAATCTCACAGGGACCTTTCTCTGCTCAGCCTGGCTTGAGACCAGTTTTCAGATCAATGAATCTTTACTTGTGGGCATATTTACTCCAACTAAAAGCAAAAAGATGGTCATTGGAAGTGGATTTATAAGCATGGTATTACCTTGAACTTATTAAGGGCCAACATTACATTTTGGAAACTGCTATAAAAAACCTATAATGGCAAAGTAGGTTAAACAATCATTTTGGTGATCCTAATTGATCTCTTTTACTTTCAAATAATCTTTAGGATAATTTTCCCTTTTAAACTATTCTTTGTCTGGGAAGCCTGCCACTACCCACAACTTACCAAAATTTTCACAAAATGTAGGCCATTTTTAATCCCTTTTTTAAAGTCAGTTTAATTTGCATTTAAATGCTTCATTGAAACATCCCTTACCTGTTGGCTGAAAGTTTAAACATAGTCTATGTACCTAAGTATGCATCAGACAGACACAAGGATCATTTTTACCTGTATTTTACCCTTCAAAATATCTAGCAGAGTCCTGTTTTTGCTTATCTCTACAATCCCATACATATCTGTAAGTATTCTGCAAGCTCTTGTTCCTCATTTTTTTGAAAGTCTAGCTTTTGTAATTGCTGCAGAATTAAATTTAGCAAAACCGTAACGTAATTGTGATTTTTTACAGGCATCTTCATGGAACTGGAAAAAGCAATATTAGTGAGGGAAGAGAGATATTCATCCTCCTGAGAAATTCACTTTCAGCCTCCATAACAGTGAGAAAACACAGGCTCTCCACATTATCCACACTAGTGTTTTATTATAACTCACTCAGAACAACATCATAATGGACTAAAAGTGAATCAGTCACAATTGCTGCATCAGCAGTAATTAATTAAATATAAAAAGAAAGTACTAAAGTCATTTTGGGGTTACTCATACAAAGCCAAATGCTTATGAATCATGTTTTCATTTCCCCACCAGAGAAAATAGAAATGGAGCTGTGATTCGAGTGGTATAACTTAGCCTTGAGCAAAAGTTCTTAAGGAGAGTGGCTAGGCTTTGAGTTCAACCTACAGACTTCTACCCACACACAAAGAAAATGTATTCCCAAATATGTGTTCTTTCATATCTGAATTTTTCATGAACTTGGGGATGAAAGATGATGAGACAGATTTTACTCCTGTACACATTTTGTAATAAACAAGGAGTGTTATCTTCCAACAGATATGCCATTCAAAAACTGAAATGGAATAGTAATAATGTTATAATGCATGGACCACACATATAGTGGAAGACTTTTGGGGAGCAGTAGAGTAGTCATTGCTCTCATGTCCTTGGCTTCAAGCATAATAGTCTTTCCTCATCTATCACTACCAAAACACTTTGCATGATCTCAGTCAAATCTCAAAGGTCTAGAGTTCTTATTTCTGAGAAGAGTTTATTAAATTTCCTCCAACAGCCATTCCATAATATAAAAGACACAAGTCAACAACGTCACTATCTTACTTATTTGTCAAGCCTGGAAGTAATTGATACCTATCACTTTTGTCCAATCTTTGAATATGAAGGCACATCATCCCTACGCAATACAATGAGAGGATGAGAAATGTTGGCTCAGTGGGTGGTTTTCCATTACACCTAGTTTAATTCTGCCATAAAGGGTTGCCCTATAAATCACAGAGGTTTCTGCCAAAGGTTTACCCACGTTGGGTTTCATTTTGTGTGAGTGCTCCAATGCTTACTGAAGGGTGATTTCTGCTTGAAAGATATCCTCTAATGTTCACTAGACATTCTGTCATGTCGCCAGGACTCTGAAACCTGTAGAGACGTAACTTCTGTCTACATATTTGTTTACATTCATTGTATTCTTTTTATCTCCTGTTTATATTCTTGGATGCAATGAGAACTATAAACTTGGATGCAATGTGCCTATAAACTTCGATGCAATGAGTCTTTAAACACTCATCCATGCATGACTTCTTAGTAAAGAACATTTTTGATACTTTTTACATTCATAAATTTTCTCTCCTGTGTGTTTGCTGATGAAAATTTAAGTATGATTTCTTCTTGAAAAATTCCACATATTTTATTCATAAGGTTTTTCTCTGTGTGCATTCAATGTTGAACACTGAGGTATGCCTTCTGTGTGAAAGACTGCACATTTGCTATAATCACAAATCTTATATCCTGTTTGGGTTCTTTGATCCAAACTGATTTTTCTTCCAGGTGAAAGATTTTCCATATTTATGAAATTCCTAAGGTTTCTCATCTGTGTGGATTCTTTTATGCCAGCTGATCTATGAACTCCGTGTGAAGGACTTGCCACACTTGTTACATTCATATGGTTCTCTCCTGTGTATGTTCTCTGGTGGATTGTAAGGTGTGACTTCCATTGGAAATATTCCCATATTTGTTACATTCATAAGGTTTCTCTCCTGTGTGTGTACTCTGATGAACAGTAAGCTCTGATTTCTGGGTCAAAGTCTTTGTACACACATTACATTTTAAGGTTTCTCTCCTGTGTGTGTTCTCTGATGATGACAAAGGGGTGTCCTATGAGTAAAACACTTTCCACATTTGTTACGTTCATAAGGTGTTTCTCATGTATGTATTCTCTGATGGACAGTAAGGTGTAGCTTACATCTGAAATACTTTCCACATTTGTTACATTCATAAGGTTTCTCTCCTGTGTATGTTCACTGCTGGGCAGTAAGTTGTGACTTGTATCTGTAGTACTTTCCACATTTTTTACATTCATATAGTTTCTCTCCTGCGTTTGTTCTCTGATGAAGAGTATGGTCTGATTTTTGGGTGAAAGACTTTGAACACACATTACATTCATTAGGTTTCTCTCCTGTGTGTGTTCTCTGATGCTTTCTGGAACCTAACTTCAAGAGTGGAAAATGTTCTACATATTTCATATTCATAGAGTTTATCTTCTCATGGTATTTTAGGTTGGCAAGTCAGTTCTGACTTCTTAGAGGTAGATTTTGCACATTGCTTATACTCATCAGGTTTCTCTGAATATTTCCTTTCAGGTTTTGTAAGGTATAAATCTTTACTGATTGAATCTCAATTCATTACCTGTATAAGGATTCTCTCCTGTATGTCTTTTCTGATTCATAGTGTCTATACATCTTAAGTGGAATGTTTTTCTGCATATAGTGCTTTCAGGTGGTTTCTTGGGCAAGGAGATCAGACTTATCATATTCTTCTCTGTATCCATTATGGTTATAAGCAGGATCTCTGATACAAACCCAATTATGTGGAAAGAATTTGGTCTCTGAGTTTAAGATCTTCCCTCCTCCATATTCAAACTACTGAAGCTCATTTTGACTAAAAGGCTCCAAATATCTAAGGAATTGTTTATCTATAGGAGACAGACCAGGCATATATGCAGCAGGCATCTCACCAGGCTTATAATATGGGAACATTTTCTGATGCTGAATGAACTCTACAGTCCTCACCCTTAAGAGTTCTCGTCATTCCTATTCAGCACTGGCTTCTGTTTTGCTCTTTGGTCCACTCTGTAACTATTCATGGGAGGACATCACACAGACATTCATCTGAACCTTCCTGGTAGGTTGTAATCACATTCTCCATTTCTTGAACATCTAAAATGTGCCATGAAAAAAGACAAAAACATAAATGAGATCCTTAATGTAAAGGTAAAGACATTTTCCCATACTATTAGAGATCTTAAAATACTAAAATAGGGGGGCTGGGAAGGTGACTCAGTGGTAGAGCACTTGCCTTGAATGCAGGAAGACCTGGGTTCAATTACTGAGCACCACATAAGCAAAAAGAAAAAAGCCGGAAGTGGCGCTGTGGCTCAAGTGGTAGAGTGCTAGCCTTGAGCTGAAGATCTGAGGGACAGCGCCCAGGCCAAGAGTTCAGACCCACGACCGGACCCAAAAAAAATAAAATAAAATAGGTAATGTTTGATGAGAGAATATATTTCTCTATAATGTGTTAAGAAAATAATACTAATATTTTATGATGGAAAATGGATTTTTCTGTTTCAGTTATCTTGTCTTTTTCATATCAGAGGAATTATTTTACACAAATTACTAAACTATTTATGGCTAGCATTTTAGGCTGCGTACTGTTGTAATTAGTATTCTTGGTTATTTTTTGAAATATTGTTTTGCTTGATCTTAGGGGTATAGCTGCTTTGTGTTTTTTTATTCTCTAAAATAATATATATTATGCTACTCTATGTCTCAAACATTAGGAGAAGAGTATTTTCTAATTTTGGAGATCATACCTTTTTTTTATACAAGCCTTTTGCTTGTCACCTGAGGGTAAGGTTTTATATACACATCTCTTCATTTCTAACTACCCACAGTGAATTATTTTAAGTATCTTAGTAATTTAAAAATTCATCTCTCTCCTTTTTAGACAAAGTTTCATCAAAATTTACTCCTGTCCCTCAAACCTATGTAAGCCCAAAGATTCTCCAGCTCACCACCTAATTAATCATTCTCTCTAGACTAAAACTTTGATTCTGTATCCCAGCCTCTCCCCACCTTATCCTTATCAGAATATAGCAGTCTTGGAATACTCATATCCTATACCTGCCTCGTCCTAGTTTCAAAAAAAATGAAAGCTAATTTTCGAAATTTCTAATTTTCTTTTTTGTCAAAACAGTTTACACACAGACAAAGAATTGCTAACTTTAACTTTATTGACATACACAGCTCAGTGTGTATCTACATGCATTTTTTGATTCATAAATCTAACAAGGAGAATCACCTAGTTCTCTGCCACACATGGGACTCAGGAGAATTAGGAATATTATTGGTCAATAAAGTGCAAGTGAACTTACCAACTCAGTTCTGGATCCAAGATTACTATGCAAGATCCTGTAACTCACCAGTTAAATTCTTATTTTTATTGTGAAAATACTGTACAGAGGGGTTACAATTACATGGACAAGATAATGAGTACATTTCTTACCAAGCATTGTTTTCTCCTCCTTTTTTTCCTGTTCCCATCCCTTCCCATCCTCCCACTGCCCCCCTTCCCACCTCCCCCCCCAACAAAAGTTGTAAAGTTCATTTTTAGACATAACGAATTGTTCATCTCATTGTTGCAATGGGTCCACCTGTATCCCTATTTAAACGATTTGTTTTTTTTTTTTCCTTCCCCTCCACAAATTACACCAACATCAAATAAAGGGTCGGCAGGGGTTATACCATGGGGGAGGGTCATACAAAGCAACAAAAAATAATCTTATAAATATGTTAGAAACAATCGCATTAAAGAAAAAAATTTGAATACTTATCTTGTGGCTCATTTCCCTAACATCAACTTATCTGACCTTTTCTACTTGACTCAGACATATATTAGTTATTGCAAATGGGAGAAACCATGGGGTCTATATTTCTTTGGGCCTGCCTTACTTCACTTAATATAATTTTTTCCAAGTCTTTCCATTTCCTAACAAATGGGGCAATGTCATTCTTTCTGATAAAGGCATAGAATTCCATTGTGTATATATGCGACATTTTATTGATCCAATCATCTACTGAGGGGCATCTGTGTTGGTTCCATATCTTAGCTATGGTAAATAAGGCTGCAATAAATATAGTTGTGCTGGTAGCTTTAGTGTGGTCTTGTTTGTGATCATTTGGGTAAATGCCCAAAAATGGGTTTGCTGGGTCATAGGAGAGCGCTAGGTGGAATCTTTTGTGGAACATCCATACTGCTTCCCAAAGTGGTTGAATAAGTTTCCACTCCCACCAACAATTCAGAAAGGTTCCCTTCTATCCACATCCCCACCAGCATCCGTTGTTATTAGACCTGTGAAATTCTAGTCTGAGGCTTCTCCCATATATATCTATTCATCTTGCTCCAGCTTGAAAATCAATTGAGGTTTAGCAACACAGTGCCCTGTTAATTAGAAACAGTGGAGAACTATTGCTCATGCTGTGTCAAATTAGCTGTAAGATCTCAGATATCCTGTTTTCCAGGTTACTCTAAATCTTCTTTCTCATTTCTCACTGGCTCCATGGTTGACTTTCCCCCAGCATTGGTTTAAATTTTGCAGGTTGTGTGGCTTGAACTCAGTTTTTTTCTCCAGACTAACATTCTATTAGTTTCAGCCTAGCTCCATTTCCAGTAAATGAGTGCTTAATTGGAGATAAGTGTCTCAAGGACCATTTACTGGCATTACTGGCTTCAAAATGAAAGCCTCAGATTTCAAACTCCTAAGCAGCCTGGATTACAGGCCTGAACCACTGCACACACACACACACACACACACACACACACACACACACACATACATATATACACATGTGTATATATGTGTATATATGCATTACATATATGTACATATACATATATTATGCATATATATGTATATATACAAATATACGTATATATGCATATTAATACATATATACACATATATGCATATATATACATATGTGTATATATACATATATGTATGTATATGTATATAGGCATATATAGGTACATATATGTAGATATATGTAGGTATGTAGATATACACATATGTATATATACACATATGTATATATATGCATATATATGTATATAGGTATATGAATATATATACATATATATGTTTATATGTATGTGTGTGTGTGCATTTTCTAGATTGTATATCGACCCACAATAATCACTTCAATTTTGTGGAGGCTGTCTCCTGCTTAGGGAACATAGATTGGAATTTTTGTCAAACTGCTGATTTGGATTCTTGAAGAATGAGAATTAAATTGCCTTGGAATGTATATAATTTGTTTCCTTAGAAACAAATGACACTTCCCACAGACTGGAATCTTACATTTAAATAGCATTGAAAATTCGATAAATATTCTCATTTCTACTAAAAACAAATCATTTCTGGGCATGAGTGGTTAACGCCAATAATTCTAGCTACTCAGTAATCTGAGACCTGAGGATCGCAGTACAAAGTCAGCCCTGGCAAGAAAGATGTGAGACACTTATCTCCCATTAACCACCAGAAAGCTGGAAGAGGTGATGTGGGCCAATGATAGAGTGCTCACGCTGAATTGAAGAGCTGAGGCATGGTAGGCACCTCGGCCCAGAATTCAAGACAAACCACCAACAAAAAAATAATTTGACCTTTCAACTTAATGTGATATTTTCAGCTCACCCAAGGACACCAGGATGCCATATGTTTCTAGCACCACAACTCTATACAGGGTCTTCTGAGAAATATCCAATTCCTGCCTCTCTTCCCAACTGAACTCCACAGCCACATCATGAAATGATACCAGCTTCTGTAAGGGCATATTCCATCAATTTATTATCACTGAGTCATGAAAACACCAAGGCTGGAATTTCTTTCTTCTATATGTATGCTTTTGTCTCACATAATGTGTTTGGAGCTTGCTCTGTTATGTATACAGTGAGAGAGAAAAAAAATCAACGTAAAAATATTTTCCCCCATAGGGGCTGGGAAGGTGGCTCAGTGGTAGAGCGCTTGCCTTGCATGCATGAGGCCCTGGGTTCGATTCTTCAGCACCACATGAGCAAAAAGAAAAAAGCCTGAAGTGGCGCTGTGGCTCAAGTGGTAGAGCACTAGCCTTGAGCTGAAGAGCTGAGAGACAGTTCCCACGCCCAGAGTTCAGGCGCCATGACCGGACCCAAAAAAAATATTTTCCCCCATAGTAACTTGGTAATTACAAATAATAAATTTTTCTTTATTTTTTATTATAGTTATGTATATATTTTTATTGCGAAAATACAAATAGTAAGTTTTTCTAATACATCAGAACATACTTCTGATTCCAGCAATAAAGACTAGATAAACAGTTCTAAGAAGCTAATCATCTCTCATGACAACTTTAATTGGGAGTCTGAAAGTGTGTGTTTAGCTTATTTTGGTAATATTTACAACATATCTGTGGAACAGTGAAGTAAACAAATATTTTTCCTGCATTTTCATATTCTGCCTTACTGAAAGTCCTATTCAGGTTTTCTATTAAATAGTGCTCTCATAAGCAATCACAACATGGTCATTACACCATATGGAATAAATAACATATTAGTAGATCTATGAAAAGCAGTGTCCAGGTAAATGTTAAAGGGAGTAAAAGTACTCAAAAATAGTAAATGAATGAGTTGGTTCTCATAAGATTTGACCTAATTCTCATAATAAAACATCTTATGTTAATCATTTTTGTTTTTAAATTTCTAGATATAAAAGTTTGTTCATAGATAGTCAGATGCTTCCTTCATAAGTAAAAACGAACTGCTAGCATGAAATTTTATGAATATTGCCTACTGCCTATAATACCGGACATATATTTATTACCATAAAATGTTTCTTAACCAACTTTGCATGTGAGTAGGCCTTAAGTTTAGGATGCATGTAAATGGATAGAGGCTTGAGGAATGTTCAAGAAGACCCCCCCCAAAAATGTGAAACATGACCACCACAAGAAGGATAGGATAAAAAAATATGAAGAGGGACTTGATCTAAAAAATATAGAAGAAAAGTTTTACAAATTGCAATAAAATACGGTACTAATTTCTTGTTCAGTGCTTAAAAGGAAATATTTTTTATTCCCAAATTGAAATCCATTACAGTTGAACAATGGCCAACAATCCCTCCAATACAGTCATGCTTGAAAATATCAGAGGTGAATGATGAGTAACACACAAAAAGGAAAATATATCTGTAAAGTGTTGAAAGAAAACAGAATTCAATACACAATACAGTGGGGAAAGGGCCTCTTCTAACAAAATACATTGAAGGTATTTATAGGGAAAGAGAATGCTTCATTAACACATCATTTTAAGTGTTACAATAAAGTACCCTGCTTCAAGAGAAAAAAATGCCAACATATATCTACATAGATGACAAGATTATTGAAATAGTAAATGTGTAGGTAAAGGAATGTATAGAAAGTTGATGTGTAGGAGAATGAACCCCAAGGTAAGTATTCAAATGTTTTTTTTTTTTTGTTTTGTTTGTTTTCCTTTCATGAAATTGTTTCTACCACATTTATAAGATGATTTCTATGTTGCTTTGTATGTTCCTCCCCCTCAGTATATCCCATACTTTTACGGTTTTTGATGTTGGTATTATTTGTGGAGGGGAAGGGAAAAAAATCGTTTAACTAGGGATACAGGTGGACCCATTGCAACAATGAGATGTACAAGTCGTTATGTCGAAAAACGAACTTAACAACTTTGGTGGGGATGGGGGGAGCAGAAGGGTATGGGAAGGGATGGGAAGGTAAAACAACGAGGAGACAACAATGCTTGATAAGAAATGTACTCATTATCTTGCCCATGTAATTGTAACTCCTCTGAACGGTATTTTCACAATAAAAAAAACAATAATATGAATGAATAAGAAAGAGTAAAAAATGCTAAAAAAAGAGCTAGAACTAATTTATAAGTGTATAAATAAATACAATGGGGTTGTATTTAAAAACTTATGTATTAAAACAAATGTATTAAACCAAATATGGTATTTTCAGGAGAGAATTCAAATTCACAGTTTAAGGAAATAAATACCAGGAACCTGGTAACAGAGTTAGTGGAGTGGGATCAAGGGGAAGGGATATTTAGTTAGTGTGGTTATGAGGGATGGGTTGAATAAAATGTGTCACATTGATCAAGGTGCATTGTATTCATGAACTGATTTGTTGATTGGTAAATCAATTATAGAACTATTAAAAGATAATTAAATTTAAATTAAAAATTATTGAAATATAGAATACATATTATAGCATTAAATTCATGATTCATAGTGCATGAAAATTCAATATGTAAATATATAAGTGTATTACAAACAAAGTACATTAACCGGGAATATGGATCACTTAATAATGAGCTTGCCTGGCAAATATGAAGGACTGAGTTCAAAGAATTAATTCTACAAAAACAGGTAAAAAGGGAATAGATTTAGCTTATAAATATAATTATTCCATTGAAAAGTAACTATATTATGCCAGATAATTCTACTGTGAGAATATTGTAAAATTTAAATGTTCCTAGTAAAAGTACAGTGAAGTACATCCAGCAAGTTAACTTCCTATGTGTTCCTAACAAAGAATCTGACAGGGTAGGAAATTTGTTTACTTGCAGTTCTATAGTATAACAATTTTCCTGCTCATGGTACTTCTTCTGAAGCTCTTTGCTTCAGCCTGAGAATGGCCTTTGCTCTTTATATAAAAAAATCTCTAGTTATTTCTTCATAACGAAATTTTTCAGTCAAATTACCAGACTAGATTATAGCGACTTTATAATATCCTTTCCAAAAAAATCTTGCAGGCCTTGCATATTTTGATTTGCACAAATTCAGTGGAACATAAAAACAAATGTTTGAAAAAGTATGACACCTGTATTGAGCATGCAGTCTTATTTGTATCCTATGAACAATCCAGTATAACAACTATGCACATCAGATTTAATTTGTAATAGGTATCAGAGGTGGTTCACAGTGTATAGGAGAATGCCTGCAAGTTATATGAGAGGTGATTTACAGTGAATTTGAGGTGTGTGCAGGTTACATAGCAGCAAAATAAGAAATAAATATCAGACGAGAGAAGCAGATAATAAATAGCAAAATGGCCATCAAAATAAAACCTTATTAATACAGTAAAATATAGTAAATACATAAGGCACTGTCGAACATGAACAGAAGAAAGAAAACATAATGACAGAAAACTTAAGACATGGACTAGAGAGAAGTACAAATAAAAACTATAAATAGAAATCATAAGGAAAAATTAATAATGAAAAACACAAAGAGTGATAATATGTAAGGATATAAACATCAGACCAAAATATATTTTTGTAGACTTGATTTATTCTTTTGCCGAGTAAATTGGTGATAGTTTTTGATATCATGAATATGAGTAATTTACTGTTCTTTAAGTAGATGGAAAGCTACATCTCTTATGAAAAAAAAAAAAGTTTGACAAATGATTAGTAGTTGAACACATTTTCTAGCAAAACAAATACGTTGTCACTTATAAAGGAAAAAAAATCCCTGGTGGGTGTTTTAAATCCCACCTAAATATAATAAGTTGAAGGGAAAATTGAATACTGCGAGAGAGTAACGACATGTGTGGTGCAGCTTAACATTTGGTTCTTTTGAGAGGCAAATTTAGTGTTCTGAAGCCTTCAGATCTCATCTGGCCATCTGATAGCTAGGGATATGCTGTGTGAGGGTGTCCGGTTAAGACTGCTAGAGAAGAAAGTGCCAGTTCATTTCAGATCTTTCTATTTGTTTTTTTTAATTTTATTTGTGAACATACTGTACAGAGGGGTTACAATTACATTGGCAGGATAATGCATACATTTCTTACCAAGCATTGCAGCCTCCTCCTTTGTTTACCCTTCACCTCCCTTCCCAGCCTCCCCCCTCCCCCACCCAATCCTTGCCCCCCTGCACCCCCACCGACATTGTAAAGCTCGTTTTTGACATGACAATTTGTACTTCTCATTGTTGCAACAGGTCCACCTGAATCCTTAAATGACTTGTTTTTCCTCATCACCTCCACAAGTTTTACTGTCATCAAATACAGTGGAAGTGGGGGTTATACTGTGGGAGAGGACATACAAATGACCACAGATACAGACTACTGATAATAACTGACATATCATACACTTTGATAATAAAAGTTTTAGGCTGAAAAGCAAAGTGTGCAAATCCATCTTTAAAAAGCCATGCAGTTATAATATCTTTAATCTACAAATTTTGTAGAAATCAATGTGAGAAATAAAAATACGTGATAAATAAATGAAAATTAAAAAATATATTTGTAGTATTCTATGAGTGAAATAAACACAGGGGAAATTACAATGGATCTCAAATAAATGTATTTTACCATTGTGATTTATAGAATATTAAATGTAGCCACTTTCTTACTTTACTTTTGAAATAAAAACAAATTCATTTGGGTTGGGATTATGGCTAAGTGGTAGAGTAATTGTCTACCATGCATGAAGCCCTAGATTCAATTTCTAAGCACTACATAAACAGAAAAAATAGGAATTGACATTGTGGCTCAAGTGATAGTGTGGTAGCCTTGACCAAATCAAGATCAGGAATGGTGACCAGGATTGGTCCCAAGTTCAAGCCCCAGTAATGGCAAAAAAAAAAAGTTTAAATAAGCATAGTGTACTCACATGGATATCTTCGGGAGGTTGGGGGAAAGCCATAGAACTTGAAGGAAATGGGGTGAAAAAGTGCATCTGAAGAGGTCATTAGGCATTGATGAAAGTAAATTATGCAAGTCATGATTCACACTGGAAGGGAAAGATTGTGAGAGAGTGAGGGTATGGAAGACACAGAAAAAGTACTCATTACCTGACCTAAGGAATGGTAGTTTCCCCATTGATCACCACTATATCAACAATAGAATAAATTAATTTTGAAACAATTTCTCCATGGAATTGTGTGAGCATAGAGTGAAAAATATGTTACACATTTAGAAGAGCAGCTAAAATTCTTAGAAATAATATACAGAACTTAATTTGAAACATGAAATACTGGAGCTTAGGTTGAATATTGATTTTATATAAGCCATTAATAATAATCTCATTTTATTGTTGTATCCAATTAACTGTTAATAATAAATATTCAGGTAAAAAAAAACAAACGAGTGCTTCTGGTACAAGAATCTCATCCTACCATAGGTACTAAGGAGGCTATGGTCTGGAAGCCATACTGGGTAGACAGCTCAAATTAAGGAGCTAATCAACAGTTTGGAGGCATGGCTCAAGAGGTAATGCCAGCAGTGAAGGAGGAAGCTGACTACTGTGAGGCCTGTGAGTTCATTTTCCAATTCTAGCACAAGAAAGACACAGTGGAGGCATAGGTAGGTATATACCATGAGTTTCAATGTTAGACACCAAACATGCAACACAACAAATCCTCATCTCAGACATAAAGAGAAAAAAACTGAATGGGGGAGGGGGAGAGGAGAAGAGCAAAGGGACCAAAAAAATAAGGAGGTAGAAGGGTCTAGTGTGGAGTGTAGTGGAGAGGGAAAGAGAGAAATGGAAAGGAATAAAGAAGAGAGGAAGGGAGGAAGCTTCATAACATTAGATTTGACTGTTACTTCTTGAATGGGACACCAACACTACCCAATACAAAAATCAAACAAGATTAAGTGCCTACAAGTGAAACCTTGTACATCACAAGACATGATCTACAAAGAAGGAAAAGCATGGTATGAGAGTAAATATTTGTGTATATCTCTAAATTGACTAGTACCTGGAATGAATTAGAAAATATAAAAGAAAATCCTAAAAGTAACCCTAACACACAAAATCTAATTTGAAAATGTGAAAAAAGATTGAAGAGATTTTCTACAAAGAATATGTATAAATAGGTGATTAAAACACATAAAGAAGACCAATATCAATAATCATGACAAAATTCAATCAAAATTATATTGAAAAAACTACTTTATACATGTTGTATGGACATAGTTTAAAAAACAGTGACAAAAATTATCCAACTTCTAACAAGTTTGGGGAAGGATGTGAAAATAATATGAACCCTTATACATTTCTGGCAGTAATATAAAAAATCATAGGTATTTTTGAGATTCCTAAAAGAACTAAGTCAAGCATTACACAGAAATAGGATCCAGGACACCCATTTCTGGATTTGTACCTAACAGAAGAGAAACCAGAAGTAGAAGAAATATTTTGAGAATTACTTTACATCCACTCACAATAACCACAAGATAGAAGCTTGTAAATGATAGATAAATTATTTGAAAGCAAGAATAATTTACTACCTTTTATGACATGGATGAAACTTGAGTACAATGAGATAAATAAAGTACATAAAGGAACAGCATTGTATGATTTCACTGAGCTTCCAAGGATGAACAAACTCATAGAGCCAAAAATTATCAAATTTCCTGAGTCTGGGGTAAAGAGGAACAAGAGCTGCATATTTAATGTTTATACAGCTTCATATATGGAAGATCAAAAATGTAATAGATGGATAGAAGGATGGATCATTTTTTCCATGTATGAGTGGTAACCTTCCCTGTGTAAACTCAAGCAAATATGCTTGCTTATGGGGACTTGGGGATCAAGTTCCAGTGAGCCTTGGGGCCACTTGTTTCCTCTTCATCTCTCTATCTGTTCATGTCTGTGTTTTTCTGATTTTCTTTGGCTCTGGAATCCCATAGGCCTGATTTGAGTTACAGGTAGCAACAATTTCTTATAAAGTGGGTAAGAAAAATGTCAATGCTAGCCTTGCGCTGAATAGCTGAGGGACAGCACCCAAGCCCAGAGATTAAGCCCCACCATAAAAAGAAAGAAAGAAAAATGTCAATCCTAAGAGCCATGTCAGCAAAGGTAAATTAATCAGTAAGACAAAATAGATCCCAAATACAGCATGTCAAAAATAGTGAGAGACACATGGAAAGAAGGGGGACTGAAAGAGAAGCAGAGAAAGGGTGAAAAATATATAAAAAGCAGGAGAAAGAGAGGAATAATGAAAGTTAATGAGTAGGAAACAGAATGAAGAGAGAAAATAGAGAAAAAAATCATGAGAAGACACCTAGGGAAAATAGAGAGGAGTTTCCAGGAATACCACACCCTATGTCATCAACTATGATCAAGTTTTATGTAGTCAGAGACCAGGAAGAAGTCCAAGAAGTATGTATGGAGAGTAGTTTAATTACATATAGCTTACTTAGTCTTCTATAACATTTGAAACTATGTGTGAGACCACACTATTTCAGAAACACCGGTAAAACCTCTTTAACATAATCCAACATTACTCATAAAGAGGTAATCTCTGACAAGTTGCCGGGAAATGTTCACTTTACATGACAAGTGACCTCATCAATGTCTCTGAATCACATAAGAAGTGTAACTACTTTTTCTCACATGAGAAAAACTGGAAGCAAGTCTGCCCTCAATTTAGACAGACTGTAACTTATTATAATCTACTCATTCTAAAAACCATATTTTTTTTGTGAAAATACCATACAGAGGAGTTACAATTACATGGGCAAGATAACAAGTACATTATTAGCCCAAGCTAAGTATTCAAATTTTTTTTTTCTTTCATGCAATTGTTGCTAACGTATTTTAAAGATGATTCCTATGTTGCTTTGTATGTCCCTCCCCCATGGTATAGCCCCTGCTTTCACTGTATTTGATGTTGGTATAATTTGTGTAGGGGAAGGGCAAAAAAAATCATTTAACTAGGGGTACAGGTGGACCCATTGCAACAATTAGATGTACAAGTCGTTATGTTGAAAAAGGAACACTAAAAACCATCTTTATCTCATTTAGAAACATGTTCCTAAAGCAGCATCATTTTTTCTGTTTTTAAATAGTAGACACCCTAAGCTTTCTAAAATGTAATGTGGAAAATGAGAAATAAAAAGCAACTTACCAGAGATCCTCTCATTCTTTCTTGCTGTTGACAATGAACAGAAGATTCTGGAAGCATGGCTTAGAGACAAGGCAATAGACATAGTCAGGAAAGAGCCTGTGTGATTATGCTCCAGATTCTCCTGTTCAAAAATTATACATGGAGTGAAAAAGCACAAAAGCCTTCTTATGGGAAAAGAATCATTTATATCTCAAGTAGAGTACTAAATACTCTCCTGAAGATGACTCCAGAGTCCATTAGTTAGTAGACAGTATAAAAGCAATTCATTTCTAGGTTAATATACATACAGAATTCATAAAACTAAGGTTCCTAAAAATAATTGAATAATTGAAACAAAAATCCACACCTTCAGGAACCCTAGTTATTAATACTTAGGGTTATATGAATTATTTTCTATTCGTTAAAATGGATTCTAGGACTCCATTGTGCTTTAGTACTCTATCTTACTCATTTACATATTTAAACTCCATGAAGAGCATATAGGTTATAACTCAGTACATTTTCACCCATAATTATACAGGAAAATTTATACAATACATATTACTTGCATAATATTTCAGTAGTGATTTTCAAATAGCACATTTCCTTGTATCCAAATACTCAGAGCACCCTTGTGCAATGACTTGAAATTTGCCCTTGAAACTGCTTCACATAACCAGTAAAGATTATGTAAATATAGGTTTGAGAAGTCCCTCATGCTCACTTTCCTAAACAATCATATGAAGAATTATGGCCATCCTTAGGGCTAGGAATGTGGCTCAGTGATAAAGTGCTTGCCAACAAGCTTGAAGCCCTGGGTTCGATTCCTCAGCTCCATATAAACAGAGAATTATGGCCATCCTGATGAAGATAAAGGGCCTAATAAAGTTGTAACATGAAATACTAGTCATAGGATTTACAATCCCAACCAACAACCCCAGCCAATGAACCAGAAGATTAAAATCTTAAGTTACACAAATAATACTAACACAAAATTCCAAGCTGATGACACCCCAAAATTCAGACCTATAAAAATAAACAAATTACATACTATATGCTTTTTCTTGTATTTGTTGGCAGGAAATGCTACTATCCAGACAGGGTTTTTTTAACAACTGCATCGAATGGAAACTCTTAAAATACAAATAACATGAACTTCATAGTGATATGCATGAAAAATGAAAATCTATAAACTTCACTTAGGTCCTTTCTGCTAAGAAACACAATATGAATCATTTAAAAGCAACATCTGCATATTCATATTGGGTTTTCCACATTACAAGAATGTTTTCTTACTTTAAAAACTTGCAAAAAATTTTATACACTAATTATCCATATTCAATTACTCAAGACCAGGCGTGTTGTAGATTTCAGGGTGGGATTTTTGGTTTTGTTTTAGGATTTACGCTATCCTTAAAATTGGAAGTCTTATTTCATATTATTTTATTAGAAATATAATCTGTATCTAAAAGAGTGTATTGTAATTGGGCTGGCTTGTTTATGATTTTAATGTTAGCTATTCAGAAGTTAGAGATCTGAGCACCACAGATTGAAACCAGCCAGGGCAGGAAAATCTAAGTGACTCTGATCTCCAATAAACTACTAAAAATACCTGGAAGTGGAGATATGGCTTAAATGGTAGAATATTAGGCTGGGACAAAAGAAGCTCAGGGTCAGTGTCCAGTGCTTGAGCCCAGGAACCAGGAGTAGCACAGAAAAACGGCCACTGTAGTGTATTTAAATTCTATTGAACAATTGTTTTGGAATACATATTTTAGCAGTCTCTCATTTTAAGTGATGTAAAATAGGCTCATTATTGTAGTGGAGAAGTTGTACCTAGTCAAGAACAAATAAACTGGAGAATATCCATACTAGTAACATTTTAAGCTAGGAAAATCCATAGGAAGTGCAAAGGATAAAAGGAATCAACACGTTTCACTAAGATTATTTAAAGGAATGTTCAAGCTTCATTGACTTCAATTCCCACAAAGAATTTCTTAAGTGAAATAATACTTCTTTCAGCATTTTGAAACAAAATGGAGAACACTAGCTAATATTTTGTTATATCTTACATCTACAAAACATACAAACTTGAGCAGGACACAGTAACTCAAGTTTCCTTCTGTAACAATCTTTGACCAACAATTTCTAAACTGCAGGTAAAAACCAACGAGTTAAGGCTACTATCAGTATATCCATAGGTGGGAGATTTCAGAGAACATGCACTAGAAATGATACTGTGGAGAGGCTGATAAATTAGTAAGAACTGATACAGATAATTTCAGTTGTGATAATTATTCTTCCACCAAAAACCACAGCCCCATGTCCCTTCTGAGAACTAGGCTCTGTCTGATTTCTCAGGCAAGTTCATTTCCTCTCCTAGTAGTTACTGTTAACCTTCCAAAAGCACCAAGTGATTGGGAGTGTTAGAGGAAAGAATACCACCTGAGACTTGTGCTCTAGGAAATAGAACCAATTTTTGCTTAAGGCAAGGAAGCTGGAAACATTTTGCCCTTACTTTGCCTTTGTGCCTCTGCTCTGTAGGGCTTGTCAGAGTTAACAACATATCTTCCTTCAAACATTGCTAGGCTTCATTGCTTAAAAGAAAGAAGAAAAACAGGACCATCAAACACTACTGTAATATCTCATGTGTACATGTTCCTAGAAAGAAGGTCTTGTACAAACACATGTAAACTACAGACAGGAGTGCTAAGAAATCGGCTGCAATGCTTGGTAAGAAATGTATCCATTATCCTGCCCATGTAATTGTAGCCCCTTTGTACAGTATGTTCTCAAATAAAATAAAATACAATTTAAAAAAAAAAATCTAACAAGGGAGGAGAGCAGAGACACCTCTAGGAGAAACAACACAGAAACCCAAAGTACAACTGCAATATAAATGGAGTCAAAGCAGGCACCCACTTCACAATTTCACTACAAATGTTACCATGCTCATCTTACACCGGGGCAAATTTTAATAAAGTCACATGGCTTAACAGCAATGATTCATAGTCTTGGAAATATAAATGCAAAATTCCCTGTTGTTCCTATTTGGGAGAACTACCCAACTTGCTGTCAGAGCTTTGTGAGCCAGTTTCTGGCACCTGGAGGCACAAGGGCTTTGGCAACACAAACTCTTGAACCCCGAACAAATCATCAGCCCCATACTGGAGTAACATGTGGAGGATAGACTCCTTCTTGGGTTCTGCATCCAGCTCACAGTTCCTACCTGACATTGCAGAGATACTTTCAAGTTACAAGTCCCAAGCTCCACTGAAGAGAAAACTTCCAGCAGCAAGGCAAAGGGAAAGGAACTGGAATTTGCAGGCTGAAAATACCCACAGGGCATGGGGTGGCTTATGCGCAGAACAATATTTGCCCCTTAAAAAATAGAAACCAAGCACTTTCAGAGCATCTGTGCTGCAAGGGAGACTACAATTCCCACAATGCACTGTAACACCCTGGAGCAAGTGGGGTTCCACCAGTGCTAGACCCTAGGTCCCAAGACTGTATGGTTGTCTATGGACTTTTCTCTCCCACCTGTGGGAGCCTAGGTAAGGTTTTTTTCATGAAAAAACACAGTGTTCCTCCTGAATCATTGGTAGACCAACCGAAAAATGGAAATTGTATTGGGATCATGAGATTAGATGGCTTTTTAATTCTTACTTATATTATTATAATTGGGGTTATGAGACTATTTTGGTTTTGTTATTATTTAACAGATAAGTTCGGTTGAATGTAAATTATGTCCTTCTTTACCTTTTATAATAGCTCCCTGCTCACTATAAAAAAGGTATTCACAGACACTAAACTGATTCTCGGGTCATTTTCCATGCTCTCATGTATACACAGCAATAAAGTAGCAGAATTGCTAGGTAGATATGCAGCATAATCTTTATACCAATTTAGGTTTTTCAGAAATCTAACAATTTCCCAGAAAGACCCAAATTCCATCTATGAAATTTTAAGGAGTTTTTGGCTGTTTCCAAATTTTTCCTTTCCATTTAGGGTTTTTTTTCTCCTCTTTTCTTTTCTTTTTGTTGTTGGTCCTGTGGCTTGAATTCGAGGACACTATCTTTTCTTTAATAATTTCTCCAGCTAACTAGTGAAAAGCATCCTGTGCATGAGAAGAGCGGCCTTAGAACATGGTAAATCACCACCTTGCTGTTCAAAGAGAAGGTGGTTTGGGCAGATCAGGGAGAATGTGGATAATGTGTAAGAGTGAAGCTTGATGGCTTGCCCCAAACCAGTCGGTTTTTGTTTTTCTGTTCTGCATGCCCTACTTTGGTTTGGATTCCTACCTCTTTTCTGATCCTAAAAGTTCCTCTAGGGAAGTCTAAGCTACCTCATATTTGTCTTCCCTGACATTATCCATTAGTCTGTGGAATAAATCTTTGTTATCTTAGGTTCTTAGTGTGGGAGCATTCAGGCCCCACTTCTAGAAGCCAGGCTTTTGCCCTGACCTCTCACAATTGCCACACAGTCAGGAATAGATAGGCATCATTTGGAACAAGAGAGTTCCTTTGCTGATAATGCAGCTTCAACAGAGAATTACTAAATCCTCATGAAAATCTCCCTCGGAACTCTTCTCAAAATAAATGTGTAAGCTGAATCTATACAGGCACAACGGGACAACTATAGTCCAGCAACTTGTAAGGCTGAGCAGGGAAGATCATTCAAGCTCAGGAGATGAAGGCCATTCTGGGTAACATAGGAAGATTGAGTCTCAAAGCAACACAAGGGCAGCATTTCCTTACCAGAGGCTCTGGGTTTGATCCTCAGTACTAGAAATACAACATTAACCTAATGCATATCATTTTAAACTAATAATACATCTCTTTTAATGCTGAGTGCAAAATTTCCAATTTTTCTTTCTAATCACCAAACATGAATCTGCAGTTTTATAGAATTGCTAGATGACGGTAAAGAAAGGACATGCTTAGTTTCTTAGCTCTGCGAAGAACGATGCGAGTAGAAAACAATTGTAGGGCATTTCTTACCTCGTTCCAATGACATCAAAGACATGTGGCCAGTGCTCATTGATTTGGCTAAGGTTGGCATGCATCATGACAGTTGTCATATTGCTGCTGGCCATAGCAACTGCTACCCCATTTGCTTCAATTGGGACTTGATTGCACTCAGGAAGATTCTTTCCTTCATGTAGTCCTACAAGACGAATTTAAAACAGGAAGCTTCACTATTACCCCAATTCCCTATTCTTTTTTTTCAATTCTAACCCCCCAAATGCTTTTCTTCTTTACCAACAAATATATGCATGCCTCTTAATGATTTTTGTAATTGAAAAATTCTCATCATATTATGACTTAACACAAATTTACAGGCTAAAAGGTCAAGAAAGACCCTCTACGCATATTCATGAGGTGTGATAGTTGTTACTTTCTTAATGCAACAGCCTCTCTAATTTCTCTCCATTCTATCTTACTCGAGAACCTACAAATGGGTGGAACTCAGTTTGATTAACTATAAGAACATTGGTCTTATTATTTATATTACATCTGGGGCCTAGTGACCACCTAAAATCATCATGTTCATTGTGGTTGACATCTGCCCTTTGTTAGTAACTAGAATCCTTAATAGATCTGAGACATCAAAATGATTCAGGAGACACAAGCCCCTCCTCCTACCAGACTTGTCACACCAGAGGAAGCAACTGCTCTCAATACATGCCCACCTACAAAGGAATCACACTTCTCACCTCTTTATAATCTTTTCCTTTCCTTCAGAAGGATGAAAAGTAGTTCTAAAAACTCAACGATTACAGAAAACACCTATGTAACATTAGATTCTCAGCAGTGACTAGAGGGTTCTAAATACATCCACCTGAGAATGCCTGCTGGCTCACTTTCTGAAATGTCACAACCTCTTCTTCAATGGGAGGTCTGTTGTCTCTAGAACTGGTTTCCATCTGGCACCACGTATCCACACAACTCCTTGTTTTCATCATTTAACTGAATCCATGAATTGAGTCTGTCTTCAGTCTCTTCTTTCCTGATAGTCACCTGCCTATAAAAATGAATTTGGCTGCTGAAAATAGCCAACAAAACAGGTATACTATTCCCTGCTAAGAAAAAACTGTGAATTTCATTCATTTTAGTCAGCATCATTAAGGATTTAAATGTATGTTTTCCTCTTACAACCCTCAGGTTCAGTATCAACAGACATCCTCAAGGCTTTCTGAAGTAACACCTGTAGCAGCCCAACAAAACTGCCTTTTACACATTGCAGATCTATTACAACTAGATGATAACAAACATCAGAAACAAGAAAGGCTGGATATATTAAGGACCACATAAATATCTTCTGTTTTAAGTCCTTTAACTATTCAGTTATGAATGTTAACAACATGCTAATTTAATTCTCACTCAAACCTTTCCCCTTTTTAAAACTAATCAAAAACTTACCATGTTAAGACCAATGTCCTCTTTTGATTTAATTTCTAATCCCAGCATGCTGTATATCAACCATTTATAATACAATGCACCAGGAATAATAAAGCCATATACATGATGGAGTATTGAAATGAAGAAAAATAAAACCTAAACCAATGTCCACCACTTATTTGATCCTACACTTCAAATGGTATTTCATAGATTTTGCATGGAAATCGTAGAAATGTTAACCCAATCCAGTCTGTTCTACACAGGGTGATGCAAAATATCCAATGCTTCATTGTTTACAAGCAACTCTAGCAAGCAGGCTTCAGCACAGAATCATCCTCCTTACAAGATTAAATAGTTTACTCTAATAAATTTGACAGTAAATAATGTAAGTAAGCCTAGATGAAGGTACAAAGAATTCTGAGGTCTTAAAAGACTTGAAATACATTCAGTTAAAAGTGGGCCACAGAAGGTCCTTTGGTAAACTATTAACACTCACTTCATAGAGTGAAGCTAAAGAGATTTTCTTGTTATGTACAAAACCTCCCCAAGTTTTTCAGAGAGATGCAAAAGTCCCAAAATGTAGCACCAGGTACAAATACAAACCTGTTTAAAGGCTTGATTGAAAGTCTATCCATAGAAAATCAAGCTTTTTGTTTCCATTCTTCTAACACACATTTTAGCTTTTACATCTATGGTCTTTCAGAACCCAGATTTCTAATTAATCTCACAATGGCTTTACAGTCTCCTTTACCTAAGCTTTTAGAGAACTTTCCCAGTATTCCAAACACTTTCCTTTGTTTAAAACTTGAATAAAGAACTTCAGAGGACATTTCAAAATGAGATGATGAAGTACATTGTCATTTGAATTGTATGTATTTTCATTTTGTTTGTTTTGTTTTGTTTTAATTTTAAGTTGGTTGGAGAACTTGGACTCAGTACCTGGGAGATGTCCATGAATATTTTTTTCTTTTTTTTATTGTGGCATGAATTTTTTTTCTCAACACTAGAGCTCTACCACTTTCAGCCACAGGGCAACTTGCATTGAATGGTGTGTTCTTTAAAAATCTTTAAGACTACTTGAAGCCTTCTATTTGTCTTCCTCTCACCACTGACATAAAATTTCTTCCACTCTAACCAGGATTCTTTTGGTAGCAGTTAGCAACTGAATATTCCTACCATCTGAGTTCAAGGAGCTGATTTGGTCATTCCAAAGAGTTTAAAATCTCCAGCTCTTCTAAGTAAAGATTTCATTGTATGTGAACATATTTACCAATGTAAGAATTCCCATGCTTAGAGGAGCCCATTAAGACTCCTACTGTTAGACTCACATTAGCTGCTGGCCAAGCAAGAGGCCAGCAGAGGCTTCCTACAGCAGACACATAACACTTGTCACCATCTATCCAGCGAAATTTGCCCTCCACTACAACCCAACCCTTTATAATTCTGCCTGCTTAAAATCATTTTCAATAAGTTCCTTAACAGTGTGCAAACTTGCAGCAACCAGTGCTGTGGAAAACAGGGGTTGTTTCTGTGAAACATGTTGCTGCTTTCTAAACTTCAAAATGTAAATGAACAATGGAGGAGCAATAATCCCACTGAACAGGGCTTCAAGTTTAACAAAATTAAAGCTCCTTTCTAACATTGGCATTTGGTACATTGCAACCTCCTATGAGCAGATGACTGACTTCACAGGAGAGGCCCTCCCATGTTCTGTTCAAATGTGCTATCTGTTCCTTTGACACAATTTCTCCAAAATGTGCTGCTCAAGTTGTTTTTCAGTTTCAATTTCTTTCAAATTCAGAGCCCAGTGAGCCAAGGATTGCTCTAGTTCCTGGAACACAAGCAAGAGGGTTTAGAAAGAGCCTTCAAGTCAAACTACTACTGTTCCCAAACCTGTAAGCTCATCCTTTGATTAGACTCAAGGGGAGGGGTCCAGTCAAGGCGAGGGACCTTAGGAAAGAGAAACAGCCCTGGCCTCCTGAAGACATACCTGGTTGGCCAGCTTCAAACCACTTCATCCTCAAAGGAACATTCTTTTATATTCCCTTTTCATTACCTCATTTACCTCTCTAATATTTATAAAAGTCACAGAGGACAGTGAAGTTAACACTTAGTTGAAATTTAATAGTCTTACACATATTTCTAAGATTATATAAAAGGTGACACCTCATTTTAACAAACTGAGGAATGTATTGTTACTAAAGTAGTCATCACATAACAATCTCCCTTCTATCAGAGTTATTTTTTGTCTCACTTTCTAAATGATAGTGTAAGGAATGAAACAGAGTGTGATAATTAGTACAGATTAGTTAGCAGAAAATTTCTTCTGGCGGTGGAAATATCTTTTGTCTGTTTATCTAGGTGGTGGGTATCAAACCCAGACTCTCAGGTAACCTAGGTTAATTATTACTTGCCATATTCGGGGGTTATTTCATCTTCCAAGCAGTTAAAAATTTTAGGCTGATTCTGGTGCTTGAATTTAGGGCCTGGACATTATCCCTAACCTTTTTGCTTAAGACTAGTAATCTCTCACTTGAGCCACAGCTCTACTTCCACATTTTTGTTGTTTTTGGGAGATAAGCCTCAAATTTTTCCTCCCTAGGGCCCACTTTGAAGCAAGATTCTTACATCTCAGGCTTCATTGTAGCTGGGAATACAGCCATGAGCCACCAGCATCTACATTCTGTTTTTTAAAAGAAACTTCCAATAATAATAGTAGACAACTATTACTGTCACTATATGAACCTGTAATCCTAGCTAATTAAGAGATTGAGATCTATGGCTCATGGTTTAAAGCAAGACTGGTCAGATGAATCAGAGTTTTGTTTTCTGTTAATCTACTTGTGCTGGGGCAGGAAGTCAGGACCTGAGCACTGTCCCTGGACTTCTTTTCCTGAAGGATAGTGCTTTACCATTTGAGTCACACGGTACATTGGCCAGTTTTTCTAACGCCCAGGGTAGCTTCTACCTATGATTTTCAGATCTCAGTCTCTACAGGCTGAAAGGAATCTCTGATAATTACCTTCAATTAGCCAGTAAAATAGCCAGATTAAGGTGTAGCTTAAGTGGTACAGTGCCAGCCTTGGGTGGAAAAAGCTAAGAGATACTGTGTGATCCCCAGGATGAAAAAAAGATAAAATACTAAATTACATAAAAAGAAGGATAAAACGTAGTATCCAACATAGTTTCAAGAATAACTTCCATGCTTGTATTGCGTATTAAGTAGCAGAATGTATTCTTTCTTCTATACACCAAGATCTGAGTTCAATCCCAAGGGTTGTTCAAAGCAAACCTAACAAAAAAAGTACCCCAAGATCTATATCTAACAAAACATATATAATACTACATAAAGAACATTAAACATTCCAAATAATTGAAATATAGCTAAATGAGAACAATGACACAATCATAAACAGGAATACTGAGTATCAAGAAGATATTATTTTCTGTCAAAGAAATCTATACCTTGAATGCAATTTTCTGAAGTCTTATCAGAACTTTTCATAGTTCCAAGGCAGGATAGGTTAGGGAAAATAATACCTAGGGAATGGCATCCAGGAACACAGATAGAAACAAGAAAATTAGACACATACGAGCATTTTCTTGTTTGCTTCTAAATACAGTCTTTCTAAGAAACAACAGGATGCATTTCTCATCATAAGGAAGAGCAAATGTTTATGGAAAAGTCCACTAAATGCACTAAAGACTAAGTCACAAAATATACAAGAACTCAAAAAGCATAACACCAAGAGTGATCAAGAGCAAAGATAAACACCTCTCTGCATGAGTTTATGACTCATCTGGCTTTTATCATAAAAATTGTCAAAGAGTTCTGTGTCAATCCCTTTGAGAGTATCCACATTGCATATCTCTGTCTATCTGCATGTCTACTTGTCTGTTTATCTGTTTGTTTGCTTACCCAGTAAAGCTCTGTCAAGATTTCTTACTATGGCAACTTTTCTGGAAATGCATATTCTGTGACCAAAATCAAGGACCCTGGGTCAAGACTGGCTACTCTTAGAGGAAAACTTTACAAACTCTTACCTAGAGCCAGTGACAGTTGCTTCTCAAAGTTAAGAGCTGGTTGCGAGTGTAGCTCAGTCATAGAGCACTGGCCTCACATTCAGGAAAGCCTGGATTTCATCTCCAGCGAAGAATGTTGGGAGGGATTTTCAAAGGTCAAAGACTCAAAGAATGTGGAAGAACAAATCTGGGGATACAACACACTTGAAATGGAGATTTGTTATAATAAAGCATTGTAATAAAGACAGTCTGATATTAAACCTGAAGAAGCACAATAAGAAAATTGGGTTAAAATACAGGAAATGAGCCTGTGTGGGAACCAGAGATCTGACACTAGACTACCAGATAAAAAGCCACTAGGATAATTATCTCTCTATGTGAGAAAGGTAAACCTTTTCTTAAAGTCTTTGCAAACAATTCCTAGAATCAAGTAAAATGGCAAAATTAGAATACAACACTTGTAATCTTTGAAAAGGAAATGACAGTGTGTTTTAAATATGTAGATGTACTTCCCAAAGGAAATGCAAATAGGAAATATATATATGAAAATATCATTACATTTGTCTATATTACAACAACATTTTTTAATTCAGTCAAGAGAAAGTAGAAAACGTGCTCTCCTGAGGCTGAAGATATTTACAAGGTATGTATTCAATACATTAGTATTTCAGTCAAGATGATGACAAATAGATCAACACATGATTGAATGAATAGTGAAAGTTAAAAATATGTACAATACCCAATGACCAGAAAAAGGGTTGTATATATATGTATATGGATGTGGCTATGGATACAAACAGTATCCATATGCCAAATGTATATAGAAGACCAAAAGTTATCAACAGCACTGTCTCAAAATCATGATGAAAAGTTGCATATATAATATGTAGTATATTCCACATTTAATATGTAGTATCATCATTGTGATACTTTTATTACACTGGGAAATTTTGAAGTAAGAAAAAATGGATAAGAAGCCTTAAGGACTGTCATTTGTGTGACAACTTCAAGTATGTCACTACTTACTACTTCCTAATTTTTTTCCTTTTTTGAGGAAAGCAGCCCAGCCTGGCCTCAAGCTCACAATCTTCATATGTCAGCCTATTAAGTATTGGGATTATGGGCATGAACTACCACCTACTTATCTACTTATTTTTTATTTGAACCCTAAAGTCACTTAAGGGAGAAAAACAAAACCCATCCAACAGTCCTCAGTGTCTTGGATCCCAGGGCCCTACACATGCCAGGTAAGAATGCTATCACTTGAGCTGCTACATCCTCAGCCCTCTCCATCATGTCGTCATCTTCTTCTTGTTCTTGTCCCTCCTCCTCCTCCCTCCTCCTCCTTCTCCTCTCTCCTCCTCCTCCTCCTCATCTCCCTCCTCGTTCTTACTATTATTGTTGTATTTTTATTGCCAGTCTTGAGGCTTGAATTCAGGGTTTGGGTTTGTCACTATGGATTTTTCTTCCTCAAAAGTAGCACCCTATCATTTGATTCACAATGCTACTGTAAGATTTTATTGCACAGTTTATTATGGTAAAAGTCTGAAGCTGGACACTGGTGGCTCAGGCCTGTATCCTAACTAATCAGGAAGCTGAGATCTTAGGATAACAGTTCAAAGCTAGCCCAGGCAGGAAAGTCCATGAAACTCTTATCTCCAATAAGCCACTAGAAAACCAGAAGTGGTGCTGTGGCTCCAGTGGTAGATCGCTTGCCTTGAGTTGAAGAGTGTGGTGACAGTGCCCATGACCAGAGTTCAAGCCCCATGACCAATGAAAAAAAGTCTCAAGGAATTACTTTTGAAGCATGATCCTCTTAGCCTCTTGAGTAGCTAGGATGATTTATAGAAGCCACAGGCTTTCAATCCCTTTACATTGTTTATTAACATCAAATAATTGTACCAGGGTTGCATTTGACATGTCCATATAGGCATAAAGGATATGGGCCAGACTCCCTTCCCTCCATCATTCATCCCTTCTACTTCCCAAAGCAATCTCAATCAGCTTCATGGTTCCATTTTAAGATGTGTACAGAAAGTATTCTGGCCACGTTCATCTCTTCACTCTGCCCTGGTGTTCTGATACAGGGCTGCAAAAGCCCTTCACCTAAACCCTTTCTTTTCCACTACTCACCAGTGCTCTCCACATGCCACTTTCTGCTTCAGGTACTATGTGATTTGCAAAGTTTCTCAAGCTTTATTTTATTTGTGGTAATCAAAATAATCTTAGGATCCAGCAGGGTAAGTACTGACAAGTGGAATCGGGGTACCTTCCTGTTGCAGGTGAAGCACAGGTTGGGGATGGCAGCAACATCCCGAGCTCCAGTATCATAACCAAGAGCAAGAGAGGCCATAGCCAGGGAGTTGGGGCAGACTCCATACTGGGCCTTCACATGTGAACAAGTTTATGAGGAACGTCTAATTTCCTAGCCCTATCCCTTGAAAGGTAGATGTTATTGTTACCTTTCCATTAGTTGTAGGCACTCAGTTAATTGTTTAAATTTGAACACACTGCATTATTAGAATCAAGAGAAGTAAGGACAAGTAATGTGTATTGCTTCTTGTTTATTCTCTCCCTGATTTTATTTTTCAAAGCCAATAATGTTGGCTCAATTATGTTTTCCCATTCTCTGATAAAATTCTTTGTGTGTGTGTGTGGGGGGGCAGTCGTGAGGCCTGAACTCTGGGCTTGGGCGCTGTCCCTCAGTGCTTCAGCTCAAGGCTAGTGCTCTACCACTTGAGCCACAGCGTCACTTCCAGCTTCTTTATCTTTCTTTCTTTCTTTCTTTCTTTCTTTCTTTCTTTCTTTCTTTCTTTCTTCCTTTCTTCCTTTCTTCCTTTCTTCCTTTCTTCCTTTCTTCCTTTCTTTCTTTCTTTCTTTCTTTCTTTCTTTCTTTCTTTCTTTCATCATTCCTTTCTTTCTTTTTGCTTCTGTGGTGCTGAAGAATGGAACGCAGGGCCTCATTCATGCAAGGCAAGTGTTCTACCACTGAGCTACCTTCCCAGCCTTCTGATAAAATTTTTGATGACATATCTTCTACTTTTTGTGTGTTTGTGTGTGTGTAGGGGGTGGGGTAAGTGCCCAATCATCAATTCAGGTTCTGGCTTCTGTTTGTGAGCATATTACTGCTCAAGACCATGGCTCTACTACATGAGACACATAAAGCAGACAGGGGAATGCTGACCACAGGGACGGAAATAAGAGCCCTATGGTCGAGGGAGTTGAAGATGAATAAAGAAGAGGACAGCTTAAAGGAAAGTGAATCGGGGTGCCTGAGTGAGGGAACAGGCCTCAAGAGTGTAGAGTTGGAAAGCCGATATCGATTTGGAGAAGAAAGAAGCCATAGGCAGTGATAAGGAAGGTGTGTGTTTCTGGAGATTAAGTGAGTAGTAATGAGTGGAGTGTGGAACACATGGGGGAACCATCTTCACCAATCGAGGATGTCAACTGAGAACCAGAGGCAGGGACAGAATAGGAAGAGAGGAGGGAGCATGGATACATTGAAGGGACACACAAGGCAGGAAGGCTAGAGCTCAGGAGAGAAGCCAACAGATTGCCAGAGAGAGGGAGAGCTACAACAGATCAGCCAGGAATGAAGAAGTGAAGAAAGATGTATTTGAGCAGGGAGGAAACCTCCAAGCACTGGCCAGGAGATAGAAGTGGCCCCGAAGTCCAGGGTGTATGTAGCAGCAGGGGCCTACCAGGGCTGCAAACAGGAAGGAAACCCTAAGTGTTCTCCGATTCAGGCCTCCCTGCTAGGTGCAGTATTTGTAGCTTGCCTGCCCTGCACCCTCTGCTTCAGGGAATGCCTGGGATGGGGAACTGACCCTAAACTGACCTTCTGGTCCAGCCATGCAGCTGTTTCCCACTTCCCTCCAACAGCTGATAACTAGCCAGGTGCCTTGCAGGCCATTGACAGGAATGAAGAGACGAGAGTAGAGTGCTGCTGGAGATACCACAGCCCAGTCAACTTGACAGTACAAGGTTCTAGGCCACTAAGTCCGCCCTCTGCACATCCAGACCTCAGGGTCCACACAGCAACCAGGACCTATGCCACAGAAACTTGTGTGCACTTTCCTCATCAGGGAGTCTTGGTTCTTTGTGTCTGTGTTTGTGTGTGCATGGGTGTGTGTGTGTGTGTGTGTGTGTGCATGGGTGTGTGTGTGTGTGTGTGTGTGTGTGTGAGAGAGAGAGAGAGAGAGAGAGAGAGAGAGAGAGAGAGAGAGAGAGAGAGAGAGAGAGAGAGAGAGAGAGAGAGAGAGAGAGAGAGAGAGAGAGAGAGAGAGGCTGTGTGGGCCTGAATTGAAACCTATATGTAAGTCTGGATCTAAGCATGTGGATTGAATAGGAATGATATTCTGTGTGCTGAGTTTGTGTGAGTGTGTGGGTGTGTTTGCCTGCAAGGGATCCCGTGTGCATGTATATATGAGGGTGTGAGGTTTGACAACTTGTGTGATGAATGCAAGCAGGCATGTGTCCTTTCCTGCCTGGAGTGCTTGGGGTCCCAGTCAGATCATGTGTGCAATCCATGAGCAATTGCCACTGAAAGCCAGCACTTGCAACATAAGCCCCAGGCTGACAAGCAGCCTTTGATGATAGTGATATCACTGACAATGGTGATGAGCATCATGATTGTTACTGTTGGGAGCTAGTGTGAGTGAGCTGAGGCAGATTTCACAAATCATCCTAGCTGGGCTGCCAGCCCAGATCCTCCTACCCCAGTGTTTAGTCTGAGGCTTGAGGCACTGGCACCCAGAGTCTCAGCTGGGGTTTGGGATTGATCCGGCCAAAGAATACTGACTGCAAGAAGGAGCAGAGATGATGGTGGTGGGCTTGCCTACCCTCTTCCAATAGGATAAGGTTGGTGAGGAGAGAATGAGGTGTGGACTCTGCTGTGCTGCTGTGCCTCGCTGATGCTCTGACCGGCTGGGTTCTATGTGGTGGCTGACCATCAAGACAGCTGTTGTGGACAGTGAGAGTAGAACCCTGGATGGAAAGGAGGGGTGGAACTTAGGCACCAGAAGCTTCCTGCAATGCCAAGGGGAGGAAATGCGAAAAGCTCAAAGGAGGCCCAGGCCCAGGCCCAGACAGAGAAAGGATATGCAGAGGCTGTTTGCAGACCACCAGGGCCTGTCATGAATGGGTAGGCTGGATGCCCCTGGACCACACCAGGTGTTCCAGAAGGAGTGGTCCTGCCCTGGAAAGGTGACCTGAGGCCAGCTTTGGGCTGCATCACAGTCTGTGAAGTGGGGTTGGAAGGCTGGCTTACCTGCACCCACAGATCCCAATGATGCACCTAGCTTCACTGGAGCACCATGGAAACCAGTGCTGCGAGGGGGCGTGGATACGAAGGAGAAGTGCATGTGCAGTATGGCCAGCTTCGCAGGCACCCAGCGGTGAGGGAGGGGACTCTCCAAGATTCTGCTCATTGAATAAGGAAAGGCTGTGGAAAGATGGACAGATGCCACAAGCAGAACCAGAGGGCCGAAGACTGGAAAGAGAGGCACCGGCCCTAAAGCAGACAGGGGAATGCTGACCACAGGAAAGGAAAGAAGAGCCCTATGGTCGGGGGAATTGAGGATGCACAAAGAAGAGGACACCTTAGAGAAAAGTGAGTAGGGGTGCCTGAGTGAGCTGACAGGCCTCAAAAGTGTAGAGTGGGAAAGCAGATTTCATCTTGGAGAAGAAAGAAGCCATGGGCAATGATAAAGGAAGTGTGTATTTGCAGAGAATAAGTGAGTACTCATGAGGGAAGTATGGAGCACATGGGGGATGCATCTTCACCAATGGAGGAGGAGGTCAACTGAGAACCTGGGGCAGGACAGAATGGGAGGGCAGGAGGGAGCACTGATGCATTGAGGAGGCAGGAGGGTTAGAGCTCAGTAGATGGGAGAACAGATTGCTAGAGAGGAGAGGGCTACAACAGATCAGCGAAGAATGAATAAGTGCAGAAGGATGTATTTGAGTGCTGAGGAAACTTCCAAGCACTGGCTAGGAGACAGGAGAGGTGGCCCAGAAGTGGAAGTTGCATGCAGCAACAGGGGCCTACCAGGGCTGCAAGCAGGAAGGAAAGCCCAAGTGTTCTCTGATACAGGCCTCCCACTTCTAGGTGCAGTATTTGTAGCTTGCCTGCCCTGCACCCTCTGCTTCAGGGAATAACTGGGCTGGGGGACTGGCCCTACACTCACCTCCTGGCCAGACCCTGCAGCTATCTCCCACTTCCTTCCAACAGCTGATTAATAGGCAGGTGCCTTGCAGGCCATTGACAGGGGAGAAGAGATGAAAGGAGCGTGCAGCTGGAGATACCACAGCCCAGTCAACCTGACAGTTCAAGGTTCTAGCCTGATAAGACACGCCCCCTCCACACTCAGACCTTGGGGTCCACATGCAGCAACCAGGCCCTATGCCACAGGTTCTTGTGTGCACCTTCCTCACCAGGGAGTCTTGCTTCCTGGTGTCTGTGTTTGTGTCTGTCAGTGAGTGAGTGTGTGAGTGTTTGTGTGTGTGTGTGTGTGAGAGCAATTGAGAGAGAGAGAGAGAGAGAGAGAGAGAGAGAGAGAGAGAGAGAGAGAGAGGGGGGGGGGTGAGTGTGTGCCTGAATGGATATCTTTATGTAAGTGTGGGTCTAAGCCTGTGGATTGATTGGGAGTGACATTCTCTGCTCTGAGTGTGTGTTGGTGTGTTTTCCAGTGAGAGATCCTGTGTGCATGCATGGCTGAATGTATATGTGAGGGTGTGTGGTTTGACAACGTGGGTGCTGAGTGTAAATGAGTGTGTGTCCTTTCTTGCCTGGAGTGTGTGGGGTTCCATTCAAATTGTACGTGAAGTCCATGAGCAACTGCCACTGAAAGCCAGCATTTACAACATAAGCCCCAGGCTGACAAGCAGCCTTAGATGATGGTGATGATGCTGACAACGCTGATGAGCATCATGATTGTGATTGGGAACTGGTGTGCTTGAACTGAGGCAGACAGTTCATAGATCTTCCTAGTCGGGCTGTGAGCCCAGGGCCTCTTGCTTGAGTGTTTGTGATGAGGGTTTCATATGCCAGCGCCGAGGGCCCCATCTTAGGTTTGGGATAGATCCATCCACAAAGCCTTGACAGCATGGAGCAGTTGTGGAGGGACTGCCTCTCCTTGTCCTTAGAGGACAAGGTAAGCGAGGAGAAGAAGGTATGTGGGTGCTACTGTGCTGAGGCCCTTCTATGGTGGTTTACCTGCTGGTTCCTTTGAGTGGGCTGGTAATCAAGGAAGTAATTGTTTACAGTGATAGTGGAAGCCTGGGTGGCAGGGAAGGGTCGCAGTTGTTAACCAGAAGCTTCTTGCAATGCAAAGGGAATGGGGTAGAAGAGGCTGGGGGCAGGACCCCGTCCAGACAGAGGATGGATGTGCAGGGCTGTTTTCTGGCCTGCCGAGTACAGGCAGGATGCCCCCTAACCTGAGAAATTGCATGATTCAACATTTCAAATCTTTCCTGCAAGTTCTAGTATGGAGAGTGAATATTCATGAGGGATGTGCAGGGCAGATGCTGTTTGCCATCTCTACATGTTCCTAGTACTTGAGCACTTTAATCTGCCATTAGTATCTTTTGTCCCATTAGCTGTGACTTCCTTCAGATGGAAGACATCCTGTTCATTTCAAAGCGAAGAATTACTACTTACCATATTGATTTCTCCTAGTGTAGGTATATGATGAATTTCTTCTAGGTGCCTCATGGTGCTTTGTAGGTAGATGGCTTTAAAGTCATTATTGAATATGTATTCAGTAAGCATAGGGTTTCTGTTACCTTGCTTTCTAAAGAAAATAAAAATGGATTTTCAGGTGCTCTCACCTTTTGTACTCTCATGAATTTCCTTTCCCATGTTAGGCTTTTATTTTCATCAGATGAATTTCCCTAAGATGTACCCCAGGCTCATTGAGGACTGGCTTCCCCTTTCATGCAGCAAAGCCAAGTCCGCAGGGAGACTCCTGTCACCCATCCCAGCCTAATTAAAACGTCATGCATTTTTTTAAATTTGCCTTCTCTGGTTCTGCCAACCTGTCATTGAGCATACATAAAAATTCAAACTTCTGGCATCTCATGAATAAAGTAACTCTTGGGCCAAAGTCCACTTATATGGGGGAATGTTGGGGAAGTGGTTCAACAATAGGTCCAGGCTGGGCACCAGTGGGCTCACATTTGTAATCCTAGCTACTCAGGAGGCTGAGGTCTGAGGATAATGTTTCAAAGCCAGCCCTGGCAGAAAAGTCGTGAGAAAACTGGATCAAGTGGCAGAACATTAGTCTTGAGCTGAGTTTGAGAGACAATGTCCAGGCCCAGAATTCAAGCCACACAAACGACAAAAAAGACCTTCAGCTTCTTGTTTGAGGGGCATCATTCCATTTCAGTGGCCATTGGTCAGAAGCCATTTGGGCGGTGCCACTTGCACACCTGTTGAGTCTTTGCAGTAGGTAGCATAAAAAGAAGATATCAAAGGTATCAGACAAAAATTCCAGCAAATCAGCTGGTTTGCTGTTCAATGGTAGACTTGCTACCTCCCTGACTGTTGCTGCTTTCTGAAAAATGGGACTACTTACAACAGACCATAGATAGTTGTTTTCAGTGTATTTCTTATAGAATTCAAGGAGACAGAGGAATCAGGGAACTAGTCTGTGATTGTAAGCTAATTTGATTCACAAAATAATTTGGAAATGATTTCTCTTTGCAAACAAGCCATTGGTAAAATGAAACCAGAAGAGGAGAGCAGAGAGGAAAAGAGTACACCAAGCATGTAACATCCTGAGTACCATCCTGCTACATAGTGAATGCTCAGGGAATGTCCATTGTCCTTAGTTCTCACCTTTGTTACAGCTATGCTAGAAATCTCTTGTGCACAGTTCGTAACTATTACAATTTTAACTGTTCCATAAATGCTATAACTCCAAGAACCTTTCTGCTACTTTCCCCTTTACTACTATTTTTTTTATTACATTGTATGTCAGGGTACAAGGGGTTTCAATGAACAAGTCACTTTGTGAGGACAATGCATCAGGATCAGTGTCATCCCTTTCATCATTCACCCTCATCTGGCCCAACCCCATGCATTCCTTCAATTTCCTTAACTCCACTTTCACAAATGTACATTGGCTATTGCATTTCTCCACCTTTCCTCTCTCCATTGATCTGTCTCCTTACCCTTACCTTTTCTTGTTCTTTTCATTCTAGTAGTGGCAATCGATCCCAGGACATTGTACTTGCTAGGCAACTGCTTTGCACTGAACTACATCCCAACCCATCCTTACCCTTACCTTTCTTTATCATTCCACCTAACAACACATGGCTCAGTATCATGGTTTCCTCTTGTTCAACTGTAAGATAGTTGTTCAGAGGAGTTACATCACTGGGATCCTCACAAGCATATACCATCCTTCAGTTAATCCATTTGTGGACACTTGCATATCGCTCTGTAAATGTTATTTGGACATTGTAAATTAGGTGTAGCTTCCACATATGAGAGAAAACATGAGACTTTTGTCTGTTGGGGCCTGACTTTATTTACCATGATTTCCCAGGTTCATCCATTTCTGTGAAAATGATATAATGCCATCTTTCCTGATGTGTGAGTAAAATTCTATCATATATGCACACTACATTTTCTGGATCCATTTTTCCATTAAAGGCATCTAGGCTGTTTATATAACTTGGCTGTGGTGAAGAATGCAGCAATGAACACGGCTGTGCAAGTGTCTTTACTGTATCCTGACTTGGAATCTTTTGAATAAATGTTTAACAAATGAAGGTTTTGTGCTGAGAGATCATAGTACCATACTCACATTATCAAAGTGTGTAAAGCAGTGAGGCTGAGATTTAAGCTCCCATAGTCCAGCCTCAGAATCTTTCTACTTCTTTATTTTCTGTTGGACATGGGGCTTGAACTCTGGACCTGGGTGCTGTCCCTCAGCTCTTCAGCTCAAGTCTAGCCCTCGACCAATTGAGACATAACATCACTTCTAGTTTTCTGGTGGTTTATTGAAGAATCTCACAGACTTTCCTGCCCAGGCTGGCTTTGAACTGTGATCCTCAGATCTCAGCCTCCTCAGTAGCTAGGATTACAGGCATGAGCCACCCGCACCCAGTTCTTTCTACTTCCTAAGTTTGAAATAGTACTACATGGTGCCATGTAACACTGCCAAAAAGAAAATTAAGTTGTTGAGCTGAAACAATTCTATAATTTTATATTAACTTTCCCTTTCATTTGTAAACCTGAGCAGACTCATTGCATTATATGCATAAAGGGGGAAAGTGAGGGTTAGAGATCTGAAATGATAGAGCTGGGTAATGGAAGTCTGGAAATTTTACATCTCATTTTGTTCAGACTTGTCATTTTATATAAAGGGCATTGTGTGTGTGGTGTGTGTGTGTGTGTGTGTGTGTGTGTGTGTGTGTGCATGCGCACACGTGCACCTATGCACATGCATGTGCATATGTGCGTGCAGAGAGGGTGTCAGTACTGGGGTTTGAGCTTAAGGCTTTTCATGTGCTTTTGTGCAAGGCTGTTTCTCTGCCATTTGGTCCATGCCTCCACTTCCACAATTTTGCTGTATAATTAGAAATAAGAGTCTCTCAGATTTAAGTGCCTGGGCCATCTTGGAACAGTTTTGCTTAGATTTAACCACTCGAGTAGCTAAAATTATAGGTATTATGGAGAGAGAAGGCATCATTCACTCAGTGTTAATATGGTAAGTTAATAATTATATTAGGGCTAACCCATACTTCTCCTTGGTTTGCATTGGTAAAAAACATGACCAGGTGTTAAGACATTGATTCCTTTACATTAGATATCATTGAGAGGTGTCAGGAATCCTAGAGGCACAAATCAATATGGACTTCTTGACTATATGCAAATAGATGGTAAGCTGAATATTTTAGTCAGTTCATGCATCATTTCCTGTTATGGGCATCCTAGACTGGATTCCAGGAAGATATCTGAGGAATTCCTAAAGAGTTTATGGAAAACTTACCTGAGCAGAACCATGCAAATGGGGCCTTTTTCCCCCAAAAGAGTTGAAAGAAGATTTTGAGAGGCTAATGGGGAAAGTGATTCTACTTCGTTATGCTCTCATCACTAGAGTGTAATAGCATCTCCTTGGGTCCAAGTCTCTGGGGAGTGACTAAGTGCGGAGGCCTGCAGTCTGACAGTAGACTCTGATTCCATGGAAGTGTGGCACTAGTTTCTGGAAGGATTTTTTATTTATTTATTTTTTGTGAATATACTGTACAGAGGGGTTACAATTACAGGGGAAGATAATGAGTACATTTTTTATTAAGCATTGCAGCCTCCTCCTTTGTTTGTGCTTCACATCCCTTCGCAGCCTCCCACCGCCCTTCCACCCAAACCTCCCCTCCGCCCCCACTACCCCGCAGGCATCAAAGTTGTAAAGATCATTTTCGACATGACAACCTGTACTTCTCATTGTTGCAACGGGGCCACCTGTATCCTTAAAGGACTTGTTTTTCCCCCTCTCCTCTACAAATTATACCGGCATCAAATATAGTGAAAGCAGGAGCTATACTGTGGGGGAGGGACATACAAAGCAGCAAAAAAATATTCTTATAAATGAGTTAGAAACAAATGCATGCAAGAAAAACACCTTTAAATACATATCTAAGGGTTCATTTTCCTAACATCACATTATCTGACCTTTTCTGCTTGACTCATACATATACTAGATATTGCAAATAAGGGAAACCAGAGGACCTATGTTTCTATGGGCTTGGCTTACTTCACTTAATATAATTTTTTCCAAGCCTTTCCATTTTCTAACAAATGTGGCAATGTCATTCTTTCTGATGGAGGCATAGAATTCCAATGTGTATAAATACCACATTTTCTTGATCCATTCATCTACTGAGGGGCATCTGGGTTGGTTCCATATCTTAGCTATAGTAAATAATGCTGCAATAAACATAGTTGTGCTGGTAGCTTTAGTGTGGTCTTGTTTGTAAACATTTGAGTAAATTCCCAAAAATAGGATTGCTGTGTCATAGGGGAGCTCTATGTGAAGTCTTTTGAGGAACCTCCATACTGCTTTCCAAAGTGGTTGAACAAGTTTACACTCCCACCAACAATGAAGTAAGGTTCCCTTCTGTCCACATCCCCTACAGCATCTGCTGTTGTTAGAGTTCTTGATTTTTGCCCTTCTAACTGGAGTGAGGCGGTATCTCAATGTTGTTTTGATTTTCATTTCTTTTATGGCTAGGGAGGTTGAGCATTTCTTCATGTGTCTATTGGACATCTTTCTTTCTTCTTCAGAGAAGTTTCTCTTTAAGTCATTTGCCCACTTATTTATTGGGCAGTTGTTTCTTTGAGGATTTGTTGTTAGGACATTTAATTTTTTAAGTTCCAAGTATATTTTAGATATGAGACCCTTGTCCGTTGTATACCTAGAGAAGATCTTCTACCAATCCGTAGATTGATCAATCTATTGATCTTGCTAGCTATGTCCTTTGCCATGCAGAAGCTCTGAAACTTCATGCAATCCCATTTGTCCAACCTTTCTTTGATTTTTTGTGTCTCTGGGTCTCTATTAAGAAAATTTCGGCCTGAGCCAATGAGACCTAAGGTTTCTCCTATTCTATCCTGTAAAGTTTTCAGAGTGTCTACTTTGACTCTGAGGTCTTTGATCCATTTGGAGTTGATTCTTGTGCAGGGTGATATATAAGGATCTAGCTTTACTTTTCTACAATTAGTTAGCCAATTATCCAGCCCTATTTACTGAAGAGGCTGTCTTTCTTCCATTCTATTGTTTTAGCTCCCTTATCGAAGATTAGTGCGCTATAGGTCTGTAGGTTCATTTCTGGATTTTCAATTCTATTCCATTGGTCCTGAGGTTTGTTCTTATGCCAGTACCAAGCTGTTTTGATTACTATGGCTTTACAGTAGAGTTTGGAATTTGGTATTGATATTAGTCCAGCAGTGTTCTTTCCATTGAGGAGCATTTTTGCTATTCGGGGTCTTTTATTGTTCCATATGAATTTTTGGATTGCCTCTTCTATTTCCTTGAAGAATAAGGTTGGAATTTTGATGGGTATGGCATTGAATTTGTAGATAGCTATGGGAAGCATTGCCATTTTTACGATGTTAATTTTTCCAATCCAGGAGCATGGGAGCTTTTGCCATTTTCTAAATTCTGATTTGATTTCCTTTTTCAAGATTTTAAAGTTGTCATCATAGAGGTCCTTCACTTCTTTGGTTAAGTAAATTCCTAAGTATTTATTTTTTGTGAGGCTATTACAAATGGAGCTGCTTTCCTAATTTCAGCCACACTTTTCTCATTGTTGGCATACAGAAAAGCCATTGATTTTGGGGGGTTAATTTTATAACCTGCTACTTTGCCAAAGTTTTGAATCAGCTTGAGTAATTTGGGAGTGGAGTCTATGGGATTCTTTAAGTACATGATCATGTCATCTGCAAAGAGGGAGGGTTTTATTTCTTCTTTCCCTATTTGGATCCCCTTTATATTTGCATCTTGTCTTATTGCTGTAGCTAGGCATTCTAATACTAGATTGAAGAGAAGTGGAGAGAGTGGACATCCTTGTCTTATTCCTGAGTTAAGAGGAAATGGCTTTAGTTTTTCACAATTAAGTATAATGCTGGCTGTAGGTTTGTCATATATAGCCTTTATTGTATTGAGGAATGTTCCATGGATTCCTAATTTTTCCAAAACTGTCATCATAAAGGGGCGTTGGTTCTTGTGGAATGCTTTTTGTGCATCTATTGCGATAACCATGCGGTTCTTATCCTTGCTCCTGTATGGTAGGATTTTTTTATCCCCCAGTGAAACCATCAGAAATCATAATCATTACTTTCACCAAAACTTGAACAACAGTTCCCTTCTTTCCTCTTCTATAAATGTAATCCATTCCAAGGATAGTTTTGAGAGTCATGTTAATGTTTCTTGTTTTCTCTCTTCAGTGACACACTAATAGTGTTGATGATATTTAAAAAACAGTAATCAGAATTTATCAAATTCTCAGTCAAAGGAAGAAAAGATGCCAAGTTTGAGGCTGTCTTTTGTTCTGGCAGAAATAATATTTTTGTTCTTGGCTTGTGTGCTTCATCAAAGAGGCCTTGGAAGGCCCCTGGGCCAATGTTTGCAGGAATCTAAAAGAAATATCCCCTGGTAAATGGATTTGAGTCCCACTTGTGAATGGTTTTGAGATGACGCCCCATTCACTGAGACCTGATTTTTTCTTTGTGGCCGCTTGTCTGTCTTGTTTACTTCAGTGTGTTTTCTGTTATATGAGTTATGAGGTAGAGAAGTTCTGGGTGAGAGTGGGATGCTCATGCAGCAGACGTTGGATTCAGCTTGCTCAGTGGGAGCAGTACAGAATTTTGGTAGGGATGAGCTGGGGGCTCATTAGTCCCCAACTCTGCCTTCAGTTTTTATGTTGTTTTGTCTTGTTTTAGAATTGTCTTATTTTAAATGTGGATCCTTGGTGTTTGTGTTTATTTGTGTTTTTCTTATTTACTGGAACATCTCTGGGGGGAATAAAAGTTCATGTCTTGGGCTAAGCCTGCTAAGTTCACCTCCTTGATTTACAGCAGTCAAGAGGTAGGGCATGGAAAAAGCCTTAGGCTGCATTTTCTCTCTGTGGTTGCTGTCCAGTGTAGAATGCTTTCTGCCTGGTTTGGACTTTGATCTGGTCCTGACAGTGTAACCATTTATAAAGTGCTCTTCTCTAAAACTGGGTAATAGGATCAGGCCAGTTTAGTTTCAGGTGACCCCCCCCAACCCCACCCCACAGCCTTCCTCCAACTGAAGGTATTCAAAAGGTCAATTGGTAAAATACCTGGCTCAACAAGCAAGCCCTGAAAAAGCATAGCCAAGGAAAAGTGCTTTGTTAGGGCTGGGAAGGTGGCTCAGTGGTAGTGCACTTGCCTTGCATGCATGAGCCCCTGGGTTCAATTCCTCAGCACCACATAAGCAAAAAGAAAAAAAAAGCCAGAAGTGGTGCTGTGGCTCAAGTGGTAGAGTGTTCGCCTTGGGCTGAAGAGCTGAGTGACAGCACCCCTGCCCAGAGTTCAGGCTCCACGACCATGCCCAACCCACAAAAAAAGAAAAAGTTGCTTTGTCTAAGTCACATCTTAATTTTTTGTCATCTATAAGAGAAAGATCGGCGAAAAAAATCTCTTGCTACTGAATTTCAGAAAATGTACATACAACTGATTTTCATTTTTTCATGCATTAAGATCTGTGTGTATTTTGGATGTGGGTGAACATGTTCACGATTAAAAATTGTCAACATTTGGTAAAAAAAAATTGTGTGAGTTTAAGTTTGAAATTCAAAAGGTTATGAGGTTTGGACATTACCAAATATTTTTAAAAAATATCACATTGTGGGGCTGAGAAGGTGGCTCAATGGTAGAGCGCTTGCCTTGCATGCTTGAGGCCCTGGGTTCAATTCCTCAGCACCACATAAGCAAAAAGAAAAAAGCTCGAAGTGGCGCTGTGGCTCAAGTGGTAGAGCACTAGCCTTGAGTGAATTGCTTGGGGACAACACCCAGGCCAAGAGTTCAAGCCCCGCTACTGGACCCAAACACACACACACACACAAAAGAATTATCACATTGTTTGAATAAGCTTTTTTAAGGATTCTTTAATTTGAGAATTAGAGAATCTGGTATTTTAAAATCTGGTATTTTAAAGCGGAAAAGGCCAGATAATGTGATGTTAGGAAAATGAACCCTTAAATATGTATTTTAATGTTTTCGTTTCTTTCATGCATGTGTTTCTAATGCATTTATAAGATTATTTCTTTGTTGCTTTGTATGTCCCTCCCCCACAGTGTAACCCCCGCTTTCACTATATTTGATGTCAGTATAACATGTGGAGGAGATGGGGACCAACAAGTCGTTTAAGGATTCAGGTGGACCTGTTGCAACAATGAGAAGTACAAAATGTCATGTCAAAACCAGCTTTACAATTTCGGTGTGGGGGGGAGGGGGGTATAATTGGGTGGGGGGAGGGGGGTAAAATTGGGTGGGGGGAGGGGGGAGGCGGGGAAGGGAAGTGAAGGGTAAACAAAGGAGTAGGCTGCAATGCTTGGTAAGAAATGTATGCATTATCCTGCCCATGTAACTGTAGCCCCTCTGTACAGTATGTTCTCAAATAAAATAAAATACAATTAAAAAAAAAAAAAAAAAAGAAACAAAGAACTCCCTCTCATCTGGTCGAACCAATACTAAATATCCCCATGCTGCTGATCACATGTATGGTGTATATGTGTACACCGTTATATGTTATAGAATGTGATAGACAATTTGCTCCAGGAAAGTTAGAATGAAATTGTGACTTTAAATTAGCATCATTATTCCACAATACTGTGAAATTTTGGAAATTATCTAATCACTTAATCACAATTAATAAAAAAAAATCCTCGGGGAAGGTAGGGAGGGGGAAAACAATGGAGGGGGTAACAATGCGCAATAAAAAGTGTACTCATTACCTTGCTCATGGAAATGTAATCCTCTGTATAGTATCTTTACAATAAATAAATTAAAAAAAATCTGGTATTTTAAAATATGCAAGGCTGTTTATAGTGTAATCAAGTTATCTGGCTTAGCAAAAAGACATTGGCAATTTGGGATTTATTTCCCTCAGCTAAAATTCCGGGATAAGAATTAATAATTTATTTTTTTGGAGGGGTCCGGTCATGGGGTCTGAACTCTGGGCCTGGGCACTGTCCCTCAGCTCTTCAGCCACAGCGACACTTCCGGCTTTTTTCTTTTTTCTTATGTGGTGCTGAGGAATCGAACCCAGGGACTCATGCATGCAAAGCAAGTGCTCTACCACTGAGCCACCTTCCCGCCCCTTAATAATTTCAATGTAAAAATTTGCTTACCACCGCTATGAACTTTACCTGTCTGTCTAAAACTCCATGGGTTTTCCAGCCAAGAAAATAAAAAGGAAAGGAAAAACAGCATGAGCTAATAGAAGACTTATCTTTAAGTGTAAGGGGTGAACAGGCAGAAGTGAAGCTTAACCAGGCCTGGGGAAGTCCACACATGGTGGAAGAGGGCAAGCTGGCACAAAGGCACTTTACCTAACCCTAAAGAGGCAGATGGGAATTAGCCCATTCTATAGGAGGGGTGAGTGGCCTTTGTCCTCTCTTCCTTGCAGATGGACCCTGGAAACCTGGTGGTAAATTGAGTAATATGATTTGTATTGCTACAACTGCCCCTTGGATGTATTAAAATTTTAAATAAAAGGTTTACACAGAGGGTTAAAAAGTTTATCTGTGTGATGCAATTTGGTTTCAATGCTATTCTAATATTGGATATGTGTTTAAAAAGACAAAAATGATGTTAAGTCTAGATGCTTGGTACAGTGCTGTTGATTGTAATTCTTGCATTAAGGAAAACTGTCATTTGAGTTCAAAAGTTTTCTAAGAGTTAATTCAGAATAAATAAATGTATCTTATAAAACAAGAAGACAAGAGGCAATGGGTGTTACCTAGCCCCTCAAGATTTAATTTCTTTTTTTTGATTTTGTCCATCATGGGGTTTGAACTCTGGCCATGGGTATTGTCCCTCAACTCTTCAGATCAAGGAAAGTGCTCTACCACTTGAGCAACAGTGCCACTTCTGCTTTTCTTGTGGTGAATTGGAAATTAGAGTCTCATGGACTTTTCCTGTTCAGGGTGGCTTTGAACTTCGATCCTCAGCTCTCATCCCTCTGAGTAGCTAGGGTTACAGACATGAGCCACCAGTGCCTGGCTTTCCCTTCAAAATGCAAATGAAAACTGAAGTGTGAAGTTTTAATGTGGAGGTGAGAAGGCTGTCATTTACAATCTCTTGGAGGACTATGGAAAATCCTATATTGTTCAATTACAGAAATTATTGAGCAATCTCACACAAAAATTGAAGCCTTGAAAAACAGAACCAACTTCTCACAGAGATTGGGAGTAGAATAGCTGTACATGTTACAATTCGTAATAATTTTTTCAAAAATTTTATTTGATTACAAATTATATTGCTGTTATTTTGAAGTACAATGTGATGTTTCATGTTTTCATTATGCATTGCTTGCATGTCAAACATCTGGAACACATTTTTCTTTGTGTGATGTTGAAAGGTCATGAAAGATATTACATTAAGTGAAATATCCTGGTACAGAAACACATTGAGCAATCTCACACAAACATGGAAGCTAACAAAAACAGAAGTAATTTCTCACAGAAATTGAGAGTAGAATAACTATTAGCAGAAGCATGAGAGATTGGTCCATTTTGTCAGGACTCTGTTCAAGATTTTGGTCTTCTTGGGCTGGGAAGGTGGCTCAGTGGTAGAGCACTTGAATGCATGAGGTCCTGGGTTCGATTCCTCAGCACCACATAAGCAAAAAGAAAAAAGCCAGAAGTGGTGCTGTGGCTCAAGTGGTAGAGCTCTAGCCTTGAGCTGAAGAGCTGAGGGACAGCACCCAGGCCCAGAGCTCAGGCCCCACAACCGGACCCCCCACCAAAAAAAAAGATTTTGATGGTCTGGTCTTATTCCTTTGGTCAAATTGACTTTGAGTCAGTGTGGGATTGAGCAGTGTAAGGTACACCCCGGGAGGGCTCCATTCAGATGACTACCCCCCACCCCGGCATCCTATACATCTTCTACCAGTACGTGTGTGAACTATATAACTAGCATACCTGGAGGCAGTCGTCTCCCCCTTCTCTGAGATCACATATTGGTCTGCCCCCTGGTCACTCCTCTCATCTGACTGTGGGAGGGTCCCAGGCTCTGAGATCATAGCCACATATGAGGTGGCCACACCTGCCACAGATTTCCCCCACCTGACCACAACTTCCCTCACTTAGCCACACCTTCTCCTCAACCCTGCCTTAGATTAGATATGGCCCAGGGGTGATTTGGCCATTTCTAGCCACCTGGAATCCCCAATCTGGCCTGAAAAAAGAAGTTCAGAAATAAACTGTTCTTTGCCTGAATAACATGTGGTGTTCTCATTGACCACCTACCTAATTAACCTAACATGAAGATTTTCCAGTGTAGCAAGTGCTTAAACATCACAGAATGATTATGTGGGCAAATACTTTCACTGAGAGCAGTCCACATAGAAAGAATACATCAGACAGAGAAAAGGGTGACAGGAATCAAAGGGTTGAGTTCTGGTGTCCTGGAATCAAATCAAATATGGAATCTATACAATGTATAGATTACTCTGTGCAAAGCTCCATGTTTGGAGTTGTCTGTCTATGTTGTTCCAATTGGTTAACCACGGGGAAAGACAGGTGAGCCTTAAGTTTACTTTCTTTATGTGATTAAATAAGTTGCAAGTCATAGAGAACATCTACTGTTTCCTGTGATTTCAACCCAGCCCTGAGGAAAGATGAGAGCAAGAATTGAAAGTAAGAGATTTTGAACACTTCCTCAGATTCAATACACTCCTGACTGGTGGTAATGAGAAAAGAATCTAATTGGGTCCTGGATACAGAGCTCCCCCAACTCTTGATTCCTCTGCGTGATGTCATAGAATCCAGAACAAAGAGCAATCTTAGTCTTAAATCTTTTTGCACCAAAGTGACTCTGGGAATACCAAAGCTAGATCTATGGGACAGCCTGAGCCAGGGAAAGGTTCAAGTCATGAACCTGTGCCTACTGCCTTTACCTTTCTATTCTGACCAAAAATAGGATACTTCTTATAAATAGACTTTCTCTGAAGGACATGAGAGGGTGCTCACTTGTGACAATCATCTCTCAGCATCTTTTCAGTCAAAGATCTCTAGGAAACCTTCCTGACCAGTAGGTGACCCCTCCTGTGATCATTGTTCTATATGGCATCCAAGAAGGTTCAGAACTCAGAATATACCAAACCAATTCGCACTTGATGTCTGTTTCAAGAATTCACTGTTCTTTGATCATCCCTGATGAGCAGTTAAAACTAATTAACAGAGGCCTTGTGTCCTACTGAACTGATGGTTGGAGGATGGTGACAACTTTCTGGTGATTACTGAGCTGAGTGAAAGAACAAGTAAGGGGACAAAGGCAGCTGAGGACAGGTATCTTCCTTCTCATGTCCTCCTCACCAGCCAGGAGCTAGTGAATAGCTGCCTCAGGACAAGAAGCAGAAGTTCATCTCGCTTGTAGATACACATTCACTGCCACAGTCCATAACTCGCACAAACTAATGCTAATACTAATTCCCAAGCTACTTTCCCTCCATCACTCCGTGTCCACTCCACTATCCTGATATCCCAATTCCTTGTCATCACTACACCATTATCTGCCTAACTGGGACTAAGTTATCAGTACTCTCTCAGTCACTATACCCTCAAAAGCTACCCGAAATTTCTGGATTCCCATGTCTAACATGAAGAAGATGATATACAATCTATGTTTCATGAAATTTTATTAATATATTCACCTTTTCCTTGTGTTTGTGCTGATACCTAGCCTTCAATTCATGATGCTTTAGTCTCCTTTGGCTTTTATGCTCAAGCTTGAACCCTTAGATATATATTTAAATGTTTTTTCTTTCATTCTTTTGTTTCTAAAGCATTTATAATATTACTTCTTTGTTGCTTTGTTTGTCCCTCCCCCACAGTATAATCCCTGCTTTCACTCTATTTGATGTCAGTGTAATTTGTGAAGGAGATGGGGAAAAACAAGTCGTTTAAGGATACAGGTGGACCAGTTGCAACAATAAGAAGTACAGGTTGTCATGTCGAAAACGAACGTTACAACTTTGGTGCGGTGGGGGGAGGATTGATAGGGGGGCGGGGGGAGGCTGGGAAGGAATGTGAAGGGTAAACAAAGGAGGAGGCTACAATGCTTGATAAGAAATGTACTCATTATCTTGCCCATGTAATTGTAACCCCTCTGTACAATATGTTCACAAATTTTTTTTTTAAAAAAGGATCCCCATCAAAAAACAAAACAACAACAACAAAAAAAAACTTGGCACTCTACTCCTTAAGCCATATCTCAAATTCTGACATTGTTCTATTTAGTACAATGAGTCCCCTCACCTGTTGAAGGCAATGTACTTGTACTCCCTATTATCTTTTCTCTTCCGAGATGTTTACAAACTCTACATTGGAAAAACTACAATATTTAGAAATTAAAAACTATTTTAAAAATTAGTTTCATAACTTAATCTATAATAAAAATTGAATATTTTAATGAAATTGTCTAACATTTACAAATTTACTCATTACCTTACCTCTCTGCACATCACTTTGGCAATTAAATTTTAAAAATAAAGATATTAGAGAATGTAAAAAAATGAGGAATATAGATTAAGATAGAGCAGTCCCATGTATAAATCAGCATTCAGAACCTCAGTATGTACATACCTCTAGAGTGGCTTCTCAGATTTCCCATCTCTTAGGACTTTGATAGGAAACTTAGAATGTCCCAACTACTCACAAATGTGACACTTGGCTCTGACTGAAGGTTGGAATAGAAGGCAAGACATGCCTCATTTCATCACTGTGGTGACAAGTCATTATGGAATGTTCACACAATACCTGCCAGCAGACATTTTATCATGGATAGTTTGATGTGGAAAAATAAATCCCAGAACCACATATAATACTAATACATGCTTATAAAACATTTTTAATGACCAAAAATGAGCAGCTTTAGAAATGTACTGTCACTGGTTTTGAAAATTTCAGTGTGAATTAAGCATATAGTTGACATGTAAAAAAGTAAAATAAAATAAAAACCTGTTTACTTGACTTGAAATACCAAGCTTACCAATTCCTACTTTTCTTGAGTTTGATATAGTTCTAAAATAAAAAGTTTGCAATTATTTCAAAGACAGACAGACAGACAGACAGACAGACACACACACACACACACACACACACACACATAATATGTAAATATATATATATATTGATATGTAGTAAAAAATAAGATTGCATTTCATTCATTTGAAATATTAAATCACTGCTATGTATAAATGAGTACAATCTCATCCAGTCACTTGAGTCCACCCAGACTCCTCCATTACAATTGTCAATTTATCGGACCTTTTACACAATCATTGACTCTCCTGAGGAAGCTCATCTCAGGAGGAGCCATGGTGGAACAGTACACAAGACCTATATCCGGCCCTTGAAAACAGGAACACAAATGAGGAAACTCATTTATTGTGTAATCAATTCTCAAAGAAGGGATAAATTTAATTCAATTTTTTTGGGATTGAAAAACAATGAAGAACTCTACTAAGGAAAAGACTAAAAAGAAAGAAATTTTGTTGATTCAAAGAATAAATCACAGTTCACCTCACAGTGAATAGTTTCTCTGATACATTGGCAACCTCAGGAAGTATTCCTGGTTCTCCAAAACAGCTTGTTCCTCCCTTACAACCTGCAGTGTGTCTGAAACCCAGGCAGTAGAAAACTGTCATTCTAAAGTATTCAGGGTAGTTTGGGGATTTACTAATTGGCCAGGCACCTATGACTCACATGTGTACTCCTTTATTCAGAAGACTGAGATCTGAGGCTCTTCAAAGTCAACCAAGGTAGGGAAGACATTGAGGTTATTATCTCTAACTCATCCCCAAAGCCCCTGAAGTGATGAGGCTCAAGTGCTAGAGTGTAAAACCTCAGAGACAGTAGCTAGACCTACATGTAACTTAAAGCATCTACATGCTGGGCGCAAGTGGATCATGCCTTGTAAACCTGAGATTTGAGATTTGAGTTTTGAAGTCAGTCTGGGAACAAAAGTCCAGGATACTCATCTCCAATTAATCACCAAAAAATTCAGAAGTAGAAGTAGAAATGTGGCTCAAGAGGTAGAGCATTGGCCTTAACATGAGCTCAGAGACAGTGTTCATGACCTAATTTCAAGCTCTGTGATTTTGAGAAATGGAGTGGGCATGGATAGAGAGAGGAAAAGTATTTTAAAATGAAAAATATAATTTGGAAAATAGAAAAAAACTGAAAGAATTATTTCATAATATACAAGGAAAAACTAAGAATTTCTTTTAAGGAGAAAAGAACAAAGTAAAAAAGGTCAAAGTAAAACCAAGCTGGATTACCAAAATTTTACTCCAACCACCACTGCCATCAACAACAAAAACCTTTAGTTTTTCTTTCTGCCAGGGTGGTCATTTGTCTAGAACTGAAAATTCACAATTTATGTTAAGATGCACCTTGATTCTCTGATCCCTTGGGCTGTGCAGCCTTGGGGAAAAGGAGAGAATGTGCGTTATTTAACTTTTCTCATTTCCTTTGTATTATGTGCCTAGTCATTGTGACCGGGGTGTGACCACAGGCAGTGGTAATCACTCTTCAGTCTCTTTTTCACAGGAGGGGAGGTGCAGAATTCAAGATCTTCACCAGCGGAAATTGATGCTGGTTTCTCTTTCTTTGTTGCTTCCTTTCTTCCTTCCTTCCTTTCTTTTTTCTTTCTTTCTTTCTTTCTTTCTTTCTTTCTTTCTTTCTTTCTTTCTTTCTTTCTTTCTTTCTTTCTTTCTTTCTTTCTTTCCTTCCTTCCTTCCTTCCTTCCTTCCTTCTTTCTTTCTTTCTTTCTTTCTTTCTTTCTTTCTTTCTTTCTTTCTTTCTTTCTTTCCTTCTTCCTCTCTTCTCTCTCTCTCTTGCAAATAAAGTTGATTTTATTTTAAGAACCGAGTTACATAATACTTATAATATTACTTCTAGAATTCAGATTTTTTATTTTAATTTTATTGTCAAAGTGATATACAGAAGGGATACAGTTACATAAGTAAGGGAATAAATTTACAGGTTCTTATAGATTATAGTATTCATAGATTCATAGATTTATAAAATACACAGATTTATACCACAGATTTCTAAACAAAGGGAATAGGGACATGTCTACACACTATAAGTAAAATTAGAATTCAAGCTTAAAAGTTGAAGTTATTTACCTAGTTTTAAAATGAGAAGAGAAACACTTCTAAGCTATTCTCATTCATCCTAAGTGTGCTAAAGATGTCATCTCTTAAGAGGACAGCATTTCTAGGCTACCATAGACAGTTTGACCTCAATTGTTTCCTTATGATAATGATTGTTCCCGTTTTGTCTTTGAAAGACTTTCACTTTGTTTTCCTAAAAAAGTCAGTTTTAAGTGTATTCAGGCAGTACAATTTGTGACTAGAGCCATCTTCTAATAGGGTTAGAAGTCTTCAGAGACTCAGGCTCATTTCTCTTGCATGGCCCAGTTCTTACAAACCCCCTGGGGCTGGGATTATTTTGCTGTTCCCAGATGGGTGTGTGAGAAGCTTCATGCTTCAGTGATAGGGCTTCTGGCTCTGAATGGCTTTGATGTATTTCAGGGCTCTTCTCTCCCTTCCCTGCAACTGGTCTGTTCCCTGGTTTGCAGACAACAGCACCATCTGTTAAGAGCAGGATCTATCCTGCTAACCACTTCCCTCTTGCCCCATTTTCTTTTTGAGTTAGAGTCTCTCCTATCATTCTTAGGCTGCTTGGAGGGAAGGGCATTTTCCTCTGATGTTTTATCTCTGTTCCTAAGGCAAGAGCAGCCAGAAATCTTTGCTAGGCATGCTGGGAACACAGTAGTATGAACTTTCTGTGCAGCCTCCTCTGGCAGCTCTTCCATACCAGGCCCCATATCTCCTAGGCTTCATTCCAGGCTCATTGCAGCCCCACCTCTTGCTAACCCTGCAGACTCTGTTCTCATACTGGGGCTCTGCAGGGCTTTTGCTTTACATCTGTCTCTTCATAGCCCATCAGGTGTGAGAAGCAGTTGAGGGCAGCCACTGAAGTATGGTGTGAGGTGCTGGGAATGGAGCTCCTCTGCAAGAAGCAGAGGGGAATGGAAAGCAGGGTGGCACTATGTCTCACTGCACATTGGCAGAAGAGACTGAGATGGTCATGTTAAACTTGACCTCCTCTTTACAAGGAAAATGGGAAGGTTTGTGACATTTGGGTATGGTTAAAAACTGCAGGTGCATTGATTTAGTTTTCACAGGGCTGGCACTATCTTGTTTTAAAATATCTTTTATCAGAAAGTAAGTGACCATAACTTCATCAAATGTTCTATAAAGTACCAATGTGTAGGTCTGAACTTTGTTGGATCCCATGAACCACATTCTGGTGACAATTGTTGGATCTAACTTGTTGTCAGTGGCTCACCTGGACACAGACAGCATTCGACAACTTTACCATTACCTGGTGTGTATCTGGCCTCTCCTGTGGGTCTATAGTTAGCAGCTAGGAAAGGATGTTACGTCCTTTTGCTGTCAGGTGATATGTTACATCATACCTGCCCTGTATTATTTGTATACATAGCTGGTTGGAAGTGGTCCCTTTAAATGGGAATTTTACTATAATCATAAAAACCAAGCTGGTGACCAGTCCCCAGAGATCCACCTTGAAACCTGTTGCAGGTATATTTCAGGGGCATGGAATATGTAGGCATCACACATTTCTGTGAGCAACTACCCTGGGGCAAGCTTCAGGCTTAACCCAAAGTCATTGACTTTAATATTGCCATTTTAATCCAGTAGGATGTTGTCAGGCTTTAGGTCAAGGTGTGCCATCTTATTCAGATGAAAGTACAGCACAGGAGTTACTCTCTGCTTCAGAAACCTGTATTAATTCTCAAATAGGTGGCATGATGCTCTGATCCACATTTACAGGTTTCCCTTGGTGGCTATTTCTATTATCAGGTACATGTAGGGGTGATTTAGAGCCCTAACAATGTCCACCTCTTTTTCCACAGCATAGGGTAGTTTTCCCTCTCCAATATTTTCACTGCTACCTCTCTGTCTTCCCCATAGCTGCCATAGACAATGTACATGCTGTGCATGGTATTGGCTTGCAAGGATCTCCTCTTCCCTGGAGGAGAATGTAGTGTATTTGTTGTCATTTGATTCCATTTTCTTGATGGTATGTCAGGGAATCAACCTTAACTAAACTTAGCTGATTAAATATGAAGCATAGTAAATCTTAACTATACTTAGCTAAATAAATACAGTAGGTAGCAAATCATAATTAAAATTAGCAAAATCAATGTGTTGGGTATCAAATCTTAAGGAAACAGTTAAATCAATTCAGTAGTAGTATATCTGAACTGAAATTAGCACAATCTAAACCACATAATAACAGAAATCTCCAAACCCACAAAACCTCCCTCCCCAGCTAAAAAAGTGTCAACCTAGCTCTGACTTAGTCCAGTATTCATCAAAGGAGATCTCTCAGCACTGCACAGTAACTACCTACCTTCTGGAACCACTGTAGGGACCTCCCAATGGCATGTGAGTTCAGTGAGGAAATTGACCAATCCAGCTGGACTCAGTGACATCAGGGAAGAATGGGCTAATTACAGTCAGGGTCTAGCTCTTAGACCTTGAGGACTATTGTTATTGACTTCAGGTGGGTCAAGGTGGATGACTATGTTCACCAATTGGCAGTGTTTTGGGAACCATGAGGACAGTGGCCAAACACCTCTCTCCTTCTTCAGGGATGTGGGATCCTAGGAGCTGCTCCTGCACAGACACTAGCCCCAGGATCCCAGTGCAAAAACCTCAGTCTTGTTGTGGGTAGGTCCTGGGACTTGATCCAACAAGCTGTGAACCCATGGTACACCACAATGAAGTCCTAGGCACACCGTAACTTATCAGAGACTACCAGAGTGATATCCAGATTAAAAATTAAACCCTGATTCTTTATGTTTGGTGTCATACTATTTTATTTAAAAAAACTCAAAATCTCGGGCACACCACTTGAGGAAATGATTTATTAAAAGTAAAAGGCTGTAAGAATATACAAGATGAAATCACAAAGCAAACAAACTCTCAGAGTAAGAGAAACTTCAAACCTATATCTGAGGTACAGGAGGTATTGCTAAGAAAGGATACATTGTGATAAATATGGCCAAGAAGTAGTCAACCATGCATGGGAGAAGGGAAGTCAGGAGGTGAAGTCAGGTGCAGGCTGCCTTTCTCTACCTTCTGTGGATTTCCATCATTTGCATGTAAATTTCTCTCCTTTTATGCAGGATTTCCTGCACGGGGACCACTGGGTCACTGGGCCTTTCTCTATTCTCTCCCACTTCACTTGGTGGTGGAAATATCCACTTCCACTAGGAGTTACAGGCAGTTAATACCATCTATGAGAAAAATAATTTATTACATGGTTCTTGATTTTTAATCAAGAGGCAGTGGATTGGTAAGTCTAAATTAATTAAAGTCAAGGCCTAGGGGAGTGGGTTCAAGTGGTAGATCCTCTGCCTAGTGAGAGGGATCTAGTTTAAAACTAGAGATTCTACATTTGAAACATAGAACTTCTCTTTTAAAAATATGTAACTAGCCAGGGGTCAATGGCTCATTCCTATAATCCTAGCTACTCAGGAGGCTGAGATCTGAGGATCATGATTCAAACCCAGCCCATGAAAGAAAGTCCATGAGACTCCTATCTTCAATAAACCACCAGAAAACTGGAAGTGGCACTGTGGCTCAATTGGTAGAGCACTAGCCTTGAGCTGAAGAGCTCAGGGACAGGGCCCAGTCCAAGAATTCAAGCCCCACAACCAACAACAACAACAACAAAAAATATATAACTAGTTATCATTTATAGCTGTTGTTTTATAACAGTAAAGCCCTATTCAGATTTACCAGCATGCCCACTTCATTGCTTTTATTTCAATTTTTGTGGATTTGAGAAGGCTACTAAGATTGAATTTTTTACCTTTTTGCTTTTATTTAGCTTTTCTTTTGGGAAAGATTCAGGCCGGGGAGGGGGCTTGTTCCAGTACTTGAACTCAGGGCATACATGCCATCCCTAAGTTTTTTTTCCCTCAAGGCCTGTCCTCTATCACTTGAGCCATAGCTCTACTCTGGCTTTTCGTTTTGTTTTGTTTTGGTGGTTAATTGGAGATACTCTTCAAAATTCAGAATCATGAGTAGCTAGGATGACAGGCACCCAGCTATTGGTACTCATCTCGGCTCTCATTTTTGAGGAAAGTTTTTGTCTTTTTAAAATTTTTTTAATTTTTATTTTTTTCAGGAGTGGAGTTGAACTCAGGGCCTGGATACTGTCCCTGAGCCTCTTTGTGGTCAAAGCTAGTGCTCTACCACTTGATTTTTGAGTGGTTAATTGGAAATAAAAGTCTCATGGGGACTTTTCTGCCCAGTCCGGCCTCGAATTGTGATCCTCAGATATCAGCCTTCTGAGAAGCCAGGATTACATGCATGAGCCACTGGTGTCCAAATTTTCTTCTTTTGGAAAGGTTGGATGATAGTATTTACTTAGCACTTTAACTTTGTTGCTCTTGCTGTCTGCTGTTCTCCTACATTTCTAATGGGAAATTGGTCATAATCTCATTGAGGATCTCTTGTGTATGATGAGTTATGTGTATGACTCTGGAGGTTCTCTGTCTTCAACAATTTAATTACAATGTAACAGTGAGGATTTCTGAGTTTATTCTACTTGAAGTTTGTTGAGTTGCTAAATTCTTGTGTATGTAGGTACATGCTTTAAATAAAAATTGGGAAATTCATTTTGACTTCAGGGACTTTAATATATTTGTACCTGGTTCATTATTTTTATGTCTATTGTGTTGATTAGTTGTAGACACTGTAAATGCAACAATGAGAAAAAAAAGAATAGCTTTATTTTTAAAGGTTAACACTTTAGTGTGAGTGGGGTTAGAGAATGTGTATACATACACATACATATTCCTGCTTCAAACAAGCTCTCTAGAGGAGTTTGAGAACCACTAGCTAAGGTAGGGCCCATTAGGCTATGGTGGGGAATTTAACTTTTATTCTGAAACAAGTTCTTAAAGGTTGGAGGTTGGAAAGTGACTTAATTTGGTTTAAGAAACATAAAAACTGGGTGCCAGTTGCTCATGCCTATAATCACAGCTACTAATGCAATTGAGGTTAGAGGATTGTGGTTTGAAGCTGGTCCAGGCAAGAAAGGCCATGAGACTGTTTTGTGAGTCGTGGGGCTTACCACACACCAAGAAGTGGAGCTGTGGCTCAAATTGTAGAGCACTAACTTTGAGTTAAAAAAAGCTCAAGGAGCTGATGATGGTGGTGGCTCATGCCTGTAATCCTAGCTACTAAGAAGGCTGTGATCTGAGGATTGGGATTCATAGCCAACCAGAGTAGGATAGTCAGTGAGAGTTTTATCTCCAGTTAACCACCACAAACTCTGAAGTGAAGTTGTGGTTCTAAATGGTAGAAAAATAACTAGCTTGGAACAGAAAAGCTTAAGGATAGTGCCTAGGCCCTGAGTTAAAGCCCCACAGTTGACAAGACAAAAAGAAACACAAACAAAAACACAAGGACAGCATCAAGCCCTAGCTAGGATCAGCATTACAAAAACAAATCATTTTCAACATTCCAACAAGTGACTAGGATGTTCAATAATTTTCCCAATGTCTTTCTGCCAGTGAGGAGCAAAGCTAGGATTAGTTGGATGCCAGTGGTGGTGACTGATGCCTGCAATCCTAGGTTACTCAGGAGGATAAGATCTGAGAATTAACATTCAATGCCAGCTTGGACAGGAAAGTCTGAGATTTTTTTTATTTCAAATGGTCAACTAAAAACCTGGAAGTAGAGCTGTGGTTCAAGTGGTAGATCACTAGGCTTGAGGACGAAACACTCAAGGATAGGCCAGACCCTGAGTTAAAGCCCCAGGAATGGAAACAAACTATGAAATCAGGACCAGACAAGAGTGTCTGTAGCTCTGTGGCTGACCAGGAGAGAATGCTGTAGAGTCATGGATTGGGCCAGGAGGCACACTGCTGCTTTTCCTCCCCATGGGCTGACCTAGAGTCCTGAGTGACAAACAACAGGTTACAGCTCAGTGACCAAGCAATCCCAGCTGGCTTGGTCACCTGCTCAAAATCAAACCTGGCAGTTCCTGGACATCATCTGCAACTCAAATCCAGTGAACATTTGGAATAGAAATCACCCCCAAGGGCTGGGAAGGTGGTTCAGTGGTAGAGCACTTGCCTTGCATGCGTGTGGCCCTGGGTTTGACTGCTCAGCATCACATAAGCAAAAAGAAAAAAAGCCAGAAGTGGCGCTGTGGCCCAAGTGGTAGAGCGCTAGCCTTGAGCTGAAGATCTGAGGGACAGTGCCAGGCCCAGAGTTCAGGCCCTATGACCGGACCCATTAAAAAAAAAAAGAAATCACCCACAAGCTAAGGCATTTCAACATGTTCCCACCAGCTCTGATGGACAACAACTCCTAGATAGAGTTGAAGAGGAAAGAAAGAACTTGTCCAGGCTCAAGTAGACATTGTCCAGAATCTGAATTGCAGTGGAAGAATGACTCTGAGTTGGAGGCTAGAAATGAAATCCCTAAGCATTCCAGAAGGGAAAGGCAATGCCCCAGCTTGACTGGTTCATGACATTTGTCTGGATGTTCTGGTGCCACTCACTCCACTTCTCTACTTTCCAGTGTGTGATTGGGGGAGGGAGGGTGCATACACACATTGTCTTTCTTGTTCACAGCAATCCTGGGGCTTGAACTCAGAATCTGGGTGATGTCTCATTTATTTTTGTTCAAGGATAGTGCTCTACCACTTGAAGCACAGCATCACTTCCAGTTTTCTGGTGGTTAATTAGAAGTAACGCTCTGAAAGACTTTCCTACCCTTACTGGCTTTGAACCAATGTTCTCAGACCTCAGCCACCTGAGTAGCTAGGATTACATGCCTGAGCCACCAGCTACTGGCATACTTAAAGATTCTGGCTGAGCAGATCTCTCTGTTGCCAGCCTGGAAATCATACCATTACAATCATCCTCACTTGGCAGAAAAAGAAATGGGGGCTTAACCAGGCAGGGACTCATCTCAGAAAGAACTATAGATCAATTTCTTTGATGAACATTGATGCAAAACTTCCCAACAAAATGTTGGCCAATCGATGGACTGGGAAGGTGACTCAGGAGTAGAGCACCTGCCTTGCATGCATGAGGCCCTGGGTTCAATTCCTCAGCACTGTATAAGCAGAAAAAGCTGGAAGTAGAGTTGTGGCTCAAGTGGTAAAGCGCTAGCTTTGAGCTGAAGAGCTCAGGGACAGTGCTCAGGCCCAGAGTTCAGGCCCCATGACCAACAGCAACAACAAAAAAAACTTGAAAAGGTCGTCCCTGATTTATTTGTTTACTTGTTGGACATTTATTTATTCAATAAAACAGCAAGATCAGCATAACTAGGAAAAAAGCAGATGTAAGTTGGTCATACCATATAGGCCTCACAGGCTGTAAGAATTTTCATGGATAGTTAATGTAAAGGAAAGCCACAGGTGGTCCCCAAAGTTCATCTGAGTTTCATATGACAGGATGACTCTGTTAACATCAGTCTGCTCAATATAAAAGACATATAATGTTATTGACACCGTTATTCACTATAGTCAAAACATAGAAACAACCCAAATGTCCACTGATAGATAAACAAAATGTGGTATATCCATCCAAGGGAATATTATTGAATATTAGAAAGGAAGGACATTGTGACCCACTCAATAACATGAATGAATCTATAAAATATTGCAAGTGAAATTAAGTAGATATAAAAAACTATAATTTAAAAAAATTTAAAAAAAACTATAATTTATGTTTCCACATCCATGAGGTATCAAAAAATAGGCAAATTTTCTGGGTAACCGTGGCTTACACTTATAATATTAGCTACTCAGAAGGCTGAGAACTAAGGATGGAGGTTTGAAATCAGATTAGTGCCAGAGACTACAATTTGTAAGAAATGAGAGGTGTGTGAAAAGAGCCAATATGAGTTTAAGGCACTATTGGGGGGGGCAGACCTGCCAGGCTGCTCTAAGGAAAAATGGAGGCAGCAGCCATGGACAGGTATAGGCTAAATTTAAACAACATTTTAGTGGCAGTCTCATGGGTCATATGGGCAGTCACAAGTCACTTTAAATAGACTATGGGAATTTTTTGGGTAGGATCAGTTCTGAGAAGAGGTGTTGTAAAGGTGTTACATGGACTAGCTACTCTGTCTACTGAGTAGCTAAAATTAGAGGCACTACTGCCCAGTTTGATTAACTCTTGCATGTCATCCCCAGAAATGTGGAGTCAGCCAAGGTGACCCAAGCCTTCAAAGTTTTGTTATAGGTGTTAAAACCAAGCTGTGATGTCAGAAAAACTGACCCCTTACTGTTTGGCCTGGAGATAGAAGAAATGGAAGGCGAGAGTCGTCAGGATGCTTGTCTAGGGCTGGGGTTGGTAGGTCACCAGAATCAGTGGTTGGGCTGGAGAGGCAGAGAATCAAGAGGGCACTGTGGAGTATGCCAGAGAGGAGGGTGTCAAAGAAACAGTTCAGGAATGAGTACTGGAGCAAGCCCAGATTCTCTGTTGTTCAGCCTTTCTTCAGAGCCCTTACCACAGTAATGCATACATTTCACTGTCTTGGGTAACTGCACGTTTGTTTAATGTTTCAGTCCTCACCCCCCATTTCAACTCCCAGGGTTTTGTACTGCCTGCACATCTTCCTGAAGCCTGGCACACATGGGTGCTGGCTGATGGCTTGCCAAATAGGACTGAATGGAGACAAACCCTGAATCTGAGGTTTCAGGAAGGGCTCAGCCTATGCTGAGTGTCCAGTGGATATGTGTGAGACTGGACCTGTGTGAGGAAGGAGCCTGTAGATAGGCTTTGTTAGGCATGGCAGACAGGTGTCACAGGCTGGTGGGCGCTGACTCTAGTCTGGATTATGTATAGGAGTGAACACACCCAACACCTAGTATCTTCTACACAAGGAAACCTAGGAAATCTAGGTCCAGTGGGCAGAATTGCACAGGGATTACAGTGTGGACCTCATTTCACCCCACAGGACACTGAAAGAATCCATTCTAGTCATGCCAGGGGACCACGCAGAGGCAGGCACATACAGGACAAGGATTGTTGTAAAGAGATTGATTAGTAGGGCCATGTTGCCCACAGGCTAGGGAGCAATATGGCATCTACTCCTATATAGGTGATAGTTCATAACTCTGGGGCTAGTGGTAGAGGAGGTTCTCTGCAGGCGGGGGTAGATCTGGGCAGAGAGTGGGAGTGGCCAGCTATTCTGGTGGAAACTCTAGTGCTGGAAGGAGCTCAGCTCTGGGTGGAGCTGGAGGGCTATGGGTTGCCCCAGGAAAGGCAGTGGGAACCGCTGAGTATCTGAGGAGGGAAAAATGCCAGAAAACACTGAGATCCCCGGTTCAAATGAGGTCTGGTTGTCCTCAGGGCCCTGCCAAGATGAGTGGGGTGTCCCAGACTCCAGGGGCTGGGAATGGCAGGGATCGGGCACTATCTGCAAAGCCCAAGGACTCCCCCAACCATAGTTTGTAAGCAGCAGCAGAAGAGGGCCAGGATCGGATTCTGGAGTGCACTCAACCACGCCCAAACAGAGGCCTCTCACCAGCATGTAGCGGGCACCATTTAGTGCCTTACAACTGAAATCTGCTTTCTCACTGTCCGGTGGGCAGGGAATCAGTGGAGGAGCTGGATACACTATTGCAGGGATGGAGGGGGTATATCTGAGGTCGGACCCTTAGGTGGCACCCGGACAGACTGAAACACTCCAAAAGAATGTGGAGGTCAACAAATATAGGCGTTTTCTCTAGCAATTGTAGAATAGAGAATCGTGGATCTGATGGCTTCACAGTGTCCAACATTGTTATTGTCAGCGGCAAAACCCCCCCATGACAGTGAGTCAGTGGTATCTTCTGGCTTACAACCTGGGGAGAGGCTGAAGTGCTTGGGACTTGGGGCCGGGATGGTGCTGCAGCTGCCTATGTTTGGTGAGTTGCTGCTTCTGCAACTGGGGGTCTTCTGGTGGGTGCGGAGCAGGGCTGCGGGGACAGCGGGGCTGCAGGGGTCGGTGGAGTCAGATGAGGCACGGCGATGGTGACTGGCTCTGAACTGGCGGAAGAAGTAGGGGCTTCTGCAGACGGGCGCCTTGGTACTGGAGGCCCTGGTCTTTCTGCCCAACCTGGGGCTGTGGGCTCTGGACCACCAGCAACAGGCCGATGGCACCTTGTGGCCGGAGAGGTGGGATGGGGGGGGCAACAGGAGCTGTGCTGGTCCCCATAGCCGATCAGTTGGGTGATTTGGTGCTGTGCGGCCTTTTCCCCTACCCAACACTGGTCTGCAGCTCCTTTTTCCTCCTCCTCTGGTCGATGTCCTCAGAGCAAGCACCAGAAAAGTCTGTGCTTCTTCCTGTTTTTTGGTTTGTTTCCCAGATGGAGTAACTTGAGGTTCTGAAGACAGAGATTAGACCACTCAGTAGTCAGAATTAGAACCCAGGGGCCTTGGTGTCCCAGTTTGGGACTCTTATTTCAAATTTCCATACTTTACAGTCAGGCCTCCTTTCTGTTTCCCTCTTCTGTCCCCTGACCTCATCCAGTGTTCTCTTTCTGGGGAGTACTCTTTCCACGTATGCCTGTATCCCAGGGTGTGATGCCTTCTGTAGGACTGATTCCCTCATCATATTTGCTTCCCTCCCTCATCCCTACCTGCTGATCCTGTTGTTTCTACTCAGGTCAGTCCCTTTCCCATTTTACCATTTGCACAGAGACCCCTGGGCCTCCCTGCTTCTCTTTCCCTATTCAGCTTTCCCCATCCTATTTCTTTCTTGGATCCTGTGAATTTCTTGGGGAGTGAGTGCAAAGATCCTCTTGGAACTTCAAGTCCTCTGGATTGGGGGGAAAGGTGAGTTCCTGGTTCTTGAGGTACTTGCCACCTTTGACTCACCAGAAGTATAGAGGTATCCTAGTGGAAGGATCCCCCAAAATATCCCAGAATGCAGTTCCCTGAGAGAATATACATTCCACTCTCCTCTGAACTGAAGGGACTTAGCATTTTTTGCATTCCAAACTGTGATCATATTTGTTTCTGCCGCTTTGAAACTTAAATGAGTACATGCACTTGGACTAAATTAGTTTTTTCTTTGTGTGTGTGTTTGTGCATGTGTGTGTTCAGTTTCTGGGTTTTGAACTCAGCGTCTGGGTGCTATCCTTTAGTTTTTAATGGCCAGTGCTCTACTGCCCGATCCACAGCTCCACTTCTGGCTTTTTGGAGGTTCATTCTAGATAGGAGTCTCTTACAGACTTTCCTGCCTGAGCTGGCTTAGATTCTCAGATCTCAGCCTTCTAAGTAGCTAGGATTACATACGTGCATCACTGGCACTTGACTTTGACCAGCATTTTCCTGCTGAATTACATTGCTTCAACTCTCTCATCTCCTGGTAAATCTATGCATGCTTGAATTGCTTCATATAGCAGGACATTTCCGATTTACTTAGGGGAGTTTTCCTGGTCCCATGGGAAGGTGGTAATTCATGTAGCATGGTCAGATATGACTGATTGTTGGCTGGAACATGGTAGACTTATACCTTTCTGTTCTTTTCATGGTTAGACACAATCATATGATTACAACATGTCAGTATGTAGTCTGAGTTCATTTCTCTTTGCCTGTGATCTTAGGGAAGTGTGTCAGAGCAGACTCTGCTCAGTGGCCTCTCTCCCTCACAGGAAGAACAGAAGCTCCTACGGACTCAGCTTGAACTTATATTATGAGTAGAAAAAAGGCCAGGCTGTTTGTCAATGCAGCATTACTTGGCTGGTCTTGACTCCTTTTGGTGCTTTGAAGGCAGAATCTCCCACTGATTGTACTTTAGGGGTCTCAGAGGAGTTCATATGAAACAGGTACTGAAGAATCTCACCAGCTCTCCTTCATTAAAACCTTATTACAGGGGCTGGGAAGATGGCTCAGTGGTAGAGCACTTGCCATGCATGCCTGAGGCCCTGGGTTCAATTGCTCAGCACCACAAAAGCAAAATGAAAAAAGCTGGAAGTGGCACTATGGCTCAAGTGGTAGAGCGCTAGCCTTGAGCTGAAGAGCTGAGGGACAGCGCCCAGGCCCACAGTTCAAGCCCCACGACTGGACCCAAAAAATAAAAAACACCTTATTACAGCCATAAACCAGTGGCTCACATGTGTAATCAATCCTCGCTACTCAGGAGGCTAGCAATCTGATGATTGTGGTTCAGTGCCAACTCAGGGTAGGAAAGCCTGTGACACTTTTATCTCCAATTAAATACAAGAAAAGCTGGAAGTACACCAGTGGCCCAAGTAGTAGAATGTCAGCCTTGAGCAAGAAAGCTCAGGGACAGCCCTAGGACTGGCACACACACACACACACACACACACACACACACACACACACACACACACACACACACACACACACACACTTTATTGTTAGCTCATCTAATGCTCCCAACAACCATATAAGTAAGATATCTTCATTTCCATATTACAAAGGAGAAAACTTTCTGGTGAGTCAGTGGCATCAGACTATTCTCTGCCCCTGACCCAGTATCTTTCCTTGGAGCAACACATGTGACCCAAGAGAAAAACAGGCTAGTGACATTCTGTATACTTGTATGTGGGCTTTATGAATGTGTGCATGCATGTGCACGCATGCATTATTCCTAGGCCTTGAACTTTGACCCTGGGTGCTATCCCTGAGCTTTTATTCTCAAAGTTGGCATACTGCCACTTTGCCACAGCTCCACTTCTTGGTCTTTAATTCTTCATTGGAGATAAGAGTCTTAGAGACCTTTCTGCCCAAGCTGGCTTTGTACCATGGTTCTCAGAACTCAGCCTCCTAAGTAGCTAGGATTATAGATGTGAACCATGGGCATCAGGCATAGATTCTTGAGTCTATAATTCTGCTTAAGTGAGCTTAGTTTCCCCAGTGTGAACAGTTTTAATAATGTTTGATCCTAGGCCAATTGAAACATGTACCTTTTCACAGTGCCTGGCTGGTGTTTCAGTATAGGACTAAGTACTCTGCCTGCAATTATAGTTCTTGAAAAGGATAACTAAGCCAGGTGTTGGTGGTTCACCCTTGTAATCCTAGCTAGTCAGGAGGCTGAGATCTGAGGACTGTGGCTCAAAGGTAGCCTAGGCAAGAAGCACTGTGAGACTCCAATCTCCAATTAACTACCAAAAATCTGGAAGTGGAGCTGTGGCTCAAGTGGTAGGATTCCAGCCTTGAACAAACCAGCTCAGGAACAGTGCCCAGAGCCTGAATTCAAGAAAACAGAAAGGCGGGGGGGAGGGTAGGAAGGATGGAGGGAGGGAGGGGACAAAGATCTGGGCATCAGTGACTCATACCTGTAATCCTAGCCAGAAAACCAGAATTTGAACTGAGTCTCAGTGATAGAAAGATATTCTTGAGAGAAAACGTTCAATGACAGTTTAAACTGAAAGACTGACAAAAAAGAGAGAGGAAGGAAGGGGGAGAGGGAAGAAGGGAGGAAAAGAGGGATGGAAAGGAAAGAACTATTTCCAAAAGCCAAGTGAAATAGAAGCTGCTAGGTATCTGAGAATCTACAGAGAGCCAGGAGCCAAACTTGAGTTTTTTAACCATTTGTCTGGCTGGTGCTGAATGTCAGATTCCCCCTACAGAGCCCTGCTGTACATTAGTTCAGGCCTACTGAATCCTGCTTGGGCTGGGCCCTGGGAAGGAAGTGCTAGCCTTTGCTTCTCTTGTAAAGACTAAGAAACCAAGGCCATCAAGGACCTCTCCTGACCAGAAGAGGCAGTGATGAGTGTCCATTCTCTGGAGTCTGAGCCTTTCTGTGACATTCCTAAAATCTTCCAATCTGATATTTCTCCTTTCCCATGCTCTTGTGGTAACCAGGTAAAATGTACCAAAAAAACACCTACAACATCAGCACCCCAGGAAAAGGAAGGGCTGGTCTCTCCAGCCCAGGTGGCATCCCTAGGCAGCCAGTAAAGACTATCAGCACCGCAATTAATGGACTTAACAGCTTCCAGCCTCCTCTGTCTTTCTCCCGCTCCTCTCTCTCTCTCTTAATTGTCTAGGGGAACCTTCAAAGACCATAGGCTAGATTGGGCTGCTAACTCCCCATTGTCCCCAGCATCATTTAGACACTTTCCTCAAACATACAGCCAGAGCACTAGTGGTTCTGGCAGCAAGTCAGCCTGTAAAGATGGGACATTTATCATGGCCAGGGGCCTCTGGTGACCTCAAAGGGGCCAGTGAGGTCGGACAGGGAAGAGGCTGCAGTGGGACTTCTCTCATCTACCTTGCACCTTAGAAGACTTCTCAGATCAAGGCCAGCCCAGATAATGATAAATACTAAATCCTGATAACTAATAACTGCTGTATTGAGAAGAATGTTTCATTTATTTTATCTTTACACTATCTAATATCCATAGCCACCCCCACAACCTATTTGTTATTACTCTACTTTTTTAATATCCTCATTTCACTTATCAAGAAATACGAGTCAGAGAGATTAAGGCACTTGACTAGAGCCACACAGCTAAAAATAAAATTAATATGACCAATAAGAATACTATCTGAGCCAGGTGCTGGTAGTTGATGCTTGTAATCTTAGCTAATCAGGAGTCTTATATCTGAGGATCGTGGTTTGAAGCCAGTGTGAAACTTACCTCCAATAAATTTTAGTGAAAATGCCTGAAATGGAGCAAGAGCCAAGTGGTAGAGTGCTGGTCTTGAATAAAACAGCTGAGGGACAGCCCCCAGATCCTGAGTTCAAGCTCTAATACTGGCACCAAAAAAAAAAGATTTCTGACCATCACCCAAGACAATCTCATACTTTCTTTCTCCCTTGTCAGAACCTCCTTTGCTAGCAGCCAGGGAATAAGCCTGGCATCCTGTGTGACACCCCAGGCCTCACCTAGATCCTTGGTGTGTATTGAGACTTCCTACTAGATGACTTGAGGTACTGGAGGGGCTGAGTATAAAGTCCACATGAAGGAAAAACAGCCAGTGTTTTTGATTTCTCTGGAAACAGAACCAAGATGTCATATATGTGTCATATAACAGTGACTCACGCCTATACTCTGAGCTATTCAGGAGGCTAAGATTTGAGGATCATGGTTCAAAGCCCTTGAGAAGTCTTATCTCCCACACACCAGTAATGAAGGTGTATTTCAAGACGTACAGTACTATTTTGAGGCAGAATAAGTTAAAGGGAAATTTACACACCCATGTGTATCATACATGTGTATATACATGCATGTGCATATATGTAGATTGGGGGATATCAGGCCGGATAGTGCAACAACAGCTCATGTTGCATCATTAAGCTGTAAATTGGAAACTCAGGTAGAATTTCTACTTTGCAGCTAAGTGACAGAATTTTGGTAACTTCAATTTCCTTCTGAAGTTTATGAAGTCATTGAGTAAAGCCCATTCCTTTTAGGAAATGTAAGCAATCTTCTTTACCCAAAGTTTAAAATTATTTAAACTTACCCATTTAAACTTTACCCATGTGATTCAAATGGTAATCACATCCAAAAGTATTTTCATAGCAACATATACTGATGTTTGCCTCAAAAATGAGATACTACAGTCCAGCAGAACTAATCTGTTATATTTCATTATCACTAGCCAGGTGTTGGTGGCACATGCCTGTAATTCTAGCTACTCAGGAAGATTAGATATGAGGGCTCTGATTATCTCATTTTACAGATATAGAAATGGAGGCAAACAAATTAAAATGACTTGTCTTTGATGTCACAAATTAGTAAATGCCAGAGCTGGGTCTTTTAGCCTGGTCTTTCCAATTTATCCTTTCCAATTTTATCCTGGCCTTTCCAATTTGCCAACCTCAAATAATACTCCATTTGTGTGTGTACCATTTGTCATCCCCTACCCTCACCCTCTTGCTTTCTTTTTTTTTTTGCCCATCTTGGGGCTTGCACTCAGGGCCTGAGCTCTGTCCCTAAGCCTCTCTTTGCTCAAAGCTAGCACTCTACCACTTGAGCCACAGTGCCACTTCTGTTTATGTGGTTCTGAGGAATCGAACCAAGTGCTTCATCCATGCTAGGCAAGAATTCTACTATTAAGTCATATCCCCAGCCCCATACACTCACATTCCTCTAGCATGGAATCAACAACTCCCACAGGTATGATTAAGTACAGGACTCTATTTGGTGAGGAAACTGCCTTTGTTTGTGTCTCATCTTCACTACTAAAGTTGGATTGAAATGTTTGTGGGGCCAAGATTCAAGTTTTGTGATCTTGGCCCTGGGCAATCATTTTTTCTGTGTTCCAGTGGCCAAGATAATCATTACCTATCTCTTGGGTCTGTTAGCAGGTTCACATAGCAAAAGGTGGGTTGGTTTCTGGCCTATATAGTCAGCAACGCATTAGAGTCAGCTGTTTCATTGAGTAAAGATGGCAACCTATGGCTGGGTGTCTCATTCAGTGGTAAAGCCTATATTTATTTAGCATGGTCAGGATGAAGAGGGGAGAGGGTGGGAGAGGAGGAAGATGAAAGAGAAGAGAGGAAGGTGCCTAGGCTCAAATCTATAATCCTAGCTACTCAAGTGGCTAAGATCTGAGGATGTGTTTCAAATCAGCCAGGGAGGGAAGTCTGTGAAACTTTTACCTCTAATAAACTATTCAGGAAAAGCTGGAAATGGCACTGTGCCTCAAGTGGTAGAGCGATAACCTTGACTGAGCCCAAAGAGGCTCAGGGCCAGTGCTCAGGAACTGAGTGCAAATTCCATAACAAGCTGGGAAGGTAGTTCAGTGGTAGAGTGCTTGCCTTGCATGCATGAGGCCCTGGGTTAGATTCCTCAGCACCACATAAGCAGAAAAATCTGGAAGTGGCACTTTGGCTTAAGTGGTAGAGTGCTTGCATTGAGTTGAAGAATTGAGGGACAGTGTTTAGGTCCAGAGTTCAGGCCCCATGACCAGCAAAAATAAATCAATAAATACATACATACATAAATTTAAAAAAACTGGAGGTAGAAGGAAAAGAGGCAGATTAGGTTGTGTTAGTCATGTGTTTTGATATTGTTGCCATAAAAAAATATTTGACCCAAATAAGGGAGAAAGGATTTACTTTGCTCAGTGTCAGAGATTTCAGGCAATGGGACAAAGCAGAACAACTCGTGGAAACCAGGAAGCACTGGGAGGGATAAGAGGGAAAGCAAATGCCTGGATTGCAGGATTCACTCTACCAGGCCCCTTGAATTCCATATGAAACACGAGCCTAATGGATGGTGCCACCCACCTGCAGGAGGGATTTCTGCTTCAGTTAATCTGCTAGGGAAGGTCCCCCTCCCTAAATTGGTGCTTTACTAATCCCCTGGGTGTATCTAAATCCAATCAAATCGATCCCAATTAAGTTCAACCTCAAGGTTAACCACTACAGATGTCAACTTCATTTGTCTCCATACTTACCTTCCTTGTTCTCTCAAAACTCACCTATCACTTATCATTCTTGAGGGATTTTTCACTATTAGACTACTTTGTATGTGTGTGTGTGTGTATGCGTGTGTATGCATGCATGCATGGACATGTGCTGATTCTGTGGCTTGAACTCAGCTTAGCTCTGTGAGCTCTCCCTCAGATTTTGTGTTTAGATAAGATTGATGCCCTACCCTTCGAGCCCTGCTTCCACTTCTGGCTTTTTTGGTGGTGGTTCATAGTAGATAAGAGTCTCACAGGCCAGCCTATAATGGCTCACACTTGTAGCTACTCATTTGGCTGAGATCTGAGGATTGAGGCTCAAAGTCAGCCAGAGCAGGCCTCTTATCTCCAATTAACCACCAGGTATAATTCAAGTGGTAGAGCACTAGCCTTGAGGAAAAGTTGTTCAAGGCAACACTCAGACCCTGATTTCAAACCCTATGACTGACAAAAATCTAAAAACTCACCAACTTTCCTACCTAAGCTGGCTTTGAACTCTGATCCATAGATCTTAGTCTCCTGAGTAGCTAGGATTATAGGTGTGAGTGAGCCACTGGCACCCTGTTTTCAGACTCTGAGATAATGGATGTTCCTAAAATTGCCAGAACTTTTTGCCTTTAATAGAGCCTGCAAGATGCAGAATAGGATCTAAGCTGGGTGTAGAGTGGCTCTGCCCATTGAAGAGGGTAGAGGGGAAAAAATAAAAGTTCAAAGACAGTTCAAAGAAAGGAACAAAAGAAACTGAATATATTAGTTATATACTTAGGGTTTCATTATGACATTTTATATATGTTTATAATGTATTCTATTTCTCAGGTTACCTCCCTTCATCATGATGTTAAATAATTTGGACATGTTTCATTGTTTTATTCTTACACATGCAAATAATACGTTTATTCTCTTTCTGTCAAAGTATATAGAATCATTTACAAAAACAGGGCATTGAAATAGGTTAAAATTATTTTAGGAAGGAGAGTGAATTAGGAAGAATGATTGAGTTGGGCGGATGAAGTAAATTATATTATTGTATTGAAATGTCACCATGAAGCCAGGTGTCAGTGGCTCACACCTGTAATCCTAGCTATTCAGGAGGCTAAGGTCTGAGGATCGTGGTTCAAAGCCAGCATGGGCAGGAAAGTCCAAGAGACTCTTATCTCCAATTAACCACCAGAAAACAGGAAGTGGCACTGTGGCTCAAGTGGTAGAGCACTCACTTTGAGCTGAATTGATTAGGGACAGTGTCCATGCCCAGAGTTCAAGCCACATGATTGAAAAAAAAAATTGTTACCATGAAACTCCCCTGTATAACTGATATATGTTAATAAAAATATTTTTTAAAAAGAACAGCTGATAGCCAATCTGCTACATAATGGTGAAATCACAAGTAGTTATATCCTAAAATCAGCAACAAAATAAATATATACACTCTCATCAATTTTAAGTTGCACTGTTATGGAGTATGGAGTTGCTAGCCAGGTCAATTTGACAATAGAAATGTAAGTATTTATGTAGATAAGAAGGGGTGTAATTACCTTTTGTGCAGATAAAATTATCTTTTTATTTGTGCAATCCTGGGTCTAGAATTCTGGGATAGTGTGCTATCCCCGAGATTTTTACTCAAGGCTAGAGTTCTCCGACTTGAGCTAATGCTCCACTTCTGTTTTTTTGATGGTTGATTGGAGATAAGTCTCATGTACTTCTTTGTCCAGACTGGCTTTCAACTGTAATTCTCAATAGTCAATCTTTGAGAAACTCAAATTACAGGCAACAGCCACTGGTGCCCAAAGCTGACATTGTCTTTTATTTAGAAAGTCACAAGACTCGCTAAAAGTAATTATGGTCAATAACTGAATTCACTGAACTAACAGGGTATAATTTTTTTTGGGGGGGTCCGGTCGTGGGGCCTGAACTCTGGGCCTAGGTGCTCTCCCTCAGCTCTCCAGGTCAAGGCTAGCGCTCTTCCTCTTGAGCCACAGCGCCACTTCTGGCTTTTTTTCTTTTTGCTTATGTGGTGCTGAGGAATTGAACCCAGAGCCTCAGGCATGCAAGGCAAGCGCTCAACCACTGAGCCACCTTCCCAGGCCCAAAAAGCGTATGATATATGTATAAAAATAATTGAACTTACCTTTGTGAGCAATGAACAATTTAAAAATAATGTATGGAGTCAGTTCTGTTTATACTAGTATAAAAAAAACATTTTGAAATAAATTGATCTAAAATGTAATCTCAAAAAATGAAAACTGCACTACATAACGAGTTTTCAAAGCACCTTGTTTTTACCTGATCCTTATCTCCTTGCCTCTCAATAATTTACTTTTATAGAAGGAAATTATTTTTTCCTTTATCCTACAATAGATGCTCTCAATTTGAAGCTTATACTTACAAATATGCTCTATGAGCTCCATTTTTATGAGGAATAGATCAGGTCCACAAAAGAGACATGGAGGACCCATACACGGAAGGACTGAATATCAGGCATGAACGTTTCCTATCCAGTCTTTTCAAATCATATTTTATCATCCAAAATCACAAGAAACCTTTAAAAGAGAAGCATGGAAACTCAGATATGTGGGAGGAAGACAGTAGATTTATTGCTGAGTTCTAATTGATAAGATCTGGGAAGATAAATTAGATGTCCCATAGATATATAGCTTAGAGTTGCTGAGTGGAAGTTTTAGGATCAGACAAGAGGTAAGAATTAAAAAAAAAAGTAAGGCATGCAAAGCAGAAGACAAAAACGGACTGGATTGAGGCAAGTGATAAAAGGTCACATCAACAGAGACCTACCCTATACATCATTCCTCTACTCAAACCCATATTCACCCTGATTACAACAATCCAGAATTTCTTGAAGGGCAATAGAGGTGATATACCATGCTCTGAGAAACTCCTGTAGGAGTTTCACTAGTTAGCTGAAGAAATTAGTGAAGAAAAGGCAAGTAGAACACAGCAAATGAAAACAGTGCCAAAGGTTTGAGTTCAAGCAACAGGACCAATCACAACAAACACATTAAAGGAAAGGCAAAATTCAGAAACAACCATCCAAAAATTCCTTAATGTTTCATGGATGGAATTTGGTAGTATCTGGGAAATTAATTAATAGATTTTTGAGAAATCTAACTCGAAACAAGCTATGCTTTATATCTACCTAACAGTCCTACTGTTTCATTCCAGTTTATACATTAGAGCAGTGGAAAATTATCCCAAGAATCAATTTAGTGGCTTGATTATGAGGGTAGATATTCAAAAATTTAAGGCAAAATAGAGACATAACTTACATTCAGCAGAATATATGTGTTAAACAAAAATAAAAATGAAAACAACATAGTCTCATAACCTCAATTACATTATTAGAACTAAGATTTAAATGCCAACTCATCTAATGCTCCCCAAACATTTCCTTTTTGTGTTTGGTCTTGGAATTTTTCAGGAGGAACTGATTTTCAAGAAGAAACTGAACTTTCATGATGGAGAGGAAGGTCCCCATGCATCCTAGCCTTGGACCTAGGGTCAAAGATTGGTCCAAGCCATGTAAAGAGCCTACTTCCTCCAGGATGGCTCATCACATTATGGGAATTATAATCTCAATTGCACCCAGATACTTTGAAAGTGTGTGTGTGTGTGTGTGTGTGTGTGTGTGTGTGTGTGTGTGTGTGTGTGTTCCTTCTACATGTGAGCCTCCCCACCCATGATTGGTGTTTTCCATTTATAAATTCCAGTTTGTGGCCCTTTGCATTGCTGCTGGAAGTGCTCTTAAATTCCATTTTACATTCAGTAGGTGGGAATCCCAAGGCAGGCACTCAGTCTCTCTTCAGTGGACTTTGGGAGTTGTAACTGTAAGGAATCTCAAGCCAGGGATCCGATGTCAGGCACTAACTGCAAGCGGGGCACAGGACCCCGTGGTTGTACCTTGCCATGTGTTCTTTCAGTCTGGGGTTGATTTGTTTGAGCATCCTGACCTTGTGCTGCCATTAGCCTGTGTGCTTCCAGACACCAGAATGTGGCTTCTGAATCTCCAAGAACAATTTGGGTATTTCTCCAGACTAGGAGACCCTGGAGCTTTATGTTTATTCTCCATGACCTAGAGATTTTGTTGTTAATCAATGTGATTTTATTCACTTCGCTCAGCTGTAACACGAGCATGATAACAATTGCAGTAAAATTGTAAAGTCTGTGCCTTGAATCTTCTTATATTTTGGGGTTCTGTGTTGTTTATATGAGAGACATTTTTACTCTGCTTTCTGTTTGTTAGCCTTCTTAGCACTTCTGGCTTGAGTTTACTCATGTTTGTACATGACCTTGTTTTTAGAGACAGGTCTACATGGGATATTGGAGTAGTGTGTGCTGGTCCTGTAGTTTCAGGAATGAAGCTTAGCAACGTTGCAAGGAGGACACCCTACAAATAGCAATCTCCCTCCTAAGGAACAGAGGCAGAAAAGCACAGGAAGGCAAAGATGCTTTTAGCTTTCCTTGCCTTAAGCAATAATTGGTTCTACTTCTTGAAGCGATCACTTGATGCTTTTGAAAGGTTTAGACCAACTTTCAGGAGGGAAGGTGAGCTGAGCTGAGGAATAAGCCAGAGCACAGGTATCAGAGAGTACAGGGGGGTATGGTTTAGGGTAGAGAGAAAACTATCACAACTGAAAATATCTGTCTAGGTAACAATCCCTAATCCAATTCTCAATGATTTATTCAGCCTCTTTCCACAATCATTTATAGTATGTGATCTGTCAAACTTATCTTCAGTGCCCCATATGTGGATTTGCTCATGCTAGCTCTACCATGTTGGTACTTCCTGGCAGTTCAGGGAGTTGGTAAGAGACATTTGGCTTCTAAGAAAATTGTAGAAGTATTGCTCAAGGTGGTATGCTTTGTAGATGTTCTATATCCTGAAGGTTTAGCTAGTGTTACCTATTTACCACAATCTTCTGAAAAAAAGTATTAATTCGCTTAGGAAATTCCTTTTGGAAATAGAAATTAATAAAGCATAAACATTTCTGTAAAATACTTTATAGAAACATGCTGGTCCTATTTTTGTCCTCTGCACTTATGGCATTTGCAACTTTAAAATGTTACTAACATGGATATTCTCTACTTTCTGGTTTTGATGAATTACACTTTCTTCAATAGGTAATGAGAAAATTTTACATCACCTAAAATGAGAAAGTGCCCTAAAATATATTCCAAAACAATTGATAAACTATAATTAAAATACAATGCCCTCTTTTTGTGTGCTAGTCCCAGTTCTTGAGCTAAAGGTCTAAACACTGACTATGAACTTCTTATGCTCAAGGGCAATGTTTACCACTTAAGCCACATCTCTACTCCCAGGTATTATTGGTAGTAATATGTCTAATAAAATAATATGAAATAGAAATTTTTAATGTTTAAGGAGTGATGTTCAGTCACTTATGTTTATAGTGATAGTCCAAATCCCAAAAGAAAAAAGAATGTCCACCTTAAAATATATGACACTCCTGGTCTCAAGCATTGTGAATATAGATACATTGCCTATAATTGAATCTTTTAAAGATTTTTTAAAGTATGAAATCATTCAGGTGATGTGGAAAAAATCAGTAGTAAGATCCAAACATTGCTTTAAAATGATTCATATTGTCTTTCCTAGCATAAAACATCCTCAATGAAAACTGCAGAGTAGATATTCATTCTTTGCAAATGTCACTGTAAAGTTCAATTTTTTTCACCAACAGAGAATTCAACATAATATAATGATCTCTGTTTTTATTACCAAACATTGATATAAGTGATCAAGGACAGGCTGGGAAGGTGGCTCAGTGCTAGAGCGCTTGCCTTGCAAGCATGAGGCCCTGGGTTCGATTCCTCAGCACCACACAAGCAAAAAGAAAAAAAGCCGGAAGTGGAACTGTGGCTCAAGTGGTAGAGCACTAGCCTTGAGATGAAGAGCTGAGGGACAATGCCCAGGCCCAGGGTTCAGGTCCCACGACCAGATCCAAAAAAAATACAAACAAACAAGTAAGTGATCAAGGACTTCGTATGTCTATGTGTTTCTGTGTTCTCTCAAACAGAGCAATTATGTGTATGGTCAATAAGGTGGTGTTCCAGATTTTACTTCTTTTTTTTCCTTTTTTATTGTCTAGGTGATGTGCAGAGGGGTTGCAGTTACATAAGTAACGTAATGAGTACATTTCTTTTCAAACGTTTTCTCCCTTCCCTCAATTTTCTTCTACTTTCCCTCCCTCCAACCCAGTTCATGTTACTTTATATTAGCATTTTCCATTCTAAGTAAAATAAACAGAACTGTGCTTAATAGCAATTCCTATGGTATAAACCAATAAGTATAATATGTTTAATTCATTATATTTAACTTTTATGAATCTAAAATTTGGGGTGTCCTTAGCTTAGTATTTTGTGTTAATGTTTTTTAACGAACATAGAAAACTTTAATATTCTGGTTCCTTGGCTGAGGGTGGTTGGTTGGGATTGTGTCATTCCTGTGAGCAATATGTTATGTTGCATCTTTATTAGGCCCTGTATCTCCAGCAGGATGGACAAGGTTTTATTGTTTGTTTGTTTGTTTTGGTTGGTCGTGGGGCTTGAACTCTGGGCTTGGGTGCTGTCCCTGCACCCAAGGCGAGCACTCTACTGCTTGAGCCACAGGACCACTTCCAGTTTTCTAGTGATTTATTGGAGATAAGAGTCTCATGGGTTTTTTTCCTGGCTGGGCTGGCTTTGAATCGTTATCCTCAGATCTCAGCCTCCTGAGTAGCTAGGATTACAGGTGTGAGTGACCAGCGCCTGGTCTGGCCAAGGTTCTTAATTTGACTGTTTAGAAAAGTGAGAATTAGGAGCTTCTCAAACCTATGTTTGCATCATCTTTACTGGTGTCCCTTTGACCAAGCAGGTTCAATGGCAAATTGCAAGTCATTGCACAAGGGTGCTCTGAGTATTTAGATACAGGGAATTATGCCATTTGGCAACCATTATTGGAATATTATAATACTAGAAAAAAGAATTTTATATATTTTTCCAATATAACTCTGGGTGAGAAAAATTAAGTTATAACATACATGCATTCCATGGTGTCTAAGTATGTATGAGGACAAATGATCAATGGAGTCCTAAGATGGATACCTTTGCATTAATAGATTAATAACTCGTGTGTCCCTAAATGTATTTCAGTAATAACTAGTTTTAGTAAAAATGTGATATGATTTTTTGGTTTCAATTATGCAATTATTTTTTGTGGGAACATTAGTTTTTTATGAATTCTACATGCATAATAAATATAGACATGAATTGCTTTTATACTATACCAACTAATGGACCGTGGATTTGTCTTTAGTGGAGTGTTCAATGCTTTAATTCAGACTTGAAAGTCTTCCCCTATAAGAAGGCTTTATGCTTTTCCAGCTTATGTATAATGTTTTGAGCAGGAAAATCTGAGGCAAAATCACAGAGGTTTTTTCCTGACTATGTCATTTGGCTTATCTTCCAGCCATGCTTCCAGAATCATCTGTTCATTGTCAAAGCAAGAAAGAATGAAAGGATCTCTGGTGAGTTCCTTTTTATTCCTTACTTTGCTGTACATTCCATTTTATGAACCTAAGTCTGTCCAAGATTTAAAAACAGAAAAAACAGGTTCAGCTTGAGAAACATGTTCATAAATTAATTAAAAATTGCTTATTGATTTTGTAGTTTATAAAATCTCACCTTCTGTCTTACTTGAGTGCAGATGTGCTTGATTCCAATGTTTTAAAATTTATTTATTGAGATTAAGTGATTACATAAATTTCCACAATATTGTGGGATAGTTATACTTAGCCAAAGTCACAAACACATTTTAAACTTTACAAGGCTAATTGTCATTATCATGGTCTATAAAGCTTATGAACTCAACAAAGTTTGACAATACAACTATTTCTTCCACGTAAGGTGATATGCACATTTCTTTCTTTGTGCTTAGTGTAAGCTGTTTCCTCTTTCTCTCTCATTCCCTCACTGCCCTTGAGTTGCGAGCTCACTTTCATGAATGTCCAGTGCAGCTGATAGACCTCTCTGCTGTATTTTATCACTTGTTTCTTTCTGATTCTGTGCCCTCCTCCTAGCTTCCCTCATATGTACACTTGTATATCAGGGAGACCATATGTCAATTTTCTCTCTGATTTTGGCTTATTTTCCTCACATGATTTGTTCTAGTTCTATTTCACTACAAATGTCATTATTTTTGTCCTTTCTAATGGCTACATAAAATATTCCATTGTATATAGGAACCACAATTTTGGATCCATTCATCTGTACTGGGACATCTGTGTTGTTTCCATATCTGGCTATTGTGAAAAGTGCATCAATGAACATGGAGGTGAATGTGTCCTTGTATCCTGGTTGCTGTTGCTCAGGGTAGATACCTAGGAGTGTTATGGCTGAGTCATAAGTAAGGTATGTGTTTAGTTTTCTGAGGAACCTCCAGACTGCTTTCCAGAGTGGTTGTATTCGTTTACATTCCCACCACTTATGCATTGGGGTTCCTCTTTCTGCACATCCCTACCATCATTTGTTGTTTTTTGGATTTAGGGTATAAGCCATTCTGACTATAGTAAGGTGGTACCTTAGGGTTGTTTTTATTTGCATTTCCTGCCGCGGACCGGGTTCTGTCGGGGCGACGGAGGACACCTAAGGGAGGAACCTGGAATAGGTGGGGAGATGGCAAACAGACAACTCACACACAAGAGGAGTGGATGCTGAGTGCTGAGTGCGATTTAATGCAGAGGATAGCAAACTTTTATAACAGAAGTCTCATGAGAAAGGGCAAAAGGTTACACAATCATGCTGCATGGCTTCTTTCTTGGGTGGTCACCAGCTGGGCACCTGATAGGCATTTGTCTCCGGCTTATCTCTAAGGAATACAATGGGTTTGGGTTTCGATGTTTGTCACCAATTAACCATTACCTATTTTTAGAGAGGTCTTAACTTTCCTATAAGATCTTTCCTGTCTCTTCTTTAATAGTAAACTTTAAGGAGACCTAGCAATTCTCTTAGTAAATAGCAGGAAATTCTCTCTCCTAAATAATTATCTCAGCAATTGCCATACATTCTTTCTGTTTTAGCTGAGCCTAATGCTTCTTGTAAGTCCCTTACAAACAATTCCTTCTGCTGAAGTGACTTTGTGAAACCCCCAATACTTTTATATTTACTTATAACTTATCTCCTAGCCTCCATAAGAGGGGTTTCAGGTTAGCACTTAACTCTGGTGAGTCCGTCATATTTTTTAAGACACTCATCAGATATTGGAGTCGTCAACACTCTTAAGAAAGAGCTTTGAATAAGGGGACATTGACAATGAGCAAGTACAGAAAGCAGTAGAAGCAGTAAAAGATTAACAGGCACTCTTATGAGGGAAGAAAGACAGAAACACATCTTTTCCCAGGGGTTTGCCAGCCTTTTTCCAGGAGTAGGCCTCTTAGAAGCCCTATTCTCCGAGGTAGACTTCGGTGAAGTCCCAAAACTTGGAGATAGGTTTCTGTAAAGCCCCATTCTCTGAGGTAGACTTCGGTGAAGTCCCAAAACTCAGAGATAGGTCTCGAAGCCCCTATCATGGTCTGATAGATGGTTTCCCATGCTAAGCAGACTCTACTGGGGTCGGCGTGGCATTTGCCCCTTTTTTTTTTTTTTTTCACCAGTCCTGACTCCGTATATCAGTTAACTCAATTTTATACCAGCTGTACTTGTAAGCTCCAATTTTAAGACATACTCATACCATTTGCGACATACTTAAACTTTCTGAGGTTTGTCTTAAAGACAATCCTTACTTTTCAAATTTCCCCAATTCTCTTTCCAAGGCTTTCTTTACTTCCTTCTTTCTTTACAATTCCTTTCCCAAGGCTTTCTTTACCACCCTCTTTCTTTACAATTCCTTTGTGGCTGGAGTTTAAAACTGCCCAATTTTCCTTTGGCTTGTGGAACCTTTATCTTAGAACAGCTCTAAGGCACCACTGTGATGCAGAAGCTTGCTAGATTTTAAGGCTAAGAGTATTACCTCCATTGATAACACACTCAGGTTATTACCATACCAGAGCCAAACTAGGCTGTGACCCTAGAGTGGATTTTCAGTCACTATGCACTGAAGTGCCTAAGACAAGCAAGCCAGTGATATCCATGTCCCCAATATCCACTGTGGGAATAGAGAGGATTTCTGGATATCTTCCAAAAGAATGTCCCACAAGATTTTAGATTTAGCAGCAGTCAGCCAGGAAGCCGACTCAGGTGATGGAATCAGGCAGGAGTTTTTCCAGGTGGCTGTCAGGCCATCGTTGAACTTTACCCATTAGGGTATGCAGCAACAGCAGCAGCAGCAGCAACCGCAACAGCCAGGTCTCTCAGTGGCTCCAAGGGACTGTCACACCTCATGCTGGGCTGTAAATTCCTACACAGACTGGTTAAGGATACATTGCATAGGCTTGGCAGGCTTTGATCCTGCTGGTTTTTAAGATCTTTAAAAAATAGCTCAGGACAATTTACTAAAACCACAACTTTTTTTACTAACCAGATATTTTTGTAAATAGACACAGAAGGCTCAGAAGTCTTAGTCTTGTAACCATCTCTGACAGATGCAGTTTTTACACCTGTACACCGACAACTGTTAACACTATTTTTTTTTGCCTTTTTTTTTTTTTTTGCCTCATTTTTCCAAAACTGACTCTGGACCCTTGATCTTAAAATGGGGGTAGAAGGGCGAAGGTCAATCTTCTGTAACTTCTTCAAGCTGACTTCAGGGGCGTTGATCTTACCTAGCCAGGAACCTATAACCTTAGCCTATTTTACAAAGAGGCCATCAGGGTTAGATGTCATTAAGAACAATATTTAACTTTTGACAACTGCACAGACCTTTTCTCCGGCTACAGCAGTGTAGCTTGTTTAGTACTCTGGTTTGCAAAAGCATCTTCCTAGATGGCTTAGGAATGTGATCTCTAATGATCCCAAATAATGCCTAAGTTACCTTTGCAGGCCTTTAGACAAATATCAATAGAAACACACTCTCTCAGGTTTACAAATTTTTTCCTGAGCAGATGAACTTCATGTAACTAGTGTCAGCTCAATTAGAGCTGCCAATTAGAGCTTTTGGCACATAAAGGGGTTAAGATTTAAACTATCCCCCACATTTTATAACATTAGCTTTTTACTATCACAGAGGTCTGGCAAGTTCCTGTCCCTTACAAGGTAATAATGAACATTAGGCATGCTTTCAAACTATCTTCCTATGACCTCCCGGCTCTGACCAGTTTTGAAGGGCCACGCACAAATGACTCTAGGATCTGACATTTCTGCCATCCAAGCAGTGGCTTTACTGCCTCTGGATGCTCTTCCATTGCTTTTGTCCCAGGAGTGTCTTCTTCACATTGGGATAAATGCCTCATTGGCATTTTCCTTAGCTGGTTGCTGGACTCAAACTTGGGGCCTGAGCACTGTCCCTCAGCTCTACAGCTTAAGGCTAGCACTCTGCCGCTTTGAGTCCCAGACTCGGGGCTTGAATACTGTCCCCTAACTCTTCAGTCCAGGGCTAGCACACTGCCACTGTGAGTCTCGAGCTTGGGCCTTGAGTACTGTCCCCCGACTCTTTAGTCCAGGGCTAGTACTCTGCTGGCTGAATAGAGGTGACAGTCTCACAGGGACTTTTTTTGTGCCTGGGCTGGCTTTGAACCAGTTTGTAGATCAGTGAGTCTTACAAAAGGCCATTTTACTCCAATTGAAAGCAACAAGGTGGTCAAAATAGAAATAGCTTTTAAGCATGCTCTTACCTGAAACTTATTAAGAGTCAAAGTTATATCTAACAACTTGTAAGAATCCTCTGTGCTTTGCTCTGGTCTTGCTGGAAACAAAAAAAAACAACCTATAAGAGCAAACTAGAATAGCAATTATTTTGGTAATCCTAATTTTTTCTTTGTGCACATTGAGGCCAATGTCAAGAACAATTTTACATTTAAACTTTATATCCAAAAATCCATTCCTAATTTTTTTAAAACCTCTTATTAATCACCTTTAATATTTTATACTTTAGTTTTTATTTGCATATGAAAAGATCCCTTGAAATCTTGAGGCCAAGTGTCACTCATTGCCTCTTGGTTGCTTGTTTTAAAACAGATACACATTAAGATTTTTTAACTCAAATGACAATTTTTCCTTAATGCAAAAATAACAATCATCATAACTGAACCAAAAAGCTAGACTTAGCGTCTTTATGACTTTTAAAAACATCCTAATTGTAAAACATTAAAAACAAGTCACATTATACAAATAAGTTTTTACCCTCTTTTTAAGGCCTTTTTAATTTTAATATTAACACATCCAAGGGGAAGTTTTAGCAATACTAATCAGATCATCACATCACTCATTTTAACCATCATGATTTCAGTGTCTATCTGCAGAGAAAAGAGACAGAACAATGATGGGCCACTTGGCCCCTCCTATGGAATGGCCACACACTCAATCTGACTCTTTAGGGTTAGATGAACTGCGTTTGTGCCAGTTTGCCTCACCATGCGTGGACTCCTCCCAGGGCCTGTCCCACTGCATGACCAGCTGAACTGCACTTCTGCTTGTTCACCCCTTACCCCTAAAGATAGGTCTTCTGTTGGTTTCTAAGTTTTTCCCCGTCTCTTCTCTTGGTTCTCAAATGAAATACAGTTTTAGATAGACAGAACAGGTAACATCTTTGACAGTGTTAAACTAACCTTTACATTTAAAATTTTAATATTTATCCCAAATTTTAGCCAAGGGAATTAGATCGTAAACAGCCAATGCATTTTTGTTAAGCCAGATAACTTGATTACAGTATAAACAGTCTTATGCATTTTAAAACATTAGTCTTTAAAATACCAGATTTTCTAATTTGCAAGTTAAAGAATCTTTAAAAAGCCATTTAAAACAATGTAAAGATTTTTTAAAATTTTTGGTAATGTCCAAACCTCATAACCTTTTGAATTTTTAAATTAAAATTCACCCAATTGTTACAGCATGCTGACAATTTTTATCTTTGAACATGTTCACAGACACACACAAAACACTTACACAGATCTTAAAGCACGCAAAAATCAAAATAAGTTGTACGTACACCTTTTAAAGTTTTTAAACAAAAATTTAAGACAGTATTCCTTTTAAACTAGGTACCTTTGTTGGGCTTCATTTTCCCAGAGCTTGCTTGTTAGCAAGGCAATTCACTAATTAGTCTTTTGGATCTCTGTGCTGTTCTCATTCAGCAAGCTGAATCCAGAGTCTGCTGAGTGAGCCTGTCACACTCACCCAAATCTTCCCTACCTCAGAAGACATAAAATGAACACACACACTAAACAAGACAAACAAGTGGCCACAAAGACAAAATCAGGTCTCAGTGAATGGGATGACATCTCACCACTTACCAGGGGACTAGAACCCCCTCTACCCGATTTCGAGGACAGCCCCACCCAGGGGTCCAGGGGACGTCTCCCACTGGCCCCGCTGGCAGTCTTATAGCTGGCAGTCTTATAGCGCGTCCGCCAAGACTCTCCGCCAGCCCCAAGACCACACCTGCAGGCTTTCACCATTCCTGAAATATGAAAATTGTATCAAATGATCTGATTGTTTCTTATTCTCTTGTGGAGGGGCTGGTTGCCCCTCTGCCTGTTTTTTGTTTCCTCTCGAAGAGGAGTTCCCTCTTTATGGAACTTAGATTTACGTTCACTTTTTCAATGGTTCCCTTTTTCCTGCGGGAACCAAGGATTAGTTTGTTCTCCCACTGCTGCTGTGGAGGCTTTAGTGCCTTGTGCTTTTAGCATATGTTTTAAAATAGAGACAAACTATCCTTATTCTTAGAAGATGAACTCCCCATGATTTACTCATTATCTTTCTCAGTCACAACTGAGGGGCCTGCAGCACCCCAACGAGCTTCTGACTACTATTCCAGGTGAAAAGAAAAGAAAGAGAGAGAGAGAGATGCTTACCTCCCAAGGTTCCTTGACTGAAGAAACTGCTTCGTGCCCCGCTCTGAGCCCCACGTTGGGCGCCACCTGCCGCGGACCGGGTTCTGTCGGGGCGACGGAGGACACCTAAGGGAGGAACCTGGAATAGGTGGGGAGATGGCAAACAGACAACTCACACACAAGAGGAGTGGATGCTGAGTGCTGAGTGCGATTTAATGCAGAGGATAGCAAACTTTTATAACAGAAGTCTCATGAGAAAGGGCAAAAGGTTACACAATCTTGCTGCATGGCTTCTTTCTTGGGTGGTCACCAGCTGGGCACCTGATAGGCATTTGTCTCCGGCTTATCTCTAAGGAATACAATGGGTTTGGGTTTCGATGTTTGTCACCAATTAACCATTACCTATTTTTAGAGAGGTCTTAACTTTCCTATAAGATCTTTCCTGTCTCTTCTTTAATAGTAAACTTTAAGGAGACCTAGCAATTCTCTTAGTAAATAGCAGGAAATTCTCTCTCCTAAATAATTATCTCAGCAATTGCCATACATTCTTTCTGTTTTAGCTGAGCCTAATGCTTCTTGTAAGTCCCTTACAAACAATTCCTTCTGCTGAAGTGACTTTGTGAAACCCCCAATACTTTTATATTTACTTATAACTTATCTCCTAGCCTCCATAAGAGGGGTTTCAGGTTAGCACTTAACTCTGGTGAGTCCGTCATATTTTTTAAGACACTCATCAGATATTGGAGTCGTCAACACCCTTAAGAAAGAGCTTTGAATAAGGGGACATTGACAATGAGCAAGTACAGAAAGCAGTAGAAGCAGTAAAAGATTAACAGGCACTCTTATGAGGGAAGAAAGACAGAAACACATCTTTTCCCAGGGGTTTGCCAGCCTTTTTCCAGGAGTAGGCCTCTTAGAAGCCCTATTCTCCGAGGTAGACTTCGGTGAAGTCCCAAAACTTGGAGATAGGTTTCTGTAAAGCCCCATTCTCTGAGGTAGACTTCGGTGAAGTCCCAAAACTCAGAGATAGGTCTCGAAGCCCCTATCATGGTCTGATAGATGGTTTCCCATGCTAAGCAGACTCTACTGGGGTCGGCGTGGCAATTTCCTTTATGCCCTGGGATGATGAATATTTCCTCATGTGTTTCTTTGCCATTTTTATCTCTTCTTCTGAGAAGTTTCCCTTTAGATCCCTTTCCCATTTAATGATGGGGTTGTTAGATTTGGGAGAGATTAGTTTCTTGAGTTCCTGATAGTTTCCTGTATATAGTGGATATTAGGCCTTTGTCTGATATATTGCTGGCAAATATTTTTTCCCAATTGTTTGGCTGTCTTTCTAGTTTGGTAGCTATGTTTGTAGCTGTATAGAAACATTTTATTTTAAGGTAGTCCCAGTTGTCAAGTCTCTCTCCAATTTGTTGGTACCCTGGGACTCTGTTCAAGAAGGTACTGCATTTGCCTTTAAGTTCTAGTGTCTCTCCTACTCTGTCCTGCAGTAGTTTCAGAGTTTGGGGTTTGATGTTAAGATCTTTAATCAATTTTGATGTTAGTGCATGGTGTTAGGCTGGGTCCACTAAAGTTTTCTACATGTGGCATCAATAGTTGAAGAGGCTATGTTTTTTCTAGTGTATGTCTTTAGCTCCTTTGTCAAACAGCAGCGGATGGTAAGTATGTGGTTTTATTTCTAGGTCTTCTAGTCTATTCCATTGGTTTTCAGGGCTATTTTTGTTCCAATATTATTATGATTCTATAGAAGAGCTTGAAATCTGGTATTGTAATACCTCCTGCTTTGCTACTTTTGCCTAGGATTGCTTTGGGTATTCTAGGTCTTTTGCAGTTCCCGGTGAATTTTTGGATTGTTTTCTCTATTTCCATAAAGAATGTCATTGGGATTTTTATGGGAACTGCATTGAATTTGTATGTCATTTTTGGCAGTATAGCCATTTTCACAATATTGATTCTGCCTGTCCAAGAACATGGAAGGTCTTTCTATTTCCTGGTGTCCTCTTTGATTTCTTTCTTTAGGCTTTTATAGTTTTCACTAAATAGGTCCTTTACATCTTTGGTTAGGTTAATTCCTAGATATTTGGAGGTTATTTTGAAAGAGGTTGTTTTCCTGATTTCCCTTTCTTCTTGTATGTTGTTGATATACTGAAAGGCAACTGATTTTTGTGTTCTGTTTTGTATCCTGCTACTTTGCCCAAGTGATTTATAAGTTCTGTGAGTTTGGGAGTGGAATTTTGAGGGTCATTTTGGTATAAGATTATGTCATCTGCAAATAAGGATAGTTTAATTTCTTCCATCCCTTTGTGACTATCTTTAATGTCCTTTTCTTACCTTATTACTCTGGCTAAGGATTCCAGAATTATTTATTCTCTTTAGTCTCGATTTTCTACTCACTAGCTTAGGTTATTTCTCTCGTTTTCTCTTTTTGTATCTATTTTTCTATCACTTTTTTCTCTTTCTCTCAGGCCCTCTTCCGTCCATCTGTCTCTTTTTCTTTTCTTCAACTGATCTACCTGGGAACTAGTTTTTCTTACTGATCAATTTAATTTGCTGATGTGGCTCTTAGAATACAGATTTTTATTATCCATTATATAGGGAAAGTGTTGCCTAGATAGTTCTATTGGATTCCAGAGCCAAAGAAAATTAGAATAACCCAAAGACATATACACATGGAGAGATTTTTAGTTATTTCATTTTAATTTTGATATAAACTTTACTCATCACTATTGACATTGAACATCTATTTTAATCAACTATTTGTATATATTATTCTGTTAAAAGTCGCTTCGGGTTTTTTCTCATTTTAAAATCAGATTTTCTGTGCAGTAGTTTTGGATTTGGTTTCATATTTTCAAATGCATTCCCATAATTAACATATTTAGAAATATTTGAGAACATTTTCGTTTATACCATGCTTTTTCTTCTTGGTTCATAGTATCTTTTGAAGCAAAAGTTTTAAGTGTATGAATTTAAATAATGTTTAGTTTCATATAAGGTACTTTTGGTATTCTATCCAAGGAGTTACTGTCAAATCTAATGTCATAAAGCTTTTCTCTATAATTTTCCTCCTTGCCCTTTCCCTCTCTTTCCCTCCTCTCTATACCTCTCTTGTCCCTTCTTCCCTGCCCTTTTGCTCCCCTTCTTTCCCTCTTCCACTCTTTTCCTTTTCTCTTTAGCTCTGAGATGAGGAATGCTGTGTTGACACAGTTGGTGTCTAACTTGAAAACTCATTTGATATAACTAACTCAGCCACCACCATACCTTTCTTGGGCTAGTACTGGATCTTGAACTCATAGCCCTCATAGTCAGTTAGCTTCCTCATTCAATGTTGGCCCTATCACTTTAGCCATGAGTCTAATCTGCTTATTAGGTGCTTAAATTGAGTTGTCTACTCAGGCTAGCTTCTAGACCTCAGCCTCTTATGTAGCTAGGATAGGATACCAGTCGAGCCAGAAGCAATTGTTTTGTTTATTCTTACCTGAATATTTAACATTAATAGCTAATTGGATACTACAATGAAACAAGATTATTGTTACTGGTTTATGCAGAATTAATATTCAACCTAAACTCAAATATTTCATGATTCAAATTATGTATTGTATTTTATATCTAATAATCCTTTCAATAAATATTTTATTACTCTCTAACTTATAGTCTGTATTGTAGGAGGTAGGCAATGTTCATAAGAATTCATGCTAGCAGTTCTTTTTTACTTAGGAAGGAACTATCAGGATATCTATGACCTCACTACATTCTTTAGAAATTTAATAACAAAATGATTAATATAGGATATTGTTATTGTGGGAACTAAGTCAAATCTTGTATGGCCTTATCAATCATTAGCTACTTTCATGAGTACTATTACTCCATTTACCATTAACCTGAACACTGTTCCTTTTGTAGATCTACTAATGTGGTATGTAGTCCGTGTGATGTCCTTAATGTGTTTTGATTGCTTACAACAATATTTTTAATAGAAGATCTAGATAGGCTCTTCACTGGGGCAGAATATGAAAATGCAGGAAAAAGTAATTTGTTTACTACATTGTTACCCTCATATGTAGTAAATTTTATCAAAATATCTTTCATGTACCTACTTATACTTAATGTTATCATGTCATGTTATTAAGTCCTTAGAATTGTTATCTTCTTTCTCTCACTAGCACAAAAATGTGTTCTGATTTATTAGGGAATCTTTGTATTTTAATTAGTTTTAACATAGAAGCAAAATATTTGATTTTAATTCTCCCAATGTATAGATGACACAAAATACATGTTAATAGGGTGAAATTCCAGACCTAGTGTTCCCATGACTGAGGGCTAATTATTTGATGGAAATATACCCTCACAGAAGCCAGTGTCATTTGATTTGTCTGTGGACTTTAGCTGGGAGGAGTGGATGGACCTGGACACTGCTCAGAGGACCTTGTATAGAGATGTAATGCTGGAGACCTACAACAACCTGGTGCTTTTGGGTGAGAAAAGTCATACTAATTTACAAACTCAAGTGATTTGTTTTCAGTAGATATCTGAATATTTGTCAGATTTTCAATATTATTAAGATGTAAGCTTCCAGTGTGTGGTAGTATCATTTCTTCCAAAGGAAATCTTCAACTTTATCATGTAACTCCTGAGGCAATTTTATTCTCATTCTTCAAAAGCAAATCAGAAATTTGACAAAAGATCTAAACTATGCTCCACTAACAGGAGACTGTCTTCCCAAACTTGAGGTGATTATTTTAGGTGGTATACAATAGAAGAGGTATGACTATTGGAAATATGAACTGGAAATCACTAGTTGAAAGTGGATATTTATAATCCAAACCTGTCTCTGGGTGCAATGGCTCAAGCCTATAATCGTAGATATGCAGAAGGCTGAATCTGGGGAATTTCAGTGTGAAGCCAGCAATGCCTGAATAGTCCCCATGAGACTCTTATCTCCAATTAACCACTCAAAAATTAAAAGTGTAGAGGGGACTTAAATTGGTACAATGCTATCATAGAGCACAAGGGCCGAGATTAAGCAACAAAACCGGTAAAATAAATCCAAAGCTGGGGGAAAGTCAATCATGAAGCCAGTGAGAAATTAGAAACAACATTTAAGAGCAACATTGTGAACAGGATGTCTGAGATGTTAGAGGAATGATAACTAAGCATGAACAATAGTTCTGCACTGGTTCTTATTAACAGAGCACTGTGTTCCTAAACGTAACTTGATTGTCAAGCTGGAGCAAGGTGCAGATCCATGGATAGGAGAAGCCTCAGACAAGAATTTCACAGGTAAGTTAATGCACCTTGCATATTGACATTGGATCCAGCACCCAGTTGGTAAGTTCATCTTGTGCTGAACTGAGCAATAATGTTCCTAGTCAAAGAACTATGAGATCCTTTATCCCCATTGTGAATCAAGATACCCTGAATTCTGTATGGCAGTTGAGTTATAGTTAGCAATTCTCTTTCTTTGTGTGGAAATCATTCTGAAACAAACCAACAAAAAGTAATGGAAGAAATGAGATATCATTTTCTTTGAAACTAGCACAATCCGCGTAATTGGAAATAAGGAGTACTTCTGCGCTGCTATCCTTTGAGAAGGCAAATTTCTTTTTTCTTTTTTTTTTTGGAGGGGGTCCGGTCATGGGCCTGGGCACTGACCCTCAGCTCTTCAGCACAAGGCTAGCGCTCTACCATTTGAGCCACAGTGCCACTTTCCGGCTTTTTTTTTTCTGCTTATGTGGTGCTGAGGAATCGAACCCAGGGCCTCATGCATGCAAGGCAAGCGCTCTACCACTGAGCCACCTTCCCAGCCCCAGAGAAGGCAAATTTCTTATCATTCATGGTTGGCAGAGGCTGGGATTCAGAACCAAAGATTTTAGTATAGAGAGGATAATTGAGTGATCTTTACCTGGAGGATATTTGGTCTTCCATGATTCTAAAAGGCAGGAGTGTTAGAAAAGGAATTTTGATGAAACTTTGTTAAAGATGGAGAGAAATGGTTTTTAAAATTCTCAAAGGGACCTAAAAGTAATTCTTACTAAGAAGTAACAACTGAAGAGATTTAGGTATGAATCCTTACTTCTGAGAACAATTCCTGTTTAAGTGAAAGGCCAAGGGGTGTATAAAACATTCTTTTGGTCTCTCAATCTAGAAAATATTCCTTTTCCTAACCTACTAGTTAAGAAAAAAGCAGCACAGTACATAAATTTTTTCAAGAAAAATGAAAAACACAGCAGCTATCCCCTTATGAGCAAACAAAAGTATATTTGAGAAAAACTACATCGTAATTACTAAAGCCAGATGGGTAGTTATTGGCTTAAAATTCTAGCAGCACATACTTGAGTGATTTGAGTAAATATTTCCTCTGATATAAAAGAAGAAAAAACTTAAACACAAAAACATTATTTTCCACTGGAAGTAATCAGTATTACTTCAATACATTTGAGAAAAAAGCATATATTTTCTATAAATCATTTCTGACTTTGATATTTTAAAATCTCTAACAGTTACAATGAAATAAATGTCTACATTAAGTGAACTTTGGATTTCACTTATTTTTATCTTTTTTCTATGACTCATCTTCGATATCCCAGGAATTGAAGATGTGATTAAGATGTGCCAGCAAAGTCCAGATGAATGTCTGTGTGAAGCAACAGTTATGAAAATTAACACAGTGGAAGAAAGGGTGAGATTAGTAATGACCCTTAATTTGAGCTCAAAACATAAGCCAGAGTTGATTAGAAATAATATGAACTCCTTAGAGATAAGGATTGAGGATTTCATTGAGTATCAGAACGTGCTTCTCTATAGTGAGCCTGATGAGATTCATGCTGCATGTAGGCCTGGCGGGTCTCCTGTAATTGAAGAATCCTGCAGATATTCAGAACATTTTAGTCAAAAGTATGAGAACTCCAAATGAGCTTCAGAATTTTGAATATGGAGAAGGGAAGTATTAAACTCAGAGACCATATTCTTTTTTAAAAAAATTTTCTTATTTAAAAAGCTGTTTTTTCAGTTGTTGGGCTTGAACTCAGGGTCTGTGCACTGTCCCTCAGCTCTTCAGCTCAATGCAGTGCTCTACCACCTGAGCCACAGCACCAATTCCTGTTTTCTGGTACTGGAGATAAGAGTCTCACAGACTTTCCTGCCCTGAATGGCTTTGAACCACAGTTCTTAGATCTCAGCCTCTTGAGTAACCAGGATTACAGCATGAGCCACCAGTGCCTGGGTTAGAGACCATATTCTTTTTTTTTTTTTTTTTTTGTCGTGGGGCTTGAACTCTGGGCTTGGACGCTGTCCTTGTGCAATTCAGCTCAAGGCCAGCACTCTACCGCTTGAGTCACAGCACCACTTCCGGTATTCTAGCGGTTTATTGGAGATAAAAGTCTCACAAACCATCCTGCCCGGGCTGGCTTTGAACCGAAATTCTCAGATCTCAGCCTCCTGAGTACCTAGGATTACAGGCATGAGCCACCAGCGCCCGGCTAGAGATCATATTCTTTACATGTAATTGGGTTTGTGTGAGAGAGACCTTCCATAACCTTAGTAAATATAGAAAAGACTATAAGTCAGCTCTCCTTGTCTAAGAAATACTTCAGAGAGTAAAGAGAGCACCTGAATGTATGGTCTGTAGGAAAATATTCTACTTTAGCCTTATAGTCACTACACATCAGAAAATATACTCAGGACATTATCCTTGTCCATGTAGTGGACATTAATCCATTAGTCTTTCACTAAAGCAATACACCTTACAAAACTTCAGAGCAAATCTCCAGAGGAGTAGTCTGATGAGTATCCAATTTGCAAAATTTATCTTTCAGAAGTCAGACCTGACTTTCCAGCCTGAAACACCCACAGTAGAGCTATGCATATGAGGAAAGTAGGAAATTTCCCACCCAGAAGTCATCTCTCAGCAGACATTGGAGAACTCACACAGAAGAGAAAACTTCTGTATGCAAGAAATGTGGAAAGACCTTCAGGCAGTCATAGCTCATTTTTCATCAGAGAACACACACAGGAGTGGAACCTTATGAATGTAACAAATGTGGAAAATCTTTCAGCCCCAAGGGAAACTTTACTGTCCATTGGAGAATCCATACAGGAGAGAAACCTTATGAATTTGACAAATGTGGAAACTCCTGCAGAGAGAAGTCAGACCTCACTTTGCATCAGAGTAGACACACAGGAGAGAAACCTTATAAATGTGACAAATGTGGAAAGTCTTTCACCTGTAAGACACACCTTCATGTTCACCACAGAATACACACAGGAGAGAAACCTTATGCATATATAAAATGTGGACAGTCTTTCACCTGTAAGGCATACCTTCATGTTCATCAAAGAACACACACAGGAGAGAAAACTTATGAATGTAACAAATGTGGAAAGTCTTGCAACTGGAAGGCAGAACTTACTATTCATCAGAGAACACACACAGGAGAGAAGCCTTATGAATGTAAGATGTGTGAAAAGTCCTTTACCTGAAAGTCAAACCTCAACAAACAAAAGAATTCACTCAGGTGAGGAACCATATAAATGTAATGAATGTCTTTCATCCAGAAGACAGAACTTCGTGTCCATCAGAGAATACACACAGCAGAGAAACCTTATGATTGTAAGATATGTGAAAAATCCTTTACCCAGAAGTCAAACCTCAACAGCTGTTGGGTCTTCGTCCATCTTTGGACGGACGGGGTCCGAGGAGAGGTAAGTGCGGCAGCTCACCCGTTCCCCAGCCTCCCTTAGCCCAGGAGACAATCAGATGCAGCAGGGAGTCAAGTCAAGCAGGAACTCATTTATTAACAAAAGACTGCCTGGGAGCAGAGGAAATGGGATCAACCAATCACTGAAATGCCACACCTTAACATGCACCTAAGCTTCCATGAGTTGTTTACACCCTGAACCTGAACAAATCCAGCTCTGCCCACTCAACTTCCTCCGGACCATCTTTGCTACTTGTGTTCCCCACAGATTTCCCCACAAACAGGTATAAGAGAATTTACACAGGTGAGAAACCTTATGAATGCAATAAATGTGGAAAGTCTTTCAACCGGAAGTCACATGTCACTTTGCATCAGAGAACACACACACAGGATTGAAACCTTATGAATGCAACAACTATGGAAAGATTTTTAAGTGGAGGTCACACATGATAGAATTCACACAGTTGAGAAACCTTATAGATGTAGCAAATGTAGAAAGTCATTTAACCAGAATTTCCCAACTCAGCAGGCATAAGTAAATTCATATACATGAGAAATCTTAGGAATATAACAAATGTGGAAGATCTTTCACTTGGAAAAAACTCAATTTATATCAGAGAACCCACACTGGATAGAAGCCTCATGCATGTAGCAAATGTGCAGTTTTTCACTCAGAAAGCACAGCTTAGGGTTCTTCATTGAATACCCACATAAGAGACATATTATGAATACAACAAATGTGGAAAAGTTTTTCAAGAAGACGTAGGTCAGTTTGTCTCAGAAAATACCCAGAAGACAGAAGCCATATGAATGTAACAAATATGGAAATTCCTTAGCCATTAAGGCATAGCTGAGCCCTGGATTCAAATAGAACATGACATCTATACAATGAATAGATTATTCTATGCCACAGTTCCATGATGGTTGTTGTGGACATGTTACTCCTGCCTATGTTATTCCAATTGTCTAACCATGGGAAAGTCAAGTGAGCCTTAACTCTACTTGCTTTATGTGGTTAAATAACTTGCAGCTCATAGATAATATCTACTGTTTCCTGTGATCTCAACCCAGCCTTGAGGGAAGTGTAGATTTTTTTAAGTACTTCCTCAGAATCCCAACACTCCTGAGTGATGGTAATGAGAAAAGAATCTAGTTGAGTGCTAGAGAGCTATCTCCTGGAACCCTTCATTCCTCTGCATGATGTCATGGAATCCAAAGCCAGAGCAAGTCTCTTTCCATTTCTTCAAACCTTCATCAACAAACTTATCCTGGAAATACTGATGCTCTAGTAGATAGTCTAAGCCAGAAAAAGATTCAAATCATGAATGCCTACGAAGTCTACATTTCCACTCCTGACGAAAAATAGGTCACCTTCTTCTAAATGGACTTTTTCTGAAGGACATGAGGAAGAGCACACTTGTACAATCCACTCACCATCTTGCTGCCAAAGACCTCTAGGGCGCCTTTCTGATCAGTAGGTGACCCCACCTGTGACCATTGTTCTACGTGGCTCCCAAGATGGTTCACATTTCAGAACATCCTGAACCAATTACCAATTGATATCTGTGCCAAGAATTCATTTTTCCTTGACTGATTGGCCCCGGTTACTCTTTTGTCGTACTGAAGTGATGCGATGAAGAGAATGACAATTTTCTCCTGATTATTGATGTGAGTCAAACACGCCAGGGGTCAAGTTCAGCTGAGAAAAGTTATCTGCCTTTTCAGGTCCTCCTCAACAATCAGGGGCCCAGTCAGTCTTACCCTCACCAGCTGCTTCAGGATAGATACCCAGTCACTCCCACAGTCCTTAACTCACTGAGAACCATCCAAGCTATTTTCTCCTCATCATCCACTATGCACTCTACTGACCTGATGACACTACTCCTTGTGACCAATTCCCCAGGATCCCCCTAGTCATAGGGACAAAGTTATCTTCTCTCTTTCAGGGAGAGTTATCCTCTCTCTCTCTCTCTCTCTCTCTCTCTCTCTCTCTCTCTCTCTCTCTCTCTCTCTCTCTCTCTCTCTCTCTCTCTCTCTCTCTCTCTCTCTCACATACACACACATACACACACACTACTCTGAAAACCCATCCAAAATTTCTGGATTTCCATGTCTAATGTTCTCTATTTGGACATCAAAACAAATAAGATGATGCACAATTTGTTTCATGATATTCTATTACTATATGTATAGCTTTTTTGTTTGTGCTCGTAGAGAGCTTTAAACTCATGGTACATTAGTCTTTCGTTTTTATGCTCAAGCTTGGAGCTCTACTCCTTATGCAACATATCAAATTTTGATATTGTTCTATTTTGTATCACAAGTCCTTCTGATAAAGGCAGTGAAGGGGTGCCCCCTGTTACATTTTCTCTTTTAAGATGTTTACAAAAAGATGTTTACATTCAAAGAACTACAATATTTTAAATTAGGAAAATATTTTTAAAAATGTTTTCATTGCAGAACCTTAAGTCAAAATGTAGTATTTTGATGCAAATTTAAAAATAAGTAAAGATATTGCTTGGTTTTATTTCTTTCTTCCTTTTTTTGTCTTTCCTGGGCCTGGGCACTGTCCCTCAGCTCTTCAGCTCAAGGCTTGCTTTCTACCATTTCAGCCACAGCACCCCTTCTGGCTTTTTCTGCTTATGTGGTGCTGGGGAATCAAACCCAGGGCCTAATGCATATAAGGCAAGCACTCTACCACTGAGCCACCTTCCCAGCCCCTATTAGAGAATTTTTTTAAAAGATGAGGAATAGCTGGGCACCAGTAGCTCACACCTGTAATCCTAGCTTCTCAGAAGGCTGAGATCTGAGGATCATGGTTGAAAGCCAGCCCAGGCAGGAAAGTCCATGAGACTCTTATCTCCAATAAAAACCACTCAAAAACTGGAAGTGGTGCTGTGGCTCAAGCACTAGAGGGCTCCCCTTGAGCTGAGGAGCACAGGGATAGAGCCCAAGCCCAGAGATCAATTCCCACGACTGATCAAAAAAAAAAAAAAGATGAGGAATATAGATTATGTAACATTGAGCAGTCTCTTGTAAAAGCAGCATTCAGAAACTCTAAACATACCTCTATAGCAATAGTAAAGATTTCCCATTTCTCAGAATTTTAGAAGGAACCTGAGCATATCCCTACTGTTCACAAATGTGAACCTCTTGGCGCTGAATGACAGTTGGAGTTGAAGGCGAAACTTCATTCTTCATCTCATCATTGTCGTAAGAGGTCATAGAATGTTCACATTGAGCACCTGCCAACATACACATTGACATTGTATTGTTTCAAAAATAAATCCCACAACCACAAGTTACTATAATGACAGGATATAAAATCATTTTAAAATATAAAATCAATCAAAATGTCTTTCATTGATTGAAAATTTCAGTGTGAATAAAAAAAAAACAATAAAATTGGATTGGAGGAAACCCCATCACTGGAGCCTGTGAACTTCAAGATCCAGGGGGCCGAGACTCAGCCTTGATGCCACTCCTGCCACCACCCAGAAGCCACTGAAACCCTGTCTGTCCTCCACCACCTACTCAGGACACAAAATCCAGTCATGGGTACAAATGAGCTGGTACAGAAGGCCAAACTGACCTAGCAGGATGAGCAATATGGTGACATGAAGTCTGTCACTGAGCAAAGAGCTGAATTGTCTAATGATTAAAGGAATCTTCTCTCAGTTGCTTACAGAAATGTTATAGACAAACATAGGTCATCTTACGTGTCATTTCAAGTATTGAGCAAATAAATGGAAGGTGCTGAGAAAAACAGCAGATGATGAAGAACATAGAGAGAATCAAGAATGAGCTAAGAGAGAGCTACAGTGATTCACTGTCACTTTTGGAAAAGTTCTGCATCCCTAGTGCTTCACAAGCAGAGAGCAAAATCTTGTATTTGAAAATGAAGAGAGACTACTACCAATACTTGGCTGAGATTGCTGCTGCTGATGACAAGAAAGGGATTGTGAATCGTTCATAACCAGCATATCAAGAACCCTTAAATATGTATTTTAATGTTTTCGTTTCTTTCATGCATGTGTTTCTAACGCATTTATAAGATTATTTTTTTGTTGCTTTGTATGTCCCTCCCCCACAGTGTAACCCCCGCTTTCACTATATTTGATGTCAGTATAACATGTGGAGGAGATGGGGACAAACAAGTCGTTTAAGGATTCAGGTGGACCTGTTGCAACAATGAGAAGTACAAAATGTCATGTCAAAACCAGCTTTACAATGTCGGTGTGTGGGGGGGAGGGGGGTATAATTGGGTGGGGGGAGGGGGGAGGCTGGGAAAGGAGGTGAAGGGTAAACAAAGGAGGAGGCTGCAATGCTTGGTAAGAAATGTATGCATTATCCTGCCCATGTAATTGTAGCCCCTCTGTACAGTATGTTCTCAAATAAAATAAAATTAAATTAAAAAAAAAAAGAAGCTTTTGAGATCAGCCAAAAGGAATTGCAAGCTGGGAGCTGGTGGTTCACACCTATAATCCTAGCTACTCAGGAAGCTGAGATCTGAGCATCACCATTCAAAGCCAGCCCAGCCCGAGCAGGAATGTCTGAGAGACATTTTTTTTCTTGTGAAAATAGTGTTCAGAGGGGTTACAATTACATGAGCAAGGTAATGAGTACATTTCCTATCAAGCGTTGTTGCCTCCTCCTTTGTTTCCCCATCCCATCCCTTCCTATCTCCCCCTCACATCTCATCACACTCTCCACCCCCATGTGCCAAAATTGTAAAATTTGTTTTTCGACATAACGTCTTGTACTTCTTATTGTTGCAATGGGTCCACCTGTATCCCTATTTAAACAATCTGTTTTTTCCCTTCCCCTCCACAAATTATACAACATCAAATACAGTGAAAACAGGGGTTATACCATCAGGGAGGGACATACAAAGCAATAAAGAAATCTTATAAATATGTTAGAAACAATAGCAAGAAAGAAACATTTGAGACTCTTATATCTGATAAACCTCTCAGAAAACCGGAAGTGGTACTGTGGCTCAAGTGGTAGAGCACTAGCTTTGAGCTGAAGAGCTGAGAGACAGCGCCCAGACCCAGAGTCCAAGCTTCACAACTGATAAACCTATCAGTTTGGGTCTGGCCCTTAACTTCTCGGTGTTTTATTATGAAATTCTGAACTCCCGAGAGAAAGCTAGCTTTCTTGCAAAGACATCTTTTGATGAAGTCATTGCTGAACTTGATACATTCAGTGAAGAGTGATTCAAAGACCGCACGCTAATAACGTAGTTACTGAGCGAAAAGTTGACATTGTGGTTATAAGATGAAGTGAAAGCAGGAGAAGGAGGGGAAAATTAAATGGCTTTCCAACTTTTGTCTGCCTCATTCTAAAATTTAGACAGTAGACCATTTATCATCCATGCTGTCCCACAAATAGTTTGTTGTTTATGATTTATGACAGGTTTACGTTGCTTCTATTTGAATTTCTGTATTCCCCAGGGTAATTTTTGTTGCTTAATATTAGGGGAATAGATATTGACCATTAACATTTAGTGAGCTATCTGTTTTCATCTTGAGATGACCAATCTGAGGATGTAGAATTTTTATACAAGTTGTAAATGTTTGGCATGTACTTTGGTACATGTTGACTTGACAAAGGCCAGTGTTAAAACTGCTTCCATGTCAAAGTGAAGAAATCTTCCTACATAGTGGTTTGTACTGGTGGAGAATAAAAGGGAAAATTTGTTTCAGGCACAGGTGTAGTTATTCCGGATATTAGAAAGTTTGGGCACACTTGTAGGCCTGTGGTACAAACAGATATTCCATGGCTGTTACATGTTGGAAACATGTATTTCTGTGGAAGAGTTATCTCAGTGTGCACACCTAGAGTACAGCACTAGAAGTATTATTTGAGACAAAGTTGTGTCTCAATTAACTCTGGATAAGGGCAGAAATAGTTCACATTCCATTATTTGTAATGTTTGCTGCTTATTTTTGCTACACATTTTATTTGTATTTAAATGTTTTAGGCAACCTACGAACAAATGTAAAAGTAAAGATGCAGTGAAAATGAACTGTTTGGTAATCATTATTACTACTTTTTCTATAACTTTCATGTAAATTAGTCTTTTGGTTTTGAAACACCTCAAAAGGAATTGTACATTATTATAAACTTGTTCTTTACTCCCTTTTGGCAGCTAATGGGCTTTCACCAAATTTAAAGTGCAAAGTTTATCACAATAACAAAAATACTAATCTATCTAATGACCATCTCCTACAGAGCCAAGTTTTTCCTTCGGGAGGGGAAAATTGATTTGAAAAGTAATATGTTCCAGTTAAAATTTTGATATATAGCATTTTCTAACTTAGGAAGCCACAATGTTTTTGACCCATCATGACATTGGTTAGCATTAACTATAAATTCTGTTTTGGTTTTTGAGAATTTCTTGATTCAGTTTGCCTTCTGATTTTGGACATTTCACTTGTCAGGTGCACAGGATTACCTTCCTTTTATTTAGCCTTCTGTCTTGTCACCAACCATTCCTCCTTGGTGGCCATGTACTTTGGAAAAGGTCACATGACTTTTCTGGCTCTACTCACTGTCTAAGATCCCTTGATTTCTTTGCCTGCATTCCACTAACTATTAACCTCATCCTCTACTGCAGCACATCTCACCTTACTTGATGAGATTGTGTATCTCCTATAAACTCTTCCTGAACGGTCTGCCATTGTTTGCCTTTAAATCTTCTCTAAGTAATGATGGGTCTGAGTTATACCAAATCTCACTCTACAGAATATTTTATTAGAATGTTACAGAAGACACCAAATAAAAGTGTCATTTTAAAAGACAGGTGGGGCTGAGAAGGTGGCTCAGTGATAGAGTGCTTGCCTTGCATGCATGAGGCCCTAGTTTCTATTCCTCAGCACCACAAACACAGAAAATGTCAGAAGTGGTGCTGTGGCTCAAGTGGTAGAGCACTCGCCTCAAGCTGAAGAGCTGAGGGACAGTTCCCAGGCCCATAGTTCAGGCCCCACGACTGAGAAAAAAAAGATTTTTTTCTTTCAGAATGTAAGATCCTTCAGAGCAGGGACAATATTTTCTGTATGTTCTATTGTGTCCAATAGACTGTAAATGCTCAATAAAAATTGATGATTGGAGGCAAAAAAAAATCTGCTTTCTTCATTCGAAATATCAACTATACCAATTACTATTTTTGAGTTTGATATAGTTCTAAAATAAAACCTGCCATTCTTTCAAAGACAAACATATAGACACATATATGTATATAAGCACACATATAATGCTTTGAAGTAATCAGTAAGATTACAATTCATTAATATGAAATATTATATTAGTGTTATGTATAAATCAGTACAAACTCATCCAGTCATTGAATCTGTCCAGACTCCTTCATAACACGTAAACTTATCACATCTTTTGCACAAGCATTAGTCCTCCTGAGTAAGCTCATGTCAGAAGAAGCCACAGCAGTACACAAGATCCATATAAGGACCTTAAAAATAGGCACACAAAGGAGGTGTGATCAGTTTTAAAAGAAGAGATATCAGTAAGATTATTAAATTATTTGGGATTGAAAACCAAAGAAATGAAGATCTCTACAAAAAAGGGGACTAAAAAGAAAGGAAACACCTCTGAGTTCCAATCAATCCAGTGTTCATGTACAAGTCTTCCAGGGGTGATGGGCCACAATGTGATGCCCAGTGGCCCACATGCTTAACTGCTCAAGGCAGGATGAGATGAATTCTAGGGCCTCGCATACAGGATGGCTGAAGGTCAAGGTGATAGGAGGCAGAACTTCTGTAAGAAGGGCCCTTTGTGTGTAATCCTACTTACTTAGGAGGCTGAGATCTGAGGATCAGGGTTCAAAGCCAGCCCAGGCAAAAAGAAAAACCTATAACTTTTTTTTGCTAGTCCTGTGGCTTGAACTCAGCATCTGTGAGCTATTCATGAGCTCTTTTGCTCAAAGTTAGCAACATTTCTAGATTTTTCTGTAAATAATTGGAGATAGGAAACTAACAGATTCTCCTGCCCAAGCTGGCTTTGAACTGTCATCCTCAGATATCAGCCTCCTGAGTAACTAGGATTAAAGGCCTGAGCGATTAACACCTAGCTCATATGAAACTCTTATCTCCAAGTAATCACCAAAAAGCCAGAAGTGGAGGTATGGTTCAATTGGTAGAGTGCTAGCCTTGAGCATAAATATTAAGGGACAGCACCCTGGCTTGAGATCAAGCCCCAGGATCAGCAGAAGTAATAGAAAAGAAATAATCTGAAAATCACAAGCCAGGAAGTTGCAGGATATGGAGCAGAACGAGTCTACTGTGTTTATATAGCAGAGGTGTGTGAAGCAAGTTAGACACTTGCCCAAGTGACTCATAGGATGGCAATATGCAGCATTTTGCATCTGCACCAGCAGGTGGCACTAAATCAACAAGGCTAGGCAGGCCTAGTTGGTTGGGCTCTAATGAGCAGGTGATTTTGTAAATTTGCTAGGTGTTGGGGATAGAATGGGGTGAACTGAGGCCCTTCAGGATTCTCTTCCTTCATTCTTCCATTATCTTGTTCATCATTCCATTTTACAGATGAGGAAAGCTCTGTGATGATTTTTTTAAATTAGTTATTTGCTTGATTTTTGCTAGCATTGGGGCTTTAACTCAGTCTCTCACTTTTACGAGGCTTTTCTTCTCAAGGCTGGCACTCTTCCCACTGGAGCCACATGTTCACTTCTGGGATTTTGCTGGTTCATGGAAGAAAAAAATCCTTCAAATATATATACTGATGCTGGCTTTGAACTGAGATCTTCAGATCTCAGCCTCCTGAATAGCTAGGATTACAGTCGTGAGCCATCAGTGACTTGTTTTAGAGATGATTTTTTAAAATAATATTTCTATGTTCATCCATTGTGTGTGTGTGTGTGTGTGTGTGTGTGTGTGTGTGTGTGCTCACACACGCACATGCTCACGTGCGTACACACCCAGAAGTAGGAACATTGTAAAGCCCAGTCAAAAGGCTGAGCAATGTTCACAACAAACATTTATTGTCCAGTGGTCTTAGATTTTGGGTGAGGGGAAGGGAGTGTTCTGTTATTCCCTGCCTTTTGGGCTATGCCTATTCTTTTCTAGTGACTACTGTTTTTCTCATCACAGACTCCCAAAACTCTCTTAGGGAGAACATTTTTTTCTACCAGAAACATTTTTTTTCTGCCACCCCCAAGATCTCATCTCCTTCTGTCCAGCTGTAGGGCTTTCTCATTATGGGAAGAACATAGGCTAACTGGGCAGGGAACATAAATTAGACACCTTTAATGCCTTAACCTGAAACCTGCCACATCCCAGGATGGAGGCTGGAAACACAGACTTCATTCCTCAATTCTGCAAGCCATTCCTTTGCCACACAGCACATGGCAGCAAGTGTGATCTGGGAAGGGTCTCATATCAGCTTCTCTGGACAAAAGCAGATAAATAGTAACAGATATGCAAAAATAACACAGGAAGAAGGACTCTGGAAGCTGAGAACTAAGGATCTTGGTTCAAAGACAACTTGGGTAGGAAAAGTCCCTAGACTTACCTTCAAAGAACCAGCAAATATTCCAAAGTGGGGCTGTGCTTCAAGTGGCAGAGTTCCAGCCTTGATCAAAAAAGCTAAGGGATAGTGACTAGGTTCTGAGTTGAAGCCTCATTACCAGCAATCAGTAGATAGATAGATAGATAGATAGATAGATAGATAGATAGATAGATAGATAGATAGATAGATAGATAGATAGATAGATAGATAGATAGATAGATAGATAGATTGATTGATTGATTGATTGATAGAGTGATAGATTGATTAATTGATTGACAACTGGTATTTCATATCTGTAATCTTAACTACTCAGGGGACTGGGAGTGAAGCAGGGATCATAGTGTGCAGCTAGACAAGGCAAGACAGTCCATAAGACACTTATCTCCAATTAACTATCAAAAAGCTGAAAGCAGAGCTGTGGCTCAAGAGATACAGAGATAACCTTGAGTACAAAAGCTGAAGGACAGTGTGCAGGTCCTGAGTTCAATTCCCAGGATGAGCATGCACACACTCATGTGTGCACACATACACACACATGCACACACACACACACTCACACACACACACACACACACACAGACATACACACACACACAAAGAGAGGAAGATATGGTAGTATGACCATAGGATGTGGGGTATAGAGGGGGGTGGCTGACTGTGAGCCGTGTTTTGTGTGTGGTGCTGGAGACAAAACTGGAGGAAGGGTCTCCTACAGGCCTAGAAATATGGAATTAAGTAACAGGATGGGCCAACAACCAAATCCAAGGGAGAACAGCAAATGGGGAGGAGACAGAATTCTCTATACAGTTCTAGATTGTGCTGCAAGGTCCTAGTGTGGTAGGCAGGTGAATGAAAGTTCTCTTCATGGCTTTCATCACTCTGGCTGTTAGTGGACCCCCCTCGGTGTGTGTATGCATTCAGGTCCTGGGTCTTGAATTCAGAGCCTGAGCACTGACCTTGAGCTGTTTATGCAAAAGGCTAGCATGCTACCTTTTTGAGGAACATCTGTAATTAAAGGGAAATGAGTGTCTCATAGCTCATGCCTGTAATCCTAGCTACTCAAGGAGCTAAGATCTGAGGATCATGGTTCAAAGCTAGCCCAAACAGGAAATTCCATGAGACTCTTATCTATAATTAACCACCTGAAAACCAGAAGTGTTGCTGTGGCTCCAAATGCTAGAGTGCTAGCCTTGTGCAAAAGAGTTCAGGAAAAGCACCTAGGTCCTGAGTTCAAGCCTCGGTACTGACTCCCCCCTACCCGCTGTAGTAACTCAAAAAAAGAAGTCTCACAAACTTTCATGCTCAGGTTGGCTTTGAACCATGATTTTCAGATTTCAGCCTCCTGAGTAGCTAAGTTTACATGTGTGAACCACTAGCATCTACCTCACTTGACTTTTCACTCAAGGATAGCCCTCTACCACTTGAGACACAGCTCCACTTCCAGTTTTTGTTTTTGAGTAACTGAACATAAGAGTCTGTTTGATTTTTCTTCCCAGGCTGACTTTATACCATCATTCTCTCATCTCAGCCTCCTGAGAAGTGAAAATTACAGGTGTGAGCAACGTGCACCTGGTTACAGCACTCTTCTTGTCCCTTTTTCAGGCCCACCAACATCCTTAGCTTCCTGCCCTGGCTTTTCACTCCCTTGTTATCATTGGTGTTGATTGTCACTCCCTCCTATTTTGACTGAGTCACTCAGTCTCTGGTCCCAGGAATCTACTGCAATGCTATTATGATGACTAGGGCAAACATATGGGAATAAGCCAGGGACAGACAGTATGGAATCTGAGCCTGCTTCCTCTTACATCTGCCAGAGTGTGAGTGATCTGATAAATGCCACTGCCCTCTTGGAGGCCTCCAAGGAGTTAGATGAATGCCCACTCACTGCAAGCATGCCATGTCCGGGGTACAGGGCACTAAGGCTCTTCCTGTATTCCACTGCCATCAGTGGGACTGTGAGAGGTCATGTCTCTCTTCTGAACCTTCATTTCCTCCATAGTTGACAGACATTGTCCTTAAACACTTGCATTCCAATCCCTTCTCCTGGATCTTTGTTAGAAATCTCATACTTATAATTTTTGGGCTTTGCTTTTGGCTAAGCTGATCTGTCTGTTCCCAGCCTGGAAATCACACCATTATAATCATCCTTACTTGGTAGAGAAGATAATGGTGACTAAAGGTTTGTGATGATGAAATGGGAAAATGTAGACCCAGTCTTCCCCCCACACACACCTTTTTAAAATTTTTATTGTGAAAATACTGTACAGAGGGGTTACAATTATATGGCCAAGATAATGAGTTCATTTCTTATCAAGCATCGTATCCTCGTCCTTTGTTTCCCCTTCCCATCCTTTCCCATTGTTCCCCGCCCCCCTACCCAATCCTCGCCTCCCCCTACCCCCCGTCTGCACCAAAGTTGTTGTAAAGTTTGTTTTCAACATAACGACTTGTACATCTCATTGGAGATTCAGTCTTTGAATGAGGAGTTTGTTAAACAATATTAAAAACAAGCCAGGCAGTGGTGGTTCCTGCCTGCCATTCAAGCAACTTAAGAGGTTGAGATCTAAAGACCATGGTTTGAAGTCAGCCTGGGCAAAAAAGCCTGGGCAAAAAAAAAAAAAAAACAGTTTTAAAAAGTCAGAAATGGAAGTGTGGCTTAAGTGGTAAACACCTGACTTGTGCATGAAAGCTAAGCAAGAGAGCAAGCCCTAGTATCACAGCACTCGTGCACGCATGCACACACACCTGCACACACGCACACACACACTCACACACACAATCAATAAAATGTGTTTTAAATAAACCAGTACTTGTAGACTGGTGAATCTATTATTTCAAATCCCTTGGCTAAGGCTTTGGCTTCATCAGCTTGAGTTCCCAGAATGAATAGCATCAACATTGAAGGTCCATAAAAAAGCCAAAGTAAGGACACCTAGTAGGAAAAGTTTTGTATCCCACCTGGAAGGTTGAAGACATAGACGATGAATAAGAAGTTTGAGATCTTGGTGGCTCATGCTCATAATCCTAGCTACTTGTGGGGCAGATATCTGAGGATCACTATTCAAAGCAAGTCTGGGCAGGAATGTCTGTGAGTTGCTTGCTTGCTTGCTTTCCTTTTTATTTTTTGCCAGTCTTGGGCCTTAAACTCTAGGCCTGGGCACTGTCCCTAAACATTTGCTCAAGGATTGCACTCAATCACTTGAGCCACAGTGCCACATCTGACTCTTTCTGTGATTAAATGGAAATAAAAAGCTCCCGAACTTTCCTGCTTTGACTGGCTTTAAACCCAGATTCTCAGATCTCTGCTTCCCAAGTAGCTAGGATTACAGGTGTGAGCCACCAGTGTAGGCTGTCTGTGAGACTCTTATATCAAGTTTACCACCAAGAAAGCTGAATGGGCGGGGGGGGGCTGTGGTTCGAGGGGTTGAGTGCTAGCATTAGGCAATAAAACCTCAAGGACAAGACCCAGACCTTGAGTTCAAGGCACAGGACCACACAAAATTAATAAAAAGAGAAGTAGCAAGGGGATAGTGGGAGGAGAGACTTATCATTCATCAAATACAAGAGTCTAGAAGCTGACAATGTGCTGACCCAAGTCACAAACAATTATCTATTTGAGGAAGCACAGTGACAACCAAGTAAATAAACAAATATATGAAGCAACCATAGAAAGATAAACAGTGCAGGTGAGAGGGCTTTAAAGGGGTCATTGTGAGTCAAGTGTTGGTAGCTCACACCTGTTATCCTAACTACTCAGGAGGCTGAGATTTGAGGATCCTGTTTCAAAGCCAGTGCAGGCTGTGAAGTCCATGAGAACTTTATCTTCAATAAACTACTCAAAAAAGCTGTAGCTCAAGTGGTAGAGTACTAGCCTTAAACTCAAGGACAGGGCCCAGGCCCTGAGTTCAAGCCCCAGTCCTCAGACTTCAGCTTCCTGAGTAGATAGGATTACATACGGGAGCCACCACATCCAGGCAACCTTTTATTATATATTATCACATTTAATGCCCAAGGCTGCCTAATAGGAGGGCTCAGTCTGAAAGTATCACCTCTGGTTCACTTTCAGTCAATGATCAGGTCTGTTTTTCCACTGAAAGTAGTCTTGTCTCTGGGAGGAGGATAAAATGCCAGAAGCCCCTTCCCTTGTTTGGTGCATCCTATATTGCAAAAGTGATGAAAGGGCATGAGATTAAAGCTGGGTTCGTAGGGCTGAGTCTCTATTGTGGGAAGCCTGGCCTGGTGTGTAGCTTTGATTAAAAAGTGAATCAGGGAAGATTAAAACAAAACAAAACAATACCTCAAATCCAATTTCCTTCAGAGTCCTCTAGGGAGCTAGTTGAAGAGAGGTGAAGGGGAGAGAGACTAAATAGTTTCCCTCCTTTTATGACTTCGTTTGCTATACTTTGTTCAAGCAGTAATTACTGAATACAATAGTTACAATGTACCTAGCAGGGGAAGGTCCTCAGTTTACTTTCCCATAGTGGAGAAGTATATGAGCTAAAATCTTCAGGTCTCAGCTTTACTTGGGCTGCGTGGCTCAGGGAGAGGGGGACCTTTTCTGCAAATTCTTCTGCCCAGAAAGAGCTCTAGTTTTCTGATTCTCAATAAACAGAAGCAGGTGCTGCTAAAGATAAGGATGGTATAGAATAGAATGTGACATAGGAGCTCACATCCTCCGGAGGGAGGCCCAAACTGAGAAAGAAATCAAAGAACTAGTGAGAAAATGAATATTTTAGGTCAGCAGGCAAGGGAAGGGGTTGATGAGGTTGAACTTCTGCTCCTGTTCCTGAGAAAATGGAGAGAACCACACAAAGGTTTATGTGTGTGTGTGTGTGTGTGTGTGTGTGTGTGTGTGTGTGTGTGTGTGTGTGTGTGTGTGTGTATGCATGCCAGTACGGGGGCTTTAACTCGGTCTCATGCCCTTGCTTGGCTTTTCCTGCAAGGCAGATCCTCTACCACTTGAGCCAAACCTCCACTTTGAGGGGTTTTTTTGCTAGTTTATTGGAGATAGGAGTCTGTCAGCTTTGTCTGCCCAATCTGGCTTTTACCAAGTATCCTTAGATCTCAGCCTCCTGAGTAGCTAGGGTTATAAGCAGAAGCTTTCAAGTATCCAGGTCCACACAAAGGTTTAGAGGAAGAAGTTTCTAGAGAAGGACAGAGCAAATTTGCAAAGGCCCTGCCTGATTTGCCAACTTCTTGGATATTTATTTAATTAGGAAAACAGCAAGATCAACATTTTGAGGAGAATAGCAAAAGGCGTAAGTCAGTCATACCATGTGGGCCTCGCAGGCTGTAAGGATACTTGTAGATTGTTAATATAAAGGAAAAGTGCTGGTGAGTCGCCACAGTTCACCTGGGGTTCTCATGAAAGGATGTTCACCTGGGTTTCTGATGAAAGGATGCCTCTGGCTACTCTGTTACAGCAGTGTGTTCAATATAAAAGAAGTATAATATCAGTCATCGTATCATTCATAGTAGTGGAAAGGTAGGAACAACCCAAATGTCCATGGATGAATAAACAAAATGTGATCTATGCATCCAATGAAATACTATTCAGTCTTAAAAAGGAATGACATTTGGACCCATGCTACAACATGAATGAATGTTTAAAATATTGTAAGTGAAATAAACCAGATATAAAAAATGACAATTTATGTTTCCACATCCATAGTTAAACAATAGTAAAAATAAATAAATAAAAGTCAAATTTGCTGGGTGCCTATGGCTCACATTTATAATACTAGTTACTCAGTGGGCTGAGAACTGAGGATGGAGGTTTGAAGCCAGGCTAGGCAGAAAAATCTCTGGGACTCAACCCAATTATACCAAAAAGCCAGAAGTAGAGGTGGGACTCAACAGTAGAATATCAGCCTTACACAAAAAAGTTCAACTTCCATTGGAGAATGAGTCGGCCAGTGCCGGTGAGAAAGAGCAAGCTTTCTGGGTGCAAAGACCTGCCTTTTCAACAGCACTGTGGCAGAGCAGAGCACACAAAGCCAGCACTAGGCTGACAAGGAAGGGCAGAGAAGACAAGAGAGGTTGGATTACTCTTTTATTGGCCAGCCCTGTGGGTTGACCTCAGGGCCTGGGTCCTGTTCCTGAGCCTCCATGTGCTTAAGGCTAGTGCTCTATCACTTGAGCCACAGCCCTGCTTAACACTTTCAAGGGTGTCCTGCCAGGCAGGCTTCAAACAGAGATTGATCCTCAGATCGTGGCCTCCTGAGTAGCTAGGCATATAGGCAGGAGCTACTACTTGCAGGTTTCATTAACTCTTGTGTGTCAACCCCAGGAATGTGCACTGGAGCCAAGGTGATACAAGCCTTCAGGGGAGCCCCAGACCCTGGGGGCTGAGCAAAGGTGGGGCTCCAGTACTATCTGCAGAGCCCAAGGAACTGGACTCCAGTGACCATAGCAGCAGAGGAGGCAGGGATCAAATCCTGGAGTGCACTCCAACTGCACCAAAATGCACCATGAGCACCAATGCCCAACGAGCAGGCAGCGGTGGAAGTGCTATAGAGTCGGAGTAGAATGGCGCCATAGCTGTCCTGTGTTTGGTTAATTGTTGCCGCTGCCACTACGTGGACATGCTGATGTACTGGAGGTCAGGTCTGGCTGTCGCCATATTGGCAAAATGGTGATTGTAGGGACTGGCATCTAATCTTCATGCTGGGGGAGGAAAACATGCCTCCCAGATGATGAGCATGCCCGGATTCCTGAAGGCAGGGGTGGGGACTTGGCTGATAGGTTATTGAACCTGTCAGTTCAATGCCTGGGAGTGGGAATTTCCTGTGGCTCTGCCCTCTGAGCCAATCAATGTAAGCCAGATGATGGGCGAGTCCGGATCCTTGGGGTGAGCCTTGGCTGATAGGTTATTGAACCTGTCATTCCAGTGCCTGGGACTGGGAATTTCTGATGGATCTTCCCTTGCGTCGATCTTTTTATAGGCCGGGACCAGACTAAGCGATATTAAATCTTGCCACGTGTGTCTCCTTAGTCGAGTCCTGCGTCCTGTCTCATCTCTGGTCATCATCCAGTCCTGCAACCTGTCTCATCTCTGGTCATCATGCCATCGTCATTCAGATCTCCATGGAAGCTGAATTGCCTTGTTGGTATCGTTTTTATTTCTTTCCTCTTTAGCCTGTTTTCAAGCTGTGTTATGTGTATTCAGGGGGCTGTGGGCTTTTTTGACAGTGGGCCACCTGCAGCCTGTTAACTGTGTAATAAAGACTCCAGTATTTCATATTCCAAAATGTGGCTTCAGGGATAGCTCACAACACAGCTAGTGCGGTGCTGGGCTGTCGGGCTCTGCAGGGGCTTTTTCAGGTGGTGGTACAGGTGGCCCTGGTCTTCCTGCCCAATGTGGGGCTGTGGGCTTTGGACCATGAGAGGCAGCTCAGTGGCACCCGTGGGGGTTAAGAAAAAGTGCTGGTTCTAGCGGCCGGGCAGGTGAGTGCCTCGGTCCGGTATGGCATGGAATGCTGCTCCCCCCTCCTCCAAATACTTTTCTGCTACCCCTTCTTGCTCTTTCTCCTCCTGTCGGAGTCCTCAGAGGCAGCAGGGGGAACATCTGTGCTTTTTCCCGCTTTTTTTCCCAGATAGGGCAAATTGAGGTTCCAAGGATGGAAATGTGTCCACTCAATTGAGTCAGAATTAGAACCCAGAGCACTTGGTGCCACAGTCTGGGCTCTTATTTCAAAATTCCATGCTTTACAGTCAGTCCTTTTTTCTGTTGCCCTCTCCCATCCCCTGACCTCATCAAGTGTTCTCTTTCTGGGGAGAACCCTGTCCACATATGCCTGTATCCCAGGGTGTGATGTCTTCTGTAGGAGTTGTTCCCTCCTCATATCTGCTCTCCTCCCTCATCTCCCCCCCCCCACCTCACCTGATCCAGTTGTTTCTGCTCAGGTCAGTCCCTTTTGCATTTTACCATTTGCACAGCGGCCCAGTGGGCCTCCCTGCTCCCCTCTCCCTATTTGGCTTTTCCCCATACCTATTTTTTACTCAGGTCCTGTGGATTCCTTGGGGAGTGAGTGCAGAGATCCTCTTGGAGCTTCAGGTGCCTTGGATAGAATGAAAGGTGAGTTTCTGGTTCTTGAGGAACTTGCCACCTTTGACTCACCAGGAGTATGGAGGTTTCCTGGTGGAAGGATCCCCCAAATGCGCAATTCCTTGATGGTAGATTGCTACATGCCTTCCTCCTCTTCTCTGAATTGACAGGACTTGGTATTTTTTGCATTCCAAACTGTGATCATATTTGTTTCTGCCTTTTTGGAATTTAATCATGTACCTGCACCTGTGTACATGCATTTAGGCTAAATTTGCATTTTGTGTGTGTGTGTGTGTTTGTGTGTGTGTGTGTGTGCGTGCGTGTGCATGTGCGTGTGTTTGTGTGTTCAGATCCTGAGTCTTGAACTCAGGGCTTGGGTGTTCTCCTTTAGTATTTTTCACTCATGGCCCATGCTCTACCTCCTGATCCACAGCTCCACTTCTGGCTTTTTGGTGGTTCATTGGAGATAAGTCCTACAGATTTCACTGCTTGGGCTGGCTTAGAACAAGGACTCTCATTTCAGCCTCCTGAGTAGCTAGGATGACATGTGTGAAGCATTGGCACCTGGCTTTGACTGCTCCGTCACATCATTCCAACTCCCTTATCTCCTAGCTAGTCTATGGATACTTAAATTGCTTCATATAGTGGGACATTTCAGATTTGCTTATGGGATTTTTCCTGGTCCCATAGGAAGTGGATAATTTGTGTATCTGACTTGACTGACTGTTGGCTGGCCTCAAAGGAAGATGCTTTTCCTTTCTCCTCAGTCTCTCACTGGTCTCTGGCCATTCTGGTGTGTTGCATACAGAGGGCTCTTTGCCACAGGGCTAATCAAATGGAGCTTATCAAATGTTCTAGTTAATACTTTGAGGTTAACTTGGCAGCTAGAAGTATGTCCTGTAGCAGCTAATTGCCCTTGACAATGTTTGAATTGTGTGAATGAGTTGTGTGTTCTCTGTATTTTGCATATGCTGGAATCTCTGCATTTCATACATGTGTCAGAGTCAGAAAGACAAAGACTTAAGTGAAACTGTTGTTTCCTAACAACCACAATGGAACTGGGAATGGAGGTATCCTCTGTAGCATGTGCAGTGAAATGGGGAAAGGAGGTGAGCCACAGATAACCTAGCCCAGATCTCTCTTTGAGACCTCTCCTCTTTCCCAAATTCATGTAAGAACTGGAGGAAAGCTGGTAACCAGGGCTCCTAACACTAATCCAGGACCCACAGGCAGGGTTAAGCTCTCCTCGGCAAGTGATGATAAGCAGGCTGGCAGAAGGGGAGGTTCAGGAGCCTCTAGAGAAGCTCACCCCCACTTCAGGGTGATGGGTCCTAGATATGAGCCTAGCTCCAGCGTATCTCAGTGGGCCCTGGCATTATGGATTACCAGAGTGCTAGTTAATAAAGTAATATAGTTAGTTACCTTGGCACCAGTAGCTCATGCCTGCAATCCTAGCTACTCAGGAGTCTGAGAGCTGAGCTCATGATTCAAAGACAGCCTGGGCAGAAAAGTCTGTGAAGCTTTCCTCTCCACATAACTACCAAAAAGCCACAAAGTGGATCTGCGGCTCAAATGATAGGAGCACAGAAGCTCAGGGACAAGATCCAGGCCCAGAGTTTAAGCACTAGGACCAGTCCCCAAAATAAAACAAAGAAAACTGAAACACAAAGATACTCTTGTTGACTTTCAGAGTACTATGCTATGACTGGCAGTTCTAGGCACTAGTAGGACTCTCATTCCAGAAACCTATAAGGAAACTGGTGTTCTGTGGGGCTTGAAATTGTTTGAGATCCCCATCACTAGCTAGATTAACATTGACCTGCCTGGAATTGTGCCCAAGTTTATCTAATTATTGGGCATGTACAACCTTTTAACTTTCATTCCCTTGGAAGTGAGCCACAGCTCAAGTAGTAGAGCATCACCCTAGAGAGAAAAGGTTATGAGATAGCACGCAAACCTAGACTTCAAGCTCCAGCACTGGCACAAACAAACGCACTCTCTTTTCCACCTATATGAGCCATGGAGAGACTGGTGTTGGAGTGAATGCAGTGTGTGCTCTTTTGCTTACTAACTGGTAGGTCTTTGTGTTGAAAGATTAAAAATTGAGCATTACCAGCTAACTGCTGATTCTGCTTCTGTAAACTTGCTTATGCTAGCATTGACCCTTCCCTTCCCAGAAATGAGTTAAGAAGTTTCAGGGACCAGATGCCGGCCCCAGGACAAGGTCAGTGGTCGTAGATAAAAAAAACAGACAGTACATGTTCCTCAGTTCCCATTTAGAAATTCCCCAGACAGGACTTTGAGATAAGGACCACCTGGCAAGACCACAAGCTAATCCAAATGTCAACCAATTACAAGTCTGTAACTATGTGAACTCCCCTCACCCTTATTGTCCAAAGTAACCACCCCCCTTGAGTCCCCCGCGCCAATCATTTTACAAAGAGTGTTACAAAATTTCCCGCGTGGCAAAGTGATTGTTGGAGTATATGATGACCATTAAATGGACCAATCATGGGATGCTTTGTGTTATGCGTTAATCTTGTGGGTTTTGCCTTTAAAAGGGCTTGTAACTGATGTTCGGGGCTCCTTGACCACCCGGGGCAGGGAGTCTGTTTGCGCAAACGTCAAATAAACTCCTCTTGCTTATTGCATCTCCAGGCCTGGAGTCTGAGTTTCTGGGGCGCCCTCCCATTGACGAAATTATCCTAGCGGAATAGGGTCTTTCAGTGTACTTTTTAGTGCTAGCTGTGGCTTGAAATCATGGCCTAGTACTATAAACTGAGCTTTTTTGCTCAGTTCTACCACTTGAGCCACAGCTCTAATTCTAGGTTTTTAGGTGGCTCATTGGAGATGTTTCATGAACTTTCTTGCCCAGACTGGTTTAAACAATGATTTTCAGATGTCAGCCTTCTAAATAGCTAGGATAACAGCTGTGGGCCTCCAGCACCTGACTTAGCTGAGCTAAAATGCAAAGTGCCTGGGGGCAGCCCAAGAGACTTGAATTTAATTGGTCAGGTTGGGGCTGGCACTATGCTGTGTGTGTGTCTCTACGGCTTGTGCAGTTGCCTAAACTCAGGACCTCATATTCTTTTTTGTTGTTGTTGGTCCTAGGGCTTGAACTCAAAGCTAGGGAAATATCTCTGAGATTATTTTTCTCAAGGCTACCACTGACTCACAGCTCTATTTCCAGCTTTTTCTGAGTAATTTACTGAAGATAGAATCTCATGGAGTTTTGTGCCCAGGCTGGCTTTGAACTATGATCCTCAGCATCCTGAGTAGCAGCAGGAAGAGTTACAGGTATGAGTCAACAGCACCCAGCTCATATTTGAAAAGATGGATGAGGTAGCGATTATCTTTAAGGCTTGCTTCTGGGTTTTGTGTACTACTTCTTGTTCTTGTTGTTGTTGTCATGTCAGAGGTGGGGGTGGAACTCAGGGCCTTGTACTTCTCAGGACAGTGCTTTTCCTAGAGCTAAATCCCCAGCCCCACCTCATATTTTTTATTGTTTTTTTCCCCCTCACAATTGGTGCTCTACGAGATTAGCCCCATCTCTACTTCTGGTTTATGTGTTTTGATTTTTTTTCTTGTAAATTGGAGATAAGAGTGTCAGGCTTGCTTGTCCAGGCTGGCTTTGAACTGCAATCCTCTCATCTCAACCTCAGGAAGTAGAATGGTGGGTTTCCAGAGGCTGGAAAAGGGATGGGTGGGTGCTGCTAATTAATAGATACCCAATTTCAGTTTGGGTACTGAGAAAGTTCTAGAAGTTGATATCAGTGAAGTTGCTTGAAATATGACTGTACTTAAAGCAACTGAAGTGTATTTGTATACTTGGTTCTTATAGAATGTTTTATGCTATACTTATTTTCACACAATGAGAGAATAATTAACATTGCAGCCAGAGAGGGGCTGGACAAGAAAGGTTGGCAGGAGGTGAGGCCCTGCTAAATTTCACTCGTTCATTTTCTCACCACCAAATATCTGTTGTTGGACCATTTGTGCTGGGCCTGTGCCAAGTTGAAACGAAGGTAGTGGGTGGTTGCTTAGATCTGGCTCACTATTACTTGAGCCACAATTATACTTCTGGCTTTTTTTTGGTCGGTGGTGGGGCTTGAACTCTGGGGTTGGACATTGTCCCTAAGCTCTTCAGATCAAGGCGAGCACTCTACCACTTGAGCCACAGTGTCACTTCCGGTTTTTTTAGTGGTTTATTGGAGATAAGAGTCTGGTTTTCTAGTGTTTTATTGGAGATAAGAGACTGGGTCTTTCCTGCCCGGGCTAGCTTTGAACCTCGATCCTCAGATCTCAGCCTCCTGAGTAGCTGGGATTATACGCGGGAGCCATGGCACCCAGCATATTTCTGGCTTTTTGCAGGTTAATTGGAGATAAATCTCTCAAATTTAGCTGCCTAGGCTGGCTATGAACTTAATAGACTATCTTAAACTCATGAGTGGAACCTGCTCTTTTGTTGTTGTTTTTGGTTATCAGGCTTTAACTCAGTGCCTGGGCACTGACCCTGAACTCTTCGGCTTAATGCTAGTGCTCTACCACTTCGAACCACTGCAATACTTTTGGTTTTCTGGTGATTAATTGGAGATAAGAGTCTCACAGACTTTCCTGCTCGTTAGCCTTGAACCTCAATCCTCTGATCTCAGCCTCCTGAGTAGTTAGGATTAAAGGCAAGAACCCCTTCACCTTATTGGAAACCTGCTCTTCTATGAGGGAAGGGGCTCTGATTATCTCTATTTTACAGATGTAGAAACAGGCAAAAAAATTAAAATGAAATGACTTGTCTATGATGTCTCAAGTTAGTAAATGGCAGAGCTGGGGCTTTTATCTTTTATCTTTCCAATTGCAAAGCACACCCTCAAATAATACTCCATTTGTGTGTGGCCTTTGTCATCCCATTATATTCCGGTACCAAGGAATCAACAACACTCACAGGTGTGATTAAGTACATGGCTCTGTCTGGTGAGGAGAGTGCCTCGGTTCGAGTCTCATGTTCACTACTGAATTTGGATTGAGATATTTGTATGACCAAGATTCAAGTTTTGTAATCTTGACCCTGGCCAATCATTTGTTCTGGGTTCCAGTGGCCAGGTGTGTAAGACTAGGATAATTTATTACCAAGTTCACCCATTAAAGTTAGCTTTATATTTCATTTGAGTGAAGATGGCAACCTTGGGCTGAGTGTCTCATTCAGTGGTATTCTGGACATTTTTAGCATGGTGGGAAGGAGGAGGGAGGTGAGGGCAGAGGAAGAAGAACCAAGAGGAAGATGTAGAGGTAGAGGTGGAAGTTGGCCAGGTATCAATGACTGGAGCCTGTAATCCTAGTTAGTCAGGAGGTAACATCTGAAGATGATAGTTCAAGGCAACCAGGGCAAGAAAGTCTGTAATTTTTTTTTTGTCGGTGGAGGGGCTTGAATTCTGTTCTTTGGCACTGTCCCTGTGCTCTTCAGCTCAAGGAGTGTACTCTAAGGCGAGTGCTCTACTGCTTTATCCACAGTGACACTTCCAGTTTTCTAGTGCTTTATTGGAGATAAGAGTCTCACAGACTTTCCTGACCAGGCTGGCTTTGAACCACGATCCTCAAGTCTCCACCTCCTGAGTAGCTAGGATTACAGGTGTGAGCCACCAGCACCCAGCAAGATTTTTATCTCAAATAAACTACTCAGAAAAGACTGGAAGTGGAACTGTGGCTCAAGTGGTAAAGCACTAGCCTTGATTGAACACAAAGAGGCTCACGGACAGTGCTCAGGCCCTGAGTTAAAGCCCCAGGACTAGTGAAAAAATAAAACAAGAGATGAAGTAGAAGAGAAAGATAGGGCTTTGTGTTAGTAATATAGTTTGTTTTTGTTGCTATAACAAATTACTTGCCCAAAATAACCTAAGGGAAAAAGGATTTATTTTGCTTCGTGTCACAGATTTCAGGCAATCATGGCAAGAGAGATTTCTAGTTTAGTTAAACTGATGTCCACACACACACACACACACACACACACACACACACACACAAACACACACACACACACACACACACACACCACACACAGGCTTGATTTACTCTTCAGCTGGATGCATCTAAACCCAACAAACACACACACACACACACACACACACACACTCACACACACAGGCTTGCTTTACTCATCAGGTAGATGCATCTAAACCCAACCCAACACACACACACACACACACACACACACACACACACACACACACACACACACACACATATACACACAGGCTTGCTTTACTCATCAGCTGGATGCATCTAAACCCAATCGATCTCAGTTAAGTTCATCCTCAAGATTTAGCCATCACAGATGTCAGTTTCACTTGCCTCCAGATTTACCTTACTTGTTCTCTCACAACTCACCTATAATTTATCATTATTGGGTTTTGTTTTGTTTTGTCAGTTATGGGGCTTGAACTCTGGGCCTGGGCTCTGTCCCTGAGCTCTTCAGCTTAAGGCTAGTGCTCTACCACCTGAGCCACAGCACCACTTCCAGTTTTCTGAGTCATTCATTAGAGATAGGAGTTTCTCAGATTTTCCTTCCCATGCTGGCTTTGAACTGTGATCCTCATATCTCAGCCTCCTGAGTAGCTAGGATTACAGGCATGGGCCACCAGTGCCCAGCTTCATTGTTGGTTTTTTTTAATCAATCTTCAACTATTTTGTGTGTATATGTATGATATGTATGCACCTGTATGCATGTGTACACATGCTGATACTGTGGCTGGAGCTCAGCCTCTGTGAGCTCTCCCTTATCTTTTGTGTTCAAGATAAGGCTGATGCTAACACTTGAGCAGTGCCTCCATTTGGGTTTTTTTAGGCCAGGATCTAGTGGCTCACACTGTAATCCTAGCTACTCTGGAGGCTGATATCTGATGATTGAGGTTCAAAGCCAGCCAGAGCAGGGCTGTTATCTCCAATTAGCAACCTACTGTGATTTAAAATGGTACAGCACTTGCCCTGAGGAATAGGAGCACAGGTGAAGCAACCAGGCCCTGAGTTCAAACTCCACAAACAACAAAAACGAACTGAAAAGTCTCATGAACTTTCTTACCTGACCTGAGCTGACTTTGAAACATGATCCTAAGATCTCAGGCTCTTGAAAAGCTGGGATTACAGGTGTGTGTGAGCCACTGACACCCAGCTTTAGACTCTGAGATAATGGATGTTCGTAAAATTGCCAGAACCTTTTGCCATGAATGGAGCCTGCAAGATGCAGAACAGGGTCAAAGCTGGATGTAGAGTGGCTCTGCCCAATGGAAAGGGCAGAACTGAGCATCTCTGCAAGCTGAGTGGCTTAGACAACAGTTTTTAACCCTCCCCTGGGGTCCACATCAGTCAGGCCTTGGAACCTTTCAGAACAGCTCTGTAAGTTACAGGGGACAGATGTTGTATATGGAGTTATTCAGTCAACTAATCTAGTAAACAGGATCAGCAGGACCTAGATGGATTTATGAACTTCCAGAGGGCCTTTCACAGAAGGAGATGTGCCTGCTTGTGGTTCTTCTGCTCACCACTGGCCAACCTTGAACTCAGTATCTGAACACTGTTCCTGGGTTCTTTTGCTCAAGACTGCTACTCTACCATGAGAGCCATAGCTCCATTTCTGGTTTTCTGCTGGTTAATTGAAGATAAAAGTCTCATGGCCTTTCATGCCCAGGTTCTCGTTGAATTTTAATCTTCAGATCTCAGCTTACTAGGTAGCTAGGATCAAGGTATGAGTTACCAGCCCCACGCCCAAGTTTTTTGAGCCCAAGTTTTTCTGTTTGTAGAATAGTGGTGTTCTGAGTACATTTTGTAATATTGTTATTTTGTGTTTCTGTGTGTCATTTTCCCTCACTTACTTACTGTGTCCAGAATTCTTGCATTAGCTAGGCACCAGTTGCTCATGCCTGTAATCCTCACTACTCAGGAGGCTGATATCTGAGGATCAGTTCAAAGCCAGCCTGGGCAGGAAAGTCCCTGTGAGACTCTTAGTTCAAATGAACCACTGAATAACTGGAAGTGGAGCTTTGGTTCAAGTGGTAGAGTGCTAGCCTTGAGAACAAAAACTCATGGATAGCACCCAGATCAAGAGTTTAAGCCCCAGGAGCAGAAAAAAAAATTCTTGCATTGTGCACAAGTGACATACATACCACTAATCCCAATACTCAGAGGATTGAGTGTGATTAAGATTCCTTCTTAGCCAGGTACCAGTGGTTCACATCTATAATCCTAGCTACTCAGGCAGCCGAGATCTGATAATCAGGGTTTAAAGTCAGTTTGGGCAGGAAAGGCTGTGAGGCCCCTATCTTCAGTTAACCACTTTTTGAAAAGCCAGAAGTGGAGATGTCACTCAAGTGGTAGATCACTAGCCTTAAACAAAAGATCAAGGAGTGGGCCTAGGACTTGAGTTCAAGACCCAAAATTGGCACACACACACACACACACACACACACACACACACACACACACACACACACACACACACACAATTTTTTCCTATGGTCTCTCTGTTCTCTTTGGCCTCTGCATGCAGGCCATGAAGCATGGCTGGTGTAGATTCAGATCCACTGCCCTCTTGGTGGGTGCCAATGATGCCCATTGAGCAACTCCCTCTGACCCTTTTACTATTTCCATGGTTCCTCAGCCAGCTGTTGACTCTGCTCCTCAGCACTCAACACCTGTAGCTTTCTTCAGAGGAGAAAGCAAGCTAGTGGGATGGCCAAATGGATTAGGGCAGCAGGAGGAGATTGCTCACTGCAACTCAAGGCTCTCCAAGTTCAGGCTTTCACAGAACCCCATATCACCCCGTTATTTAGCCTCCTGTTCTTCTGCTTCTGATCCCCTGGAACATCATACACCTTACATATAATCATTTCATGGACTCCCTGGAAACCTTGAGGAAGCATCACTTCTTCATTGCTGTCTATTCTTCCTCTCTGTCCACACGCTGTCTTTACTGACTGAGTCTATCCCTCTTCCCCAGCATTCCTTCAGTCTCCATGTAAGTGCATTGAAGGGACATGGGCACGTAAATGAGAGTCCCTGTCTGCCAGACCATTGTGTGTGTGTGTGTGTGTGTGTGTGTGTGTGTGTGTGTGTGTGTGTGTGTGTGTGTGTGTGTGATTGTGATTCCTAGGGTTTGCACTCAAATCTGGGTAATGCCCCTGAACATTGTTGTTCAAGATTGTGCTCTACCACTTGAACCACAGCTCCATGTCCAAGATTTTTGGTAGTTAATTGTAGATAAGATTCAACTTGCTTTCCTTCCCAGGCTGTCTTTGAACCATGATCCATAGATCTCAGCCTCCTGATTTAGCTAGATTTACATGCATGAGCCACCAGTGCCTGTCCCTAAGCCTTTTTAAATTACCTTCAAGGTCATTGAAAGCCCAAGAATTCTTCAGACAATCTGACCAACTCTCCCAGGAATCATAACTGTCCTTGATTCTCTGCCCTCATAAGGGTGCTCTCAGTATTTGGATACAAGGAAATGTGCCATTTGACAATCATCATTAAAACAGTATAACACAAAAAAATTGTGTTGTATACATGTTTCCTCTATAAGTTTAGGTGAAAAATACTGAGTTACAATATTCGTGTTCTTCATGGTGTTTAAATTATATAAATGAATGTGTTAGAATACAAATGCTCAGTGGAGTCCTAATATATCTTTGCATTAATAGAATAATAGATCATACATCTCTAAGTGTATTTGAGTAATAGGTAGTTTTAGTGAAGATGTGACTTTTTGATCCAGCTTCAGTAACATGTTCATAAATCACATAAAAATGGCTATTAGGTTTAGCATATTATAAAATCTGACATTCTTTTTTTTTGTATTTGGGTCTGGTCGTGGGGCCTGAACTCTGGGCCTAGGCACTGTCCCTCAGCACTTCATCTCAAAGCTAGCACTCTACCACTTGAGCCACAGTGCCACGTCTGGCTTTTTGCTTATGTGGTGCTGAGGAACCGAACTCAGGTCCTCAGGCATTCAAGGCAAGCACTCTACCACTGAGCCACCTTCCCAGCCCTAAAATCTGACATTCTGTCTATATTAAGTGCAGATTTGCTTCAGCTTGTTTCTAGTTTTTCTGATGTGAGAAAAAGTAATCACACTGTTACATGATTCAATTACCCAGAGGAGGTGACATCTCATGGAAGGTGAAGGTTCCCTAGCAATTTGTCAGAGATCCCATCCTCATGAGTAACACTGAACTATCTTAATGAAGTCTTAAAGGAGTTGCTGAAACAGTGTGGTCACACACACCTTTGAATGTTTTAGAAGACTGAGTAAGCAATATGTACTTAAATTACTCTTCATACATTATTGGACTGTTTCATGGTCGTTTTTTTACTTGAAACTTAGGCTGTATGTGATGATATATGGTCAATGATTTTTCTAGAAATCCCTCTTTTTTTTTCTAAGGTGTCCTCACAAGATTCCCCCACCCCACACACTATTTTCTGTTTTAGTCTTTGTTTTCTGCTCTCTAGCTTTGTTCATTTGTATTTTTCTTTATGTATCTATTTTTCTCTGTGTATTCTTTCCCAGCCTGTCTTCCCTCCATCTGTCTCTCACTTTTTACTTTTCTTCAAATGCTCTGTCTGGGATCTAGTTTTTCTTACAAATTTTCTTTTGCTGGAGTGGCTCTTAGAATTGGAATTTTTCTTACACATTGTATGATTGTTGATTTTGCCGTATTCCATTTGAAGGCAGGTCTTGCTATGTAGTCCAGCTTGCTCTTGAAATTTTATGTAGCCTAGCCTACGTCGGCTGGTAATCCCAAATTCAGGGAGTATAGGTCTATTCCATCCTTTTTGGTTACATTAACCACTAAATATGGCCACATTCTTTTATGGTCATGCCTTCCATCCATCTACAGCATTTTTCACCTTCCATATATGAGGCTGTAAAATCATTAAATACACAGCTCCTACCAGTCTTTAGAACATTATAATTACTGGGTCTATGAGTTTGTTGATCCTTGGAAGCGCAGTAAGGGAAACCATACCATGGCTGATACTTGATGCCTGGTGTATTTTATTTAGCTTAATTGTATTCAAGATATATCCCTGCTGTAAAATGTATTAAAGCTTTCTTCCTGTTAAACACATTTATCTATTCTTTCCAGGCTTCTGTCTTTTGGTTATTGTGAGTAGTTGTTGTGTAGTGATTGTCCAAATAGTTGTTCTAGTCCCTGTTTACTTCCATTGGTATAAATCTAGAAATAGAAGTGCTAGGCCATATTCCTTTGTAATTCTATATTTAGTTCTTTTAGAAGTCTCCATACCATCGTTGATTGTTTTAAATTGCTGCCAGAAATGCATCAAAATTCACTTTGTTGTCATATCTTTCCCAAGAGTTGTTAGACTTTAGAAACTTTTTTGTTGTTTTTGTTTAAAAGTATGTATGAGGACTGGGAAGTGGTTCAGTGGTAGAGCCCTTGGCTTGCATGCATGAGGCCCTAGGTTCGATTCCTCAGCACCACATAAGCAAAAAGAAAAAAAGACTAAAGTGGTGATGTGGTTCAAGTGGTGGAGCGCTAGCCTTGAGCTGAAGAGCAGAGGGACAGCAACCAGGCCCAGAGTTCAGGCCCCACGACCGAACCACCCCCCCAAAAAAAAGTATGTATTAAATAATTTCATTTTGATTTGAAGTTTTCTAGTAACTATTGACATTGAACTTTTTTAAATTTAATGAGCTACCTGTATATATTCTATTTAGAAAACTCTCTTCAGTTTTTTCCATTTTGAAATTAGATTTTGTGCCATGGGAGGGGTTAGTTATAGAAATTTGGTTTTTTTTGTTGTTGTTGTTGTTGTTTTGTTTTTTTAATGAACTCTGGGCCTGAGCATTCTCCCTCAGCTCTTCAGCTCAATGCTAGCACTCTACCACTTGAGGCACAGCGCCATTCCTGGCTTTTTCTGCTTATATGGTGTTCAGGAATCAAACCCAGGGCCTCATGCATGCAACGCAAGCACGCTAACACTGAGCCACCTTCCCAGCCTTGTTTTATATTTTTAATTCACTGTGGTTAGTAATCTATTTAGGGATATATACAAGTATTTTCTCTAATACCATGCTTTCTCTTCCTTGTTGATCACGCCTTCTGATATACAATGTTTTAATTATATGCACTAAATTTGATTTGGTTTAATATCAAACACTTTTGGTGTCCTATCAAAGGAGTCACTGTCAAGTCTAATGTCATGAAGCTTTCCTCTCTTGTCTCTTCTTTTCCTACTTTCCCTTCCCTTCTTTTTCCCTTGTTTTCCACTACTGTCTTGTCAGCTCTCCTTTTCTCTGCCCCTTTTCTCTCCTCTCCCCGCTCCACTCATTTTCATTTCTCTTTATGTCTGAGGACTGTGTTGCCACAATTAGTGTCAAAGTCCCGACCATGCTTTCTTGTGCTAGTAGTAGATCTTGAATTCAGTCAGTCAGCTTCCTCAGTCACTGTTGACACTTTGATGTAAGCCATGCCTCCAACCTGTTACTAGCTACTTAATTTGAGTTGTCCACCAAGGCTGCTTCCAGACCTCAGCCTCCTTAGTAACTAGGACACATTCTTGCTCCTGAAGCACATGTTTTGTTTTTCATACCAGAACGTACTGTTACTGGTTTATATGGAATTCATATTCAACCTCCACTCCAAAATTTCAAATTAATTTGAGTTGTCTACCATGCTGGGTTCCAGACCTCAGCCTCCTTGAGTAGCTAGGGTCTGATAACAATCTTGAGCTAGAGCACTTATTTTGATTTGCTTTTTTCTTACCTGAACATTTAACACTAACAGTTAATTTGATACTAAAACAAGATTACTGGTTTATGTAGAACTAATATTCAACCTCAATTCCAGTATTTCACATTTCAAATTAAGTGTTATATTTCTAATAGTTGTACCTATTCTAACTGGTACATTATCTTCACTAAGCAAACAGTTTAGGCTAGCACAACTACATGGAAGAATCTACATTTTCTGAAGACTTCCTCTATCCTCTACCCAATGGATTATCTATTGAAGGTTATTTTCTTTCAACACTTTACACATATTTTTCCTTTTTGTGTGCTAGTCAACATTCACCACTGGTATTGTCATGCATGGCTGGATTGGCGGGATGATTGTTGGCAATTCTTCCTTTGTAATGAGGTTCAAAGTACAAATCAAAAGTCTTTCCATTTAGCCTCTGCAAAACAAATTAGTACATATTTCATTCCAACTTTTAAAATACCCTTCTAGAGTTTTTAGGTCACATCACTTTTTATCCTTTTTATCCTCTGTTTTGCTTGTGGTGGTCATATTTCACAATTTTTGTCATTTTTAATGTTCCAGAAGCCCCTTGCCCTTTGCCTCCATCCTTCAATAAAGGCCTAATAAAATGCAATTGTAGTCAAGAAATATTTTATTCCTCTGTCACCTAAATTTCTTATTGTAGGAGGTATGCAATGTTCACCAAAGTTCATGTAGCGGTTCTTACAGAGGAAGGAAGTATCAGGGTATCTATGACCACATTTCAATCATTACAATTTCTTCAGACTGGGGAAGCACCAGCTGCTGCATGGGGAGGAGGCTGCCGCTGAGGCCACTGCTCCACTGGCCCGTGGCTGCTTTGTGCCTGTGTCTGGGAAAGCCAGTGTAAGATGAAGATTGTCTTTCCCCAGCCATTTGGATAATCAAGAGTTTGGGACAGATCCTTTGAAAGTGAGGAGCCAGGTGAAAAGCACAGGCTATGGTGCTGAAATGGATTAATAAGGAACAATTTTCTGTCATATTCTTTTATGTAAGACAGCCCATATCATGGAAGTGTTTTTTTAACAATTTATTTTCCTACAGACTACCCCATCAAACCACCTGAGGTTGTGTTTACAACAAGAATTTATCATCCAAATATTAACAATAATGAGAGTATGTGTCTTGATATTCTAAGGTCACAGTGGTCTCCTGCTTTAACTATTTCTAACGTTCATTTATCCATTTATTCACTGCTATGTGATCTGAACCTAGATGACCTCCTAGAGCCAGAGATTGCATGGACAATAAAACAGACAGAAACAAGTGCAACAGAGTATCTTGGGAATAGAATCAAAAGTATGTCATGTGATGCTACCTTAAAGTCAGAATAACCTGTATTATAGCTGAAATGAACTTGAAATTACTGTTCCTTTTTTGATTTCTTGTCTGGCTGCTCCCCTATCAGACCTCATCTTTTCTTTTAAATTTTATTTTTTCCTTACCTCCCTCTCCTTTCATTTACATTCTCATCTGAGAAAACTTAGGTTCTTCCAGATTTGGACAATAACTGCTTTTAGAAACTGTAGTTACAAGAAAGCAGTTGCCCAAGACGCATTTTTTTTAAGTTCAGCATTTGTATTATGCAGCCAGTATGTGCCCTTTTTTTTTGTCAGTCATGGGGCTTGAAATCTGGGCCTGAGTGCTGTCCCTCAGCTCTCCAGCTCAAGGTTAGCATTCTACCACTTGAGCTACAGCACCACTTCCTATGTTCACTCTCAACCTGATTATGAAACCAAACCATTCCTCACTATTTTAACATGATGAAGAAGCCATTTGAGGGGACGGGATCTGGATTCTCACCTGTCACATCAAAGGAAACAACATTTTAGCAGCATCCATTCTTGATGAAGCCTTCCACTGTTAGAGATTTGAGGTTACATGTACTTTATGCTCCTAAATGATGTGGCTGGAGAATTGGTATTGAATTTATATTATCAGCAGAACAGAAAATGTGGTGTATTTTATACAGGTCAATAAAGGAGTGAGCTGTTCTGCTCTAGAAAATGGAAATTAGAAGTCAAACACCTTTTGTATTTCAAAATAGGGTATCAAACATTTGTAATTTTCAGTTAAATTGTTAGGAGACAGAGCTATTAGTTAATCTGTCTTCCAATACACTGCTTAATATAGCACTGAATAAATGATGCAAGTTGTTACTAGGTAAGTGATGGATAGCTATGCTAGTACTTGATTTATTTTTCTACAATAAAGTTTCATAAACCAGAGTTAGCTGCCTGAATTAATCAGTATGGGGAATATATTTTCTAAATGGGAAGCTGTTTTTTATTATTTTTCATGTGCATCCCCTAACTAAAACTTCTCTGCATCATGTGCATTTGAAGCTGGAGTGGGAGGGGAAAACGGAGTAATAGTGGGTTACAGTTTACAAAATAAAGTACTGTTATTGTGGGAGTTGCAATGAGGCTGTGTTGAATATAACCATATTGGGCATCCATGGGTTTGTTCAACCATTTACATTAATGAGCATTAAATGCAGCAGATATCATTTCAGATGACTTAACTAGATAGGTAGGAAGAAATAAGAAGTACTCCAGACCTGCTCTCCTGATAAGTAAAATAGATCATCAGTGCTGGAAGACATAACCTGGGATTCAGAACTGCAGCTTTTAGTCGAGAAAGGATGGTTATTTGGCTGATGGGCTGAAGAATCTTTGTTCTTCCGTGGTTCTGATAGGCAGGAATATCAGAAAAGGAATTTTTAAAAGACTTTGATCCACTGTGAAGACAAAATTTAAAATTCCCATAGATACCTCATAATTCTTAGTGAGAAGTTCAAACCTAAGAGATGTAGGTATAAAATCTTACTGCTAGGAACAGTTCATGCTTACATGATTGGCACAGTGATATGTAAGAAATATTATGGTTTCTCAGAATAGAAAATATTTTTGTTCCTCACCTAATGGTTGAGAATCAATACAACAAAATATATAAATTATTTCAAGGAAATAAAAAACAAATATTTCCTTATGACCAAACAAAATAAAAATTGAGAAAAACAATCCAAAGAATACTAAAGGGTATACTTTGTACACAGCTTACTATTTTGACAGTACATAGCTAAGTAATTTTAGGAAATATTTCCTCTGTTATAAAAAGAAGAAAACTGAAACACAGACATTCTTTTCCATTGTACAACATCAGTATTACTTTCTTAATTAAGACATTATGGAGAAAAGCATATATTTATCAACAATCCATTCCTACTTTGATATTTTAAAATATTTAATAATTAGAATGAGAAAAAATATCTTTACAGTATGGAATCTTTGGATCTCATTTGTGTTTTGTCTTTTTTTTCTGTGACTTACTTTAGATATCTGCGAAATGAATAAGATGTGCCAGCAAAATCCAGATGACAGTCCATGTGAAGTCTCAGTCACGAATATTAATACAGTGGAGGAAAGACTGAGTTTAGTAACTTTTCATGTGAGCTCAAAACATAAGCCAGAGTTGAGTAGGAAAAATGAGGACTCCCTAGAGACGAGGACAGGGTTTCATTGAGTGTCATAACATGCCTTCCTATAATGAGCCTGATTAGATATGTGCTGCATATAGGCCTGGTGTGTCCCTAGTTGATCAATCCCTTAGATATTCTGAGCATTTTAGTCAAAATGATGTGAGTCCAAATGAGCTGCCATATTTTGAATATGGTGGAGAAGGAAAAGCATTATACTCAGAGAGCATATTCTTAAGACAGAATGAATATAACCATAATGAATATAGAGATTACTATTATAACTCTGCTTACTTTTCCCAGAAAGTACTTCAGGGAGGAAGAAAAACTCCTGAATATAGTCTGTGTGGAAAACTATTCTACTTAAGACCTACAGCCACTACACATGAGAAAAGATACACAAGAGAGAAACATTGCACATGTGGTGCATGTGACAAATCTTTCAGTAAGGAAATAGACCTCATAAAGCCTCAGAGCAAATATCCAGAGAATTCCAATGAGCGTATTCAGTGTTTAAAATTTACCTCTCAGATGTCAGACCTGAATTTACAGCCTCAAACACCAACAGAAGAAAAACTCTGAATATGAGGAATATAGGCAATTTTCCACCCATAGAAATTACACAGAAGAGAAACCTTATGTATATAACAAATGTGGAAAGTCATTCAGACAGAAGTCAAAATTCCTTTTGCATCAGAGAACACACACAGGAGAGAAACCTTATGAATGTATCAAATGTGGAAAGTTGTTCAGACAGAAGACACACCTCACTTTGCATCAGAGAGCTCACACGGGAGAGAAACTTTATGAGTGTAAGGAATGTGGACAGTGTTTCACCTGGAAGTCACAACTTGCTGTTCTTCAGACTATACACACAGGAGAGAAACCTTATGAAGGTAACAAATGTGGAAAGTCAGGCAGAAAAAAAAACTTGCTTTACATCAGAGAAGACACGGGAGAAACATGATGAATGTGATAAATGTGGAAAGGCTTTCATACGGAAGTCACCCCTCATTTTGCATCAGAGAATACACACAGGAGAGAAACCTTATGAATGTAATAAATGTGTGAAGTTATTCAGACAGAAGACAACCTCACTTCACATCAGAATATACACCAAGAGCAGCATGAATGAACAGGTGTGGAAAGTCTTTCATGCAGCAGTGACATGTCACTTCACATCATAGTTTACACAGGAGAGAAACCTTACGAATACAACAGGTAGAAAGTCACTTACAAGGCAGACCTTACTAAACATCAGAGAAGTCACATAGGAGAAAAACCCTGTGAATGTAAGAATTGTGAAAAGCCCTTTACCTAGAAGTAAAACCTTAATACGCATGTGAGGACACACTCATGAGAAAACTTATGAAAGTAAAAAACTGGACAGACATTCAGACAGAAGTCACAACTCACTTTATATCAGAGAACACACACAGTAGAGAAACCTTATGAAAGCAACATGTGCAAAGACCTTCAAACAGTTCACACCTCAGCAGGCATAACAATTTACATAGGTTAGAAACCTCAGGAATATAGTAAATGTGCAAAGTCCTTCACCCAGCATTCACACCTTAGTAACTCACGTGAAAACTTTGGAATGTAATAAATGTGGAAAATTTCTCACGTGAAACATATTTCAGTATGCATCAAAAAGCACACATGGGAGAGAGGCCTTAAGAATGTAGCCCAGTATTTAGTCTTTCACCCAGAAGGCACTGCACAGGCTCTATCATTGGACATCACAAGAGAGACCTGTTTCAAAAGAAACATGTGGGAAGTGGCGTTGTGGCTCAAGCAGTAGAGTGCTTGCCTTGAGCTCAAAAGCACAGGGACAGGGCTCAAGCCCAGAGTTCAAGCCCCACAACCGACAAAAACAAAAAACAACAACAAAAAAAGAAACATGTGGAAAGTTGCAAAACAAGAGTTTCACAAAACTAAGTTTGTATCAGAAAACAAACACAGCAGAGATCACATGAATGTAACAGATGTGGAAAGTCCACCAAGAAAGCAGGCTGTCATTTTGAACACACAGAAAAGAGAAACATGAGCACAACTATAGAAGGTCACCTGGATGGCATTCTTAGTATTCATTAGAGAACTGACTTATGTAGGAGAAAATAGAACTAACAAATGTGTAATTACTGAATCCAAAGTCAGTCTTCACTGCATCTGAGAACACATACAGCAGAGAAACAATTGAGGATAACAAATATAGAAAAACATTTAGCCAGGGGCTGGGAAGGTGGCTCAGTGGTAGAGCACTTGCCTTGCATGCTCAAGGCCCTGTGTTCGATTCCTCAGTACCACATAAGCAAAAAGAAAAAAGCCGGAAGTGGGCCCTGTGGCTCAAGTTGTAGAGCACTAGCCTTGAGCTGAAGAGCTGAGGGACAGCGCCCAGGCCCAGAGTTCAGGCCCCACGACCAGAACCCGCTCCCCCCCCAAAAAAAAATTAAAACATTTAGCCAGAAGTCACCTGTCTACAGGTAGCAATGTTCTTTAGTATGCAGAAAAGCTTAAGTTTTATGCAATCCCATTTTTCTGGTTTTACCTTGATTTGTTTAAATTTTGGATCTTTAGGAAGTTTTGACCTGTGCCATAGAGCCTTAGTGTTTTCCCTATCCCTTCCTGTAATATATTCAGGGTATCTGGTCATCCACTCAATCTAATTGTTATTAATTCTGGTGCAGGGTGATATAGAAAGATCTAATTAGTTCTCTGGGTGTATAGCCAGTTGTGCCAACATCATTGTTTGCAGACATTGTCTTGTATCTTGAGTTTTTGTCTCCCTTATCAAATGTTTGGAGGCTACCCACAGGTCTGTGGGTTCTATTACTAGTAGTAGTAGTAGTAGTAGTAAGGCTTTGTTAGAGAGTTTGAAGCTTGGTATTGATAGTCTTCCAGCACTGTTCTTCCCACTAAGGACTGCTTTTGCTATTCAACATCTCCAGTAATTCCATATGCATGTGGGATCACTTCTTCTATGTACTTAAAAAATATTGTTGAGATTTTGAAGGGTATTGTGTTGAATTTGTAAATAGCTTTGTGCAATATTGACATTTTCATGATGATGATCCTCCCAATCCAGAATCATAAGTTTTTCCATTTCTTTCAGTGTGCTTTAATTTCCCTTCAGGTTTTAAAAGTTTTCATTATAGAGGCCCTTCACATCTGATTAAGTTAATTCCTAGCTTTTGTTTTTATGAGGCAATTACAAATGGGGTTGCTTTACTGATTTCAGCCTCACTATTCTCATTGTTGGCACACAGGAAAGTTACTGAGTGTGTTGTGTTAATCTTATAGCCTGCTGCTTTGCCAGTTTCCAATCAGCTCAAGTAAGTTGGAAGAGGAATCTATGACATAGTTTCTTTCAAAGCAAGATCATGTCATCTGTTCCTGAGAAGAATGTATATTCTTATGCTGCATGGTGAGTTATTCTGTAGATGTCTGTAAAGTCTAGTTGGTCAATGCAGTTCTTTAATACTAAGGTTTCTCTGATTAATTTTTGCTGGGGTGATCTATCTATAGGTGATTTTGGTATGTTAAAGTCACCAAAAATCAATGTGTTTGGATCAGTGTATATTATGGGGTAAGTAGTATCTGTTTGAAGGTGGGTGTTCATTTGGGCTATCGGTATTTAGAATTGTTATATCCTCCCATAGGAAAGATCCATTTATTATTATTAGTATGTCATGGCCTTCTTAGTCTCTTCTCACTAATTATAATTTGAAGTATATTCTATCTGATATTAGTATTGCTATTCTGGCCTGCTTAGGGGGACTACTTCCTTGATAGAATTTATTCTACCCATTCAGATGTTTCTGTGGGCAAGGTGTGCCTCTTGAAGACAAAAATAGATGGGTCTTGATTTTTGATTCAACTACTCAATCTATTTCATTTAATTGGGATTTAACTCCATGAGTATTTACAGAAGTGAAAAGTTTTGGCAATTCCTGCCATGTTACCCACCTTTGTATGGCCCGTGCCTTCTCATTTCTTATATTTCTCTGGTAAACAGCTGTTTCTCTGACTTATACCACATTATCTTGATCCATTCATCTACAAAGGGGCATCTGGGTTGGTTCCATATCTTAGCTATGGTGAATAATTCCACAATAAACATAGTTGTGCTGGTAGCTTTAGTGTAGCTTTGTGATCATTTGAGAAAATGCCCCAAAGTGGGATTGCTGGGGTTTAGTGGAGCTCTACGTGTAGTCTTCAGGTGATCTTTTTGAATCCTTTTGAGGCTCAGGGCAGTGGAGCATCTGTGGACAGGTCTGGAGGGATTAAGGTGTGCATGGGAAGTCTTTGGTGCAGCCTTTTTTTACATTTCAAAAAGAAGCTGGGCTGTGTGGGTCTCCCCTTTAATCCTATCACTTTTTGGTTAAATCTACTGTTTGAATTAATCTGGAGTACAACATCCAACCAAGGTGTAATTGTGGTGGCTCAGAAAAACCATCAAAAGCTACTCTCTGATTGATTCATATACGATGCTCTGTGTGGGGTTGGGTTATAAAGACGCCAGTGACCCATCCTGCTCTCCATGAGCCAGTGCTCCCAGCTCAGTTTCTATGGAAACAACATCTCCATGTCCTCCTTGCAGGACCTCTTGAGCCACACTGGCATGCTAGGCCATTTGAGATGAAGGCTCTATACTGCCTCTCTGGAGAGCATGTTCAGTGTGGGTGGAAGAGACAGGATGTCTGAGCTTTTCAATTCAATCATAGCTCTAGAACCCCAGGAGTTTCATGGCACTTTTGCGGTACACATGTCCTATGCATAATCCATCAGGAAATTGGAGTAAATTGAGCCTAGATAGAACTGGAACAAGATCTTGTTTTTACAACTAAATGGTGTAAGCATACCTCCATGTCTGGGGGTAGTCCCTGACTGCAATTTACTGTACAATCAATAAGTTGTTTTACAAAAGAAATAACGCAAACAATAATTAGAAGACTCACAACTGTTGATGAGATCAGAGGATCACAGTTCAAAGCCAGTCAAGGCAAGAATGACTGAGAGAGTTATATCCAATTACCCCGTGAAAAGTTGGAAGTGGAGTCTGTGGGTTACCTGATAGAGTGGCAGCCTTGAATGGAAAAAGCTGAGGGATGGACAGTGACCATGTCATGCATTTAATTCCCATTCCTGGCATACAACACAGACATACACACACAAAATAAGCAAAGAAACAGAAATTAAGAAAAATAGCCATCTCACTTTCTAGGAGACTGAGAATGCTTATTGAATGAATACAAAAAACAATGTATTCTGCTATGTGGGTTCTGCTATGTGGACATGATTTACAAAGAACTAAACTTAAATAGCTTCTTGATATTGGAGCATCAGTAACTCTTTCTCATTTTTAAAATCAGATGATGAATAGCATGTCAGCTGTGTGCAGTGCAATGAACACCATGAAAAACCTCGTAGTCCGTGTGAAGAGCAATGCACACCCATCCTAAGTACCAGAAATAACCTAACACATGTAAATAAAAATATCTAAAGCTGCTGATCTCAGGAAGCTCTTGACTATAAACCTGATGTCTATGGATTCTGCATTGAAACTAGCCTCGTAATAAAATTCCATAAGACTCTTATCTCCAAATGTTTACCACAAATGTGGGAAGTAGAATTAGAGATGTGGCTCAACTAGTAGAGAAGTAGCCTTGGGAAAAGAAGCTCGGGAACAGCCCTGAGGCAATGAGTTCAATCCCTAAAATTGGTTATTTGCTTGTGATGTATGGAAATTAATAGTTATAGTGTATATGTATATATATATATATATATATATATATATATATATATATATATATATATATATGTACAAAGTGTACACATATGTGTCAGTTGTGTGGCTTGAACTTTGGACCTGAGTACTTCGCACTGCTCCTAAGCTCAAAGCTATTGCTCTACCACTTGAGCCACAATACTACTTCTGATTTTCTGGTGGCTTATTGGAGATAGGATGTCTCACAGAGTTTTCTGCCTGGGCTGGCTTTGAACCACGATTCTCAGATCTCAGCCTACTGAGTGGGATTATAGGTGTGAGCCACCAGCACCTGGTAAAATGCACACTTTGTTGTGTTTTTTTTTTTGTTGGTTGTTTTTGGGTCCAGTGGTGGGCCTGAACTCTGTGCCTGTGTTCTGTTCCTCAGCCCTTCAGCTCAAGGCTAGCGCTCTACCACTTGAGCCACAGCACACTTCCAGCTTTTTTTTCTGTTTATGTGGTGCTGAGGAATCGAACTCAGAGCCTCATAAAAGGCAAGCGCTCTACCACTGAGCCACCTTCCCAGACCCCAAAATGTACACTTTTAAGAAATGCTCTTAGATGCAAAAAAATGGGATTTCTGTAATAGGGTTGTGGGGGTATTTCATTAAGTCGTTCACTACATATTCTACTTCATTTGAGGATGGCCGTGAACTCATTTCAAATAACAGTCAACCAATTGTGATTGGGTAGGCTTATAATTTAAAATTTCAGAGGTAAAATCAGGAAGTTCTAAAGCCTTTATGCAATATAGATATCAAAGGACATGACCCTGTGCCCATTTCTAATCTGTATTGTATAAGCTTTTGTCTCACAAGTCACAGTTTAGTCTCCAGCTTTATGACTTGCTTACAACCAAATTATGAGAAAATTTTAAACAAATGCATAAGTAAAGTTATCCAAGTGCTGACGGCTCACTCCTGTAATCCTAGGTACTCAGGAGATTGAGATCTGAGGATCGCATTTCAAAGCCAGCCCAGGCAGGAAAGGCCATGAGACTTTTATCTCCAATAAACCACCAGAAAACTGGATGTGGTACTATGGCTCAAGTGGTAGAGCACTAGCCTTGAGCTGAAGAGCGGAGGGACAATGCCAAGGCCCAGAGTTCAAGCCCCATGACAGACAAAAAAGAAAGAGGGGGAGGGGTGGGAAAGTAGCTCAGTAATAGAGTGCTTTCCTTGCATGCATGAGGCCCTGGTTTCAATTCCTCAGCACCACATAAGCAGAAAAAGCCAGAAGTGGCACCATGGCTCAAGTGGTAGAGTGCTAGCCTTGTGTTGAAGAGCTGAAGGACAGCGCCCAGGCCCAGAGTTCAGGCCCCAGGACCGACAAAAAAAAAAGATAGTTCTCTCACCTCCAAGTCTACTCATTACTTACCTTCAATAATAATAAGCTTATCTTGTTTCATTTATAATATACCTCACCTACGCTTCTCCCTCCTCTCCAGTATTATTTTGGAGTAAGTATATGACCATTTTATTCATCAATACTTCAAAATATGCCTGTAAAACAATAATACCAAGTTAGGTTTCTCCAGTTTTTTTTATTGCTCAGTTTTTAGATACTGTCATGTTACTCAGAATAAGTACTGGAGTACAAGGCTGCTTTAAGTATTTACAAGCACTCTGTTAGCAAATGGAATATTGTCCCAATTCTTTACATTTACCAGATAGCTGATTGAATAATTTTTATTTCGTCCTACACAAAAAAAATAGAGGGCACATGGCTTCTTGAATAACACTAGTGATTATTAGTAGATCAACCCTGTGTCCTTTGTTTTTATCTCTTTTCAGAAAGCAGTGGTGAGGGTTTTTGTTTTCCTTCTTATGCATTTGAAGATACAAGGATTGTTAGCCTGGATTGTCAAGTTACCAGTCATGATATCAGATATAGTTAACACTGATATCAAGGTAGTTTATGTGCCTGTGCTTTTGGAAGGACATATGGACAGACAGTGGCATAGTACTAGTTGTAACTACCATTTGTCTTCCTGACCCAAACCCCTCTATTTCATAGGACTGATGCTGACATCTCTCTGGGTTCTTTATTGGAACCTTACCAGGAAAATTCCCTTCCAACAAACAGGTGTAATGAGTTTATGTCTTTTCAGCGAAAAAGACCCAGGTGGCCTTCTACTTTTACCTGAGAAAAGTGACCTTGTTGGCATGAACATTGGTGAAGTCGTAGCTGTCATGATTACCCTCCTTTCTGTGGCTGCTCAAGAGGTACCTCCTGTTTTCCTCTCCATTCTTTACCTTATGATTCTTTAAGAGTGAGATTAGACAGCTACTGTGGGGAATTTTTGGAGGGTGGGTGGGGTTGGTAGTACTGGGTTTGAATTCAATGCCTCATTCCTGCTAAACAAGTGCTCTACCACCTGAGCTGTGACTCCAAGCCCATTTTGCTCCTGCCATTTTGAGGATAGTGTCTCAGTTTTTGCATGGTCTAGACTGAGATCCTCCTGGTCCTGGTCTCCCAAGTAATTATAGTGGCAAGCAGGTACACCACCCCAGATATCATTTGAGGTAAGATACAGTGATTTTTTTTCTGGGTGTTCCTTGAACTAGAGCTGTGATTATAGCATGAGCTACCCTACCTGGCTACAGTCTTAACGTTTTTTAGTATTATTTTTGCCATCACATCAGTTTTCTCTCATATGTCTAGACTATTCTGCCCATCTCTGTGACTTCCTTAAAATTCTCACTACAAGATCATTGATATGTGCTGTCTTTCCAGTTCACCACAGATCATTCTAATCTCCATTGTTATTTCTGCCATTTTCTATACTTTCTCTTTCTCTTGTAGCACATCTCAATCCTGCATATTCTTCAACCTCTAAAACCTCTTCAAGCTCTTACCATTCTCAGTCAAAGCCACTGGGAGAAAACTTCAGGGTTCTCATTACTTGATCGAAGCAGGAGCTCAAGACGCTGGAACAAAACTGAAACCTGGCTCTTCAACTGGGTCATCCAACTCTGATCCCACTGACTGTCCAAAAGAATTTCCCACAATCCCTTACCACTGGCACATCAAGTACTTGTCCTTTCTTCCCTTTCTCTCATCTGTGATACAGAGGAAATTGTATGTACCATTAAACCTTCTAGGCCAGAGATTATTATTTTTTTTTAATTTTATTTTATTTTATTTGAGAACATACTGTACAGAAGGGCTACAATTACATGGGCAGGATAATGCATACATTTCTTACCAAGCATTGCAGCCTCCTCCTTTGTTTACCCTTCACCTCCCTTCCCAGCCTCCCCCCTCCCCCCACCCAATTATACCCCCCTCCCCCCCCACCGACATTGTAAAGCTGGTTTTGACATGACATTTTGTACTTCTCATTGTTGCAACAGGTCCACCTGAATCCTTAAACGACTTGTTTGTCCCCATCTCCTCCACATGTTATACTGACATCAAATATAGTGAAAGCGGGGGTTACACTGTGGGGGAGGGACATACAAAGCAACAAAGAAATAATCTTATAAATGCGTTAGAAACACATGCATGAAAGAAACGAAAACATTAAAATACATATTTAAGGGTTCATTTTCCTAACATCACATTATCTGACCTTTTCCGCTTGACTCATACCTATACTAGATATTGCAAATAAGGGAAACCATGGAAGGCCAGAGATTATTGCAGCCGCTGAATTAGCTTCTTGTAAAAGCAAGCATTTATGGTTATAGGGAGGGAGATAGACAGAGTTACATTAGGAGAAAAAAAAAGTAAAAATAGTCTAAAGTACACTTAGCCTGGGATTTTTCTCATGTCTGTTAGTTCAACAATGTCTACCCAATGCCTGTTGAGTGTGAGGTCTCACATTAGGTACAGAGGATACAATGGTAGAGAAGCCCAAACAAATGTGTGATTAGATAGTTTTGACCATACATCAGGCTGTCAAAGATGAACACAGGTCTAGGGAGAGGGAAGGCATGTAGGGAAAAGCATTTTAGAAAAGAAGTGCTGAGCTCAGGGCATTACTTTGAATAGGCTTAAACAAGCAAAGAGGAAGTTAAAGACATTTCAAATGGAGGGAGGTACACCTACAATGGGCCTGTGATGAAATGGGAAGGAACAGGTGACTAAAAAGGGGATGATAATGGGTAGATTTTGAACATGTGGTATTCATGGTTTTAGTGTCCTTCAGGTGGTAAGACCTAGTTGCACTCTCAAGATAGACATTATGGCTAAAGATTTGTAACCAGAAACGAACAGGAAGTCATGATTGGGGACTGCCTCACATCACTCATGGGCATCTTGAGAAAAATCTACAAGGAAGGTATCCAGGAAAGTAGGAAGGAGTATCAGGAAGAAATTCCGGCAGAGAAAAGAGAAAGAACTTAAAGAGGGCCAGAGATTGCAGAGCCTGAGGTTCAGTGGAGAGGCTTTGCTCTCCAGGTGGTAACTGGGGAGTGATCCAATAGAGCAAGTAGAATGGGATTGAAGGAAAAGCAAAACCACAGCATGAAGGGACCATTTCAAAATGTGGTTCACTACAAAAGAATAAATATGGATGGACAATAAGTGAAAACAACTCTCTGTCATATCATTCTTAAGTGTGTGTTCACAGGTTCCTTGTTTTTCTTTCTAGTCATCCCTGTACAACATGTTGGTATTGCCTGTCTTTTACCTTTATAGCATACAATCTTCTGTGAAATATTTGTTTTGCTTAACAATATTTTTGAGGTTCATTCATGTGTTGTCATTTTATTCACTGGTATACCACAACAGTCTCTTTATGACATACCATAATTATCTGTTTTACTTGGAGAGGTATATGGTTTGATTCTAGTTTAAAAGAATTAATTACAGACAATGCTAATATTAGCATATTTCATAGTTTTTTGTTTTGTTTTGTTTTGTTGGTTGTGGGGCTTGAACTCTAGGCCTGGGCACTGTCCCTCAGCATTTCAACTCAAGGCTAGCGCTCTACCATGTGAGCCACAGTGCCATTTCCAGTTTTCTGGTGGTTTATTGGAGATAAGAGTCTCATGGACTTTTCTGCCTAGGCTGACTTTGAACTGTGATCTTCAGGTCTCAGCCTCCTGAGTAGGTAGTTTTATAGGTGTGAGCCACCAGCACCTGTTACTTCATAGTTCTTCTTTTTTTATATGTTCTTCTTGGGGCTTGAACTCTGGGCTTGGGCACTGTCCCTGTGCTCTTCAGCTCATGGCGAGCACTACCACTTGAGCCACAGTGCCACTTCTAGTTTTCTGGTGATTTATTGGAGATAAGAATCATAGACTTTTCTGCCCAGGCTGGCTTTGAACTGTGATCCTCAGATCACAGCCTCCTGAGTATCTAGGATTATAAGCCTGAGCCACTGAAGCCAGGCTACTTTATAATTCTTTTTTTTATGCCATTCGTAGGGCCTGAACTCTGGGCCTGGGTGTTGTCTCTCAGCACTTCAGCTGTAGACTAGTGCTCTATCACTTGAGCCTCAGCCCACTTCTGGCTTTTCTGCTTATGTGGTGCTGAGAAATCAAACCCAAGGCTTCATGCATGCAAGGCAAGTACTCTACAACAAGCCACCTTCCCAGCTCCAACTTCATAATTCTTATGTGCCAGAATTTCCCTCTGGAGGCTACATGCCCATTCAGAGAGTCCAAAGAACAAAGATGACAAAGAGTCACAGAAGGACCATGGATTATTTTCAAGCAGGTTTTTAAAATAAAATATGAAAGTGGGAAAATCCCATCTTCACTTCCAATATACAGGCACAAGTTTTTTTCAGGCACACAAAAAATCAGACACAAATTGAATGGACATTTCTAAAGTTTGGGCTCATTATTATACATGTTCATCTTCAACAGAAATCTCTAAGCATTTTCAATGGTAGGAAGATTACAAGCTACAAGGCTACTTCTTCCATTTACAAATTCTAAATTCTATAGTCATTTAGTCAATTCTCCTTTAAAAACTTCTTCCTTATATAAAGATTCCACACAGTAGTCTAATTTCAATCCTTTGTAAATTACACTTTAAAAAATTAAAGGTTGGACTGGGAATGTGGCTTTGTGGTAGAGTGCTTGCCTAGCTTCCATGAAGCCTGGGATTTGATTCCTCATTACCATATATATGGAAAAATCTAGAAATGGCACAGTGGCTCAAGTGGTAGAGTGCTAGCGATGAGCAAAAGAAGCTCTGGGACAGTGCCCAGGCTCTGTCAAGCCCCAGGACTGGCAAAAATTAAAATTAAAAAAAAAAAAAGGTTTCACCAGGTGCTAGCTTACATCTAATCAGATAGCTGAGATCCAAGCCAGTCTGAGGAGGAAAGAATATAGGATTTTTTATCTCCAGTTAACCACCTCCTCTCCCCCCACCTCCCAGAAAAGCCAGAAGTAGAGCTGTGGTTCAAGTAGTCGAGCAGTAGTAGCCTCAAGCAAAAAAGCTGAGGGACACCACTCAGGTTTTAGCTCACACTCCAGAACTGGCACAAAAAGAACAAATAAAGGCTTTTGTTCTTTTTAGTGATATATTTTTACCATATAAAACAATATGTAGCTGCTAGTTTTTCAAATACCTTGACACTGGTCTTTAGCCTGAAACTAGACATACTTTTCCAAAAATGAAGAGCTAACATTTAGTGAGATCACTGCCCCCAGTCACACAATATCAGTGATATCACTAGCAATTCTGTTTTTGTTGTTGTTGTTGTTGTTTAAGTCTAGTAAAGAGGTTACATGACTGTAGCATAAAAATTTTTTTTTGTTTTTGTTTTTTTGGTCCTGTCGTGGGGCCTAACTCTGGGCCTGGCCACTGTCCCTCAGCTCTTCATCTCAAGGCTAGCACTTGTAGCATAACAATTTTTGATGTTTGAATTTATATTTTCATTTTCAAATGAATTTTTAGAAAATGTGATTTTCCTATTGTTGTCTTTCAATGATGGATTATCTTTATTTTTTCCATATATTATTATCAATTTGTTGTACAGGGTAGATTTAGTTTGACATGTGCATGTACTCATACAATGTAGGGGCTGGGAAGGTGGTTCAGTGTTAGAGTGCTTGCCTTGAATGCATGAGACCCTGGGTTTGATTCCTCAGCACCACATAAGCAGAAAAAGCCAGAAGTGGCGCTGTGGCTCAAGCAGTAGAGCGCTAGCCTTGAGCTGAAGAGTTGAGGGACAGCGCCCAGGCCCAGAGTGCAGGGCTCACCACTGACAAAAACAAAACAAAACAAAACTCATGCAATGTACCTTGATCAGACTCACACCTTCTTTTCAATTCTCCCTCAACCCTGCTAATGGGAGATTTGATTGAAAACTCAGGAGAAGGGCCCAGAGACAGAAGATTCATTACAAGAAAGAGATGAACAATAGGGTAGGATTCTTGGGGTGCAGAAGTTGTCTTGCGGAGCAAAAAAAAAAAAACATTTGTATGTTCCACAAAAATGCAGAGCAATAGGGAAGTTTTCTTAACACCATTTTTCTTAGTTCACTTCTGGATTGAATGGTCTTTCCTAATTTTGCCCCATACACATAAGTTTTTGTTTTTGCTTTGCCAGTGACAGCTGCTTCTATAGAGATAGTTCCTGCCCAAGTTCTGGGAACACATTATTTGGACATTTCCTGTTTGTCTGTTTCTTTGTAGTGTGAGCTGTTGATGCTCAGTGAGGCACCAGGGGAAGTTGGCTCTATGGTCTTTTCTCTGTTCTGGTCTGTGCAAGGTAGTCTGCTCTCCCGGTGCTATTTGCAACTGAAGAGCACAACTCTGGAGCTAAAGATCTTGCTCTGTACCTTATAGAAAAAATGTGAGTATCAATATACAATCCATGAAAACAGATAGTTATCACTCATGCATCAAGTATGTATATGGCTTATTTCAGTTCAGATCCATAGTTATTTCTGCTTTTGTTTTTGTTATTTGGAAGTTTTTGTTTTGTTGAGACAATATCTCACTATGTAGCTGAGGCATGCCCTGAACTCGTGACTCTCTTGCTTCAGCCTCTCTTGCTTCAGCCTCTCAAGTGCTGAAATTACAAGCCTGTGTCACCACCTTGTTCAGCTTATTTTTGTCTTTTTTGTGCCATTTCTGGGTGTAGAACCTAGGGCCTGAGAGCTATGGCTGAGCTTTATTGCCTAAGGCTAGTGCTCTACTTGAGCCACAGCACCCCTTCCAGCCCTTTTGCTGGTTAATTGGAGATGAGAGTCAAGTTGGCATAAAACTCAGCCTCCTGAGTAGCTAGGATTGCATGCATGAGCCACCATGCTTAGCCTTTTTTTCTTTTCTCAGAGCAGTGGGGGAGAAGGTGCTAGTACTTGAACTTAGGGCCTAGGCACTTTCCTTAGCTTTTTTGCTCAACATAAGCACTCTGCCCATTGAGCCATAGTTCTACTTCTAGCTTTTTGCTTCTTAGCTACAGATAGAGTCTTCATGGACTTTCCTGCCTGGGCTGGCTTCAAACTTTGATCCTCAGATCTCAGCCTGCTGAGTAGCTAGGATTACAGTTATGAGCCATTAGCAAAAGTGTTTTTATTTAGAATTTGGTTATTCTACTGGGTAGTCATTCTCTTTGCAATCAGACAGCACTCATACTTGATATTATTGCATGTGAGGGGAGTCTGCCATCTCTGTTAATCATCACCCTCAAAAGAAAGTCTTGAGCTTTTAAAATCTATAACTTTTATAAGTCACTGAAAATATTGATACTTGTTTCCTGTAAATCGAAAGAAAATTGTATGAAATCCAACAGATGGTGAGAAATTGACTATTCACTTCTGCCAAATTTGGTCTCAGCAATTATGACAAAATGCTTAGAGTTCTGGATCAATCCACTTAAGCTTTGGCAGATCAGAAGCCTTAATTCATGGACCCATTGTAAACTAAAGGAAAGGGAAGGGTAAGAGTTGACTCATTTGGTCAATTTTTCCCTTTTCCTTTCCCCCTCCCTTTTCTTTTCCCCTTTTCCTTTTCCCTTCCCCTCTCCCTTTCTCTTTTACTCCTTTGCAGTACTGGTATTTGAATTCAGGGCTTTGCTAGCTAAGCAGGTATAACTCAGCCACACCCCCTTCGTTTACTTAAATTATTTTTCAAATAGAGTATTACATTTATGTCTGGGCCAACTTGGACTGCAATTTTCCTATTTGTATTCCCCAAATATCTGGAACTACAACTATATAATTATATGTTCAGATTTTTATTGGTTGAAATGAGGTCCCTCACGATGAGTTCTCTCAAACTTCTTGTCTAGGCTGACCTTAAACTGTAGTCCTCCCAAGTAGCTAGGACTACAGGAATCACCACTTCTTTTTAGATAAGTTTTCACTGTGTAGCCCATGCTGGCCTTGAACTTGCTGTCTACCCAGGCTGCCCTTGAAATTCTCAGTTCTTCCTCAGACTTCTTTTTTTTAATTTAATTTATTTTATTTGTGAACATACTGTACAGAGGGGTTACAATTACATGGGCTGGATAATGCGTACATTTCTTACCAAGCATTGCAGACTCCTCCTTTGTTTATCCTTCACATCCATCCCAGCCTCCCCCCTCTCCCCCAGTCCCAATCCTTCTCGCCCCCCCCCCCGCACAGACATTGTAAAGCTCGTTATGGACATGACAACTTGTATTTCTCATTGTTGCAACAGGTCCACCTGTATCCTTAAACGACTTGTTTTTCCCTCTCTCCTCCACAAGTTATACTGGCATCAAATATAGTGAAAGCAGGAGTTATACTGTGGGGGAGGGACATACAAAGCAACAAAGAAATAATCGTATAAATGCGTTAGAAACACATTCATGAAAGAAAAAAAATATTAAAATACATATCTAAGGGTTCATTTTCCTAACATCACATTATCTGACCTTTTCTGCTTGACTCAGACATATACTAGATATTGCAAATAAGGGAAACCATGGGGCCTATGCTTCTTTGGGCCTGGCTTATTTCGCTTAAGATAATTTTTTCCAAGTCTTTCCATTTCCTAAAAAATGGGGTAATGTCATTCTTTCTGATGGAGGCATAGAATTCCATTGTGTATATATACCACATTTTCTTGATCCATTCATCTACTGAGGGGCATCTGGGTTGGTTCCAGATCTTAGCTATGGTAAATAATGCTGCAATAAACATAGTTGTGCTGGTAGATTTAGTGTGGTCTTGTTTGTAAACATTTGGGTAAATGCCCAAAAGTGTGATTGCTGAGTCATAGGGGAGTTCTATGTGGAGTCTTTTGAGGAACCTCCATACTGCTTTCCAAAGTAGGTGAACAAGTTTACATTCCCACCAACAATGAAGTAAGGTTCCCTTCTGTCCACATCCCCTCCAGCATCTGTTGTTGTTAGAGTTCTTGATTTTTGCCATTCTAACTGTAGTGAGGTGGTATCTCAATGTTGTTTTGATTTGCATTTCTTTTATTGCTAGGGAGGTTGAGCATTTCTTCATGTGTCTATTGGCCATCCTTGTTTCTTCTTCAGAGAAGTTTTTCTTTAAGTCTTTCGCCCACTTGTTTATTGGGCAGTTGTTTCTTTGAGGATTTGTTGTTGGGGGATTTAATTTTTTGACTTCCAAGTATATTTTAGATATGAGACCCTTGTCCATTGTATGGATAGTAAAGATCCTCTCCCAATCCGTGTGCTTTCTATTGATCTTGCTAGCTATGTCCTTTGCCATGCAGAAGCTCTGCAACCATATGCAATCCCATTTGTCCAAACTTTCTTTGATTTGTTGTGTTTCCGGGTCTCTATTCAGAAAATTTCAGCCTGAGCCAAGGAGAGTTAAGATTTCTCCTATTCCATCCTGTAATGTTTTCAGAGTGTCTACTTTGACTTCGAGGTCTTTGATCCATTTGGAGTTGATTCTGGTGCAGGGTGATAGATAAGGATCTAGCTTTAGATTTCTACAAGTAGTTAATCAATTTTGCCAGCACCATTTACTGAAGAGGCTGTATTTGTTCCATTCTATTGTTTTAGCTCCCTTATTGAACATTAGATGGCTCTAGGTCTGTAGGTTCATTTCTGGGTTTTCAATTCTATTCCATTGGTCCTGAGGTCTGTTCTTATGCCAATACCAAGCTGTTTTGATTACTATGGCTTTATAGTAGAGTTTGAAATTTGGTATTGATATTCCTCCAGCAGTGTTCTTTCCGTTGAGGAGCGTTTTTGCTATTCGGGGTCTTTTATTGTTCCATATGAATTTTTGGATTGCCTCTTCTATTTCCTTGAAGAATGAGGGTGGAATTTTGATAGGTATCGCGTTGAGTTTGTAGATAGCCTTGGGAAGTATTGCCATTTTCACGATGTTAATCTTTCCAATCCAGGAGCATGGGAGGTTTTGCCATTTTTTAAGTTCTGTGTTCATTTCCTTTTTCAAGATTTTAAAGTTTTCATGATAGAGGTCCTTCACTTCTTTGGTTAAGTTAATTCCTAGGTATTTTATTTTTTGTGGGGCTATTACAAATGGAGTTGCTTTCCTAATTTCAGCCACACTTTTCTTATTGTTGGCATACAGAAAGGCCATTGATTTTGGGGGGTTAATTTTATACCCTGCTATTTTGCCAAAGTTTTGAATCAGCTTTAGTAATTTGGGAGTGCAGTCTGTGGAATTCTTTAAATACAAGATCATGTCCTCTGCAAAGAGCGAGAGTTGTATTTCTTCTTTCCCTATTTGGATCCCCTTTATGTCTGCATCTTATTGCTGTAGCTAGGCGTTCTAATACTAGATTGAAGAGAAGTGGAGAGAGTGGACATTCTTGTCTTATTCCTGAGTTAAGAGGAAATGGCTTTAGTTTTTCACCATTAAGTATAATGCTGGCTGTAGGTTTGTCATATACAGCCTTTATTGTATTGAGGAATGTTCCATGGATTCCTAATTTTTCCAAAACCTTCATCATAAAGAGGTGTTGGATCTTGTCGAATGCTTTTTGTGCATCTATTGAGATAACCATGTGGTTCTTTTTCTTGCTCCTGTTGATGTGATGAATAATATTAATTGATTTGCGTATATTAAACCAGCTTTGCATCCCTGAAATGAATCCTGTTTGATCATGGTGTATGATTTTTTGGATGAATTGTTGAAGTCAGCTGGCCAATATTTTGTTGAGAAGTTTTGCATCAATGTTCATCAAAGAAATGGGTGTATAGTTCTTTTTCTTTGATGAGTCCCTGCCTGGTTTTGGGATGAGGGTTATTCAACAAAAATGAACACACAAATTACCAGCTCCTCTGGGACACAGCAAAAGCAGTACTCAGAGGCAAGTTTATAGCTTTGAGCGCCTACATCAACAAATTAGAGAGATCTGAAACCAACAATTTAATGACACATCTAAACCTCCTTGAAAAAAGAGCAGCAAGATAAACCCCAATTCAGTAGACGGAAAGAAATAATTAAAATTAAATCAGAATTAAATAAATTAGAATCCAAAAAAAACTATTGAAAGAATCAACAAAACAAAGAGTTAGTTCTTCGAAAAAAATCACAAAATTGACAGACCCTTAGCAAATCTTATCAGAAAAAGAAGAGAACACATCCAAACAAATAAACTCAGAGACGAGAATGGAAACATCCCCACGGAAACAACCAAGATTCAAAACATTAAAAGGGAATACTTCTCAAATCTTTATGCTAATAAGTTTGAGAACTTGACAGAAATGGACCTTTTCCTAGCAAATATTGACATGCCAAAACTAAACCAAGATGAATTAAACCAGCTTAACAGGCCCATATCAAGCGTTGAAATAGAAACAGCAATAAGAGACCTTCCAGCTAAGAAAAGTCCAGGACCAGATGGTTTTACAGTGGAATTCTACTAGGCCCTTCAAAGCAGAGCTCACACCAATACTCCTCCAACTCTTGAATGAAATTGAAAGAGAAAGTTCACTACTGAACACATTCCTCAGCCTTCTGAGTGCTGGGATCACAGATATAACTTCGAGTGATATCTCCACTTCATTGAAAAGCAACAAAGACAAAAACTCACCTTAAACTTAACTATCAGTTACATCAACTACTGAAATTTTCACTACTTTTCCCTTTCAGAGATTAGATTGACATTGTTCATTTGGATGATGCTTAATGGTCTTGTGATCCGCTATCCCTTTCTGTGATCTGCTGTTCCCTTCTCCCTGCTTTGGTAGTCAGCTTCTATAGCCGTCCCTAGCCTTTTTTTTTTTATTATTGCTGTGATCTTTTATTTAAAGAGACTCCATGGGATGATGCAAACTTTAAAAAGATGGTGGAATTAAAATTTTAGTGTACAGATTCAAAGTAGCATTTCAAAATCTCTGACTGGTGAGGATTACTAAAACTTCCTTCTTGTTTTTATTTTCATCTCTTTTGTTGTAATTTGTTGTTGTTGTTGTTGTGTTTTGTTTTTTTTTAATGGTAGCCAAGATTGGAACCTTGCTCTTGCTCAGCTTGCTTACTCAGCTGAAACTACCAGTTGAGCAGCACCTCTAGCCTGACTTTTTGCCGATTAATTAGAGATGGAGTCTTGCTGACTTTTCTGGCCAGGCTGTCTTCAAACTAACTTCTTAGGAAGTAGGACATGTTGTGTAAAACAATGACAGCAGCATTGATTTGTTAGACATACCAATAATGATGCATTTGTTCAGCTACTGAAATCCTCTCGTTCTCAGCCTCTTGTAAAGCTGGATTACAACCACAGGCTACCAGCACCCAGCTTCTGTCATTGGCCTTTTTATTTCCTCAGTAAATCAGCACTGAGCACATACTATGTCCATACAAAGATGCCTAAGATAAAGCCTAAAACCTGGTGAAAAGCATATTAGGCTAACAGAAGTTAACAAAAGATACCTGAAGTTTAAAAGAAGTTAACAGAAGATATCCCAAGACATCTTGGCACTGCCCCCAACTCATTCTAGCGAGCAAAGAGTAATTATCCTCTAAGTTGATTTCTTTCACAAAGTCATGACAAACCTGTAATAGTAAAGATGCCTTCCCACTTCCTATCTGCACAGAATGAGACCAGCCCTGAACCTCAGGGGCCACCTGGAGACACTTGATAGTGGTTTCTCAAGTTCAAGTTCACACAGCCAGTATCTCAGGTGCTGAGGTAGCCCTCCCTAGCTTTGCTCTTGTTAATAATGTAGTAAATGATGTACCATATAAAATATTAACTACTTTATGTTTTGATAGATGTAGGATAGTTTCTGGCAACCATGAGAGTGATTTTGGAATCCCTTTTGTCACAGTATAGTGGACAACTGTAGTAGAAACACTGTAATTCAGTGTTTTCCATGGTAGCTCGTCAACTGGTAAGGAGAAGTGGCTATTTGCAATAAGCAGGGAGGGGACTGGTGGAAATACCAGCATGTGCAGTGAATACTGAGTACTTCATCCTCTTTTACGTCATCTTTCTCCTAGACTTCTGTTCTTTGGACATTTCACACTGTACTCTTTTGAGAAAGTTGAAGAAGCTGTTGAAGAAGCTCTGCAATGACCCTGAAGGAGGACTGAGCCACAGCTGTGGCTCAATTGGTGGAGTACTAGTCTTGAATGAAAAAGCCCAGGGACAGCACCAATACCCTGAGTTCAATCTCCATGACAGGCACACACACACAAAAATGAAGTCAAAAAGAGAAAATGTACATTTAAAGACAAATAAGAAGATTTAGTATTTAAAAGAATTATCTTCCATACTTAATTTTTATTGTATAACATTTGTTCATAGTTTCTTTGAGTTTCAAAACTCCCTAATGGTAGTAGAAAGGGCATATACATTTAGCAGACCCTTTTTATTTTCTTATTTTGTTTTTTGGTGTAAAACTGGAACTCAAACTTAGTACCTGTTGCTTTGGCTCATTGGGTAGTGCTCTACCAACCAACTAAACCATGCCTCCAACCCTGAATTTTTTGTTGATTGTGGGGCTTAAACTGAGCCTGGGCACTGTCCTTGAGCTCTTCAGCTCAAAGCCAGTGCTCTACCACTTGAGCCAAAGCATCCAATCCTAATCTTTTTTTTTTTTGCCAGTATTGGGGCATGAACTCTAGACCTGGGCACTATCCCTCAGCTCCTTTTGCTCAAGACTAGCATTCTACTACTTGAGCCACTTCTGGTTTTCAATTAGAGATAAGACTTTCCTGACAAAGCTGACTTCAAACTGCAATCCTCAGATCTCAGCCTCCTGGGTAACTAGGATTAGAATCATGAGCTATTGGTGCCTATTTCCGTTTTTTTAAAGGAAAAGAGAGTGGTCTTAGACATGCCAAGGTCCTAAGTAAAAATGTGAGCTCTTTAAATTTTTAATTCAGTGTTTTTCTCCAGTGGAATTCATACCAGTAGTTATTTTTAAAAATAGTTCTGTCACTGCTAAAAGATAAAAGCATGAGTCCCTAAAGTATAATCCCAATGCACTTCTGCTGAGTGATAGATGTCTATTGATCTCTGTGTAGACAGGAAAATCAGATTAGCCTGTGTGAAATTTCATCAGGGCTGTCAAAGCCTGTGATCTACAGCACTGATAGTCTATTGAGACGGTTGTGTAGTAATAACTGGAATTTTCTCTTACTCATTTGTCTGCCTAGCCGGATGTTGAGACCTGGCAGCAGGAACAGCCTGTTGTACTACATACATGGACCAAGGAATATGCCCATAACTATGAAAATAACTGCCATGAATTATCTGTGTTTGTTAACCCAGTGTTAACTGTGAAGTGGAATTTGATGAGAGGTGTGAAACTGAAAAGCAGTAAGACTCACATGTTTTTTCTTCCAAGCAATAGTGGATCAAAAACAAGAGAAAGAATATAATAGAAATTATGTCTTCACAGGGATGATTATCTGGAATTTACATACTCTAGAGATGGGAAGACACTGTACGACACAAAAGTTGTAACTTATAAGTGGCCTAAGGTGACTCATATTCCCAAAACAAGGTAAATAAGTACTTCTATATTGATTCTTTTCCTTTTTCCAACTTTAGAGCAATAAAAGTATGGTGTTTGGAAAAAGAAGAACTAGATAGTCTCTGGTAGCTCATGTTCATAATGTTCAAAATCCTAGCTACTCAGCAGGTTGATATCTCAGGAATAAGGTTTGAATCTAGCCTAGGTAGACAAATCTAAGAGTGCCCTATCTCAACCAGCAAAAAGCCAGGAGTGGAGGCATGGCTTGAATGGTAGAGTGATAGCCATGAGTAAAATAACTGAAAAAGACTCAAAGCTCTAAGTATAACCCTTAATACTGGCACATTTCTAGAATGTAACCACACCTATATTTCTAACAGTTGCTTTGATACTCTACTTGAAGAGGGGAACAGTTGCAGTAGAGATTATTTAGCCCACAAAAGCTAAATATTTAACTATCTGGCTCTTCATAGGAAATTTGCTAATACCCAGTGTTGTCCAGAATAAATTAAAGAGCTGTTAATTTGAATTCAGAAAAGCCAGTGGCTCGAAGAGATAGACTTAAACCATTTTGAAAGCTAGGAGCCCGGGCTGACAGATCTCTTTAATCTCTGAGCTGGAGCCTGCTTCAGGCTGTTTCCTTCTCTCTCCTTGGTTGAGAACAAAGAACTGAGCCAGTGATCACTGGTTGAGCAGATAGTCACTAGAGTTTTAGAAAGTTGAGCAGCAGTTTTCTACTAATTCTGCTTTCTAAATGTAGTTTTGTGTTTTGGTATCATCTCTGTACATTTCTCCCTTAATAATTTTGAACTTGTAGAAACAGATACCGCTTTTAAGGTTTTTTGAGTCACAAAGAACATGTTTACTGCTGAGTTTTTGCTTACTTCCATTTTGTTGACCAAATGACTTTTGTTTGTCTCTAGAAAGTGACCTTTAAGGATGGTCCTCTGCTTCAGTTCCTCTTTCATCCTGACAGCAATAATAATGAGTGCGGCTACAAATTCACAGTCACTGCCTACGGCCTACCTGATGTTGCCATGTCTTGGGGGTTAGACTTGCATATTCTTGTCTCTCGACTAATGGGCCGCCTTGCTCCCAGTGCATGGCACTCAAGTCTGTGCACCATAAGTTCACATTCTTGGCCCTTCCTTTCTCATTACAACTGTGTTGAAGAGCAAGGTAGAAACTTTCTCTCATAGGTGGTCTCCACATCACAATAGAGCAAGGTATTAATAATGTTTCTTTTTAGTTTTCTTTAAACCAATTCAAAACAGTTTGTCCACTGGGCACCATTGGGAAGTTTCTTGACTCAGGCTTTGGCCCTATCACAAAGTATGTTGTGGATGCCCTCTATCTATGGAGGACAATTGGGAAGTTGCTGTTTTTAGTAGCAGCATAGTCATTTTTAGAGATTTAAGTATACTCCAACTAGAAGGTAGAAATACAGTAATTTAATTGTGAAGTGAAATTGATATGAACATAAATACATATGTGAATATATATATGATCCTAAAATACATTAATCAACTTCGTATCATTTGTACTAGGGGATAGATTCGTAGAATAAATCTTTTTGAAGTATTTTATATCTATATGATTTTTTAATATTGTTCTGATTGTAAAAAACAAATATCATTCATCCTAAATAGTCACTTTCTAAAGACAAACAAAACTTATGTGGTTAAAGGGCTATGAGGAAGGTTATGAAGCATCTCAGTAGTAATCATGCCCTTAGTAACTGAAAACCTATCTATTAAAAAGTGACTTTGGCTGGGCGCTAGTGGCTCACACCTGTAATCCTAGCTACTCAGGGGGCTGAGATCTGAGGATCACAGTTCAAAGCAAGAAAAGCCATGAAACACTTATCTCCAATAAACCACCAGAAAACCAAAGTGGCACTGTGGCTCAAGTGGTAGAGCACTAACCTTGAGCTGAAGAGCCGAGGGACAGTGCTCAGGCCCAGAGTTCAAGCCCCATGACCAACAAAAAAGAAAAAAAGTGACTTAGGCTGGTCACAGGTGGCTCATACCTTAATCCTAGCTACTCAAGAGGCTGAGATCTAAGGATTGAGCTTCAAAGCTAGTCTGGGCATGAAAGTCTATGAGACTTATCGCTAATGAAGCACTCAAAAAAGGCATTTGTAGAGCTTTGGCTCAAGTAGTAGAGTGCTAGACTTGGGCAAAAAAGCCCAGGGACCATGCCCAAGTCCCGAGTTTAAGCCTTAGGACCAGCAAAAACACAAAAACATGATATTGGAGTATTTTGGAGTATTGGATGTATGACTTAATGTTAGATGCCAGCCAGTGGATGAAAGTGTTAGATACCAAGTTCAAGTTCTATTTCTCTCATTTCCAACCTTCCCCAATCATCCCCCTTCCTTAGGCCCCTGCCCCAACTTTACTATGTGTTTGGAGACAGTCTATCATGTCTTCTCTCCATACATCTAAAACTCCCCAGTGAGGCAACAGAAGCTGCCTGCCTTGGAAATAACACCACAGATAATTGCCATCAGGTTGTCTGGAAGGCAAGGAGGTTTGGCAGTGTTTGACTGTCGCAATGGTGGCTAAGTGTCACAGCCACATCCAAAAGACCCATTTTGATTTTCTTTTTCCACTAACTATACGTTAGTCTTCAATCTGTTAAAAAAAATTCCTGTTGTATGTATTTATAGTTAACATTTATAAATTAGCATTCATAAATCAGCATTCTCCTCATCTCATATAGTTACCTTTTGTGTGTGTGTGTGTGTGTGTGTGTGTGTGTGTGTTTGTGTGTGTGTGTCTGTCTGTGTGTATGTGTGTGTGGCTAAAGTAGGTAGTATACACTCATTTACCAAAATGCAGAACAGTATATTCACTGCTAGTTCTCACATAGAACATTAGCTGCCCATCCTCCATAAATGCTGCTTTGCATCCTTTGGCCAGAGTCTCCTCCCAAATCCCCTTAATCTTTACCTCAGTTTTCATTAAAGTAGTAGCAGGCACTTATATTGCACTTAGTGCCAGGGGCTAATATAAATTTGTTCCTTAATGGAGTCTTAAATATTCATATGTTCTCAGTTTAAGAGATGAAGAAACCACTGGGTCAGAAATAGATTAGAAAATGAATAGTAAAGTAGAAGTCAAATGTCTGGTTAACTCCACATCCTCAACCATGTCTTGTTACATTTGGGTTGGATAGCTGAATTTGTCTTCCTGTGTATCTTAAAGATAGAGGTGTTTTTGTTTTAGTTTGGGGGGAAGGTCAGTTCTGCGGCCTGAACTCTGGGCCTGGGTGCTGTCCCTCAGCACTTAAGATCTACCAAGTTCAAGTTCTAATTTTGGACCAAAAAATAATGACATTGGCTGGTACCAGTGACCCACACATATAACCCTAGCTACTCAGGAGGTTGAGATATGAGAATCATGATTTGAAGACATCTTGAATAGACCAACCCAAGAGAATCTTTATTTCTAAATAACCAGCAAAAAAACAAGAATGGTGGTTGGGAAGATGGCTCAGTGGTAGAGTGCTTGCCTTGCATGCAGAGGCCCTGGTTTTGATTCTTCAGCACCACATAAGCAGAAAAAGCCAGAAATGGTGCTGTGGCTCAAGTGGTAGAGAGCTAGCCTTGAGCTGAAGAGCTGAGGGACAGGCCCAGGCCCAGAGGTCAGGTCCCACAATCAACCAAAAACAAACAAACAGTGTGCATACTAGTGGCTGGCACCTGAGGATCAACGTTTGAAGCCAGCTGAGGATGAAAATACCATAAGACTCTTATCCCCCATTGACCAATGAAAAGCTAGAAGTAGGATGTGGCCCAAGTGGTAGAGTGCAGGCCCTGTGTTTAAGCCCCAGTACATACCAGCATGGCCCAAGTGATAGAACATCAGTTGTGAGTGAGAAAGCCAAACAAGAGTTAGAGACCCTGAGTTCAAGCCCCAATATCATAAAAAATAGTAACTAATCAATAGAAAAGCAGAGAAAACCCAAAAGAAAAGTAAAATAAACTTTAATCTTAATAGTAAATGATAACTACTGACATTTTATTGATTTCTACCTGTACTTTATTTTCAGAATATTATTCAGAATAATTATTTGTTTATATAAAATGACATTTAAAAATTGTGATATTTTCCCATAATTCTTAGAAAGCTTTTTGGTAGGCCTCAGAACTGAAACATTCAGTTTCAGTTTAATAAACCAGAAATTGTAGCTGAAGTCGATAAAGACAGTAACATTTCAGTTTAAGGTTAATCTTTAATGTATATTTATGAGATGTCACAATTCCGTTATGAAAAGTGTGAATACATTTTCTCCAAGCCTTAATCAATCAGTTTCTTTCAAAGAATTTCAAGGTAATGAGCTAATAATAGAACTCTCATAAGCCACTTTCTCTTTAGAGTTAGGCAGTAACCTGGCAGTACCACAGGCAAAAATGGCTTCAGTACTGAAGTCCCCATTGTGGAAAGCTGTCTTCAGGGATCAGATTTGTCCAGGGTTGGAATTAGAAGCAATCTGGCCCACTCACCAACATCAGAATGAGAAGGAGCTATTTATTTGTCTGTCAACTGTCTGGGTGAAAGTTGTTTATTAATACTTATTATTTTAAGTTGTAAATGTTAGTGTTATCACCTCCATTAAGCTGCTAGCTACTGTGTTAACTCAAGGCACTAGTGTTCCATGGTGTTCAAAAGTATGTAATGAATGCCTCTTCCGTGAAATATAACTTTTTGCAGTAAACATCTCTTAATGGTGTCATCAAGTATGCAAATGTCTACTGAGCCACACTTTAATAATTTGTGTCATCTCTTTTGGTCTCCATTCAGCTGTAGTAGGTGTGTAATATTTTAGAAACAAAACAAGGTAGCTCTTTGTTTCTACTTCTTATCCCTCTCTTTTCTTACTCTGCTATTTGATTCCTCTTTTTTCTTCCTTTCTCTTCTTTTTCTTCTCTCCTCCCAAGTATTCTTCCTCCAATGATTCTTCCTCTACTAGTCTCTGTGGTGAATCTAATTCCGCTAGATTTTCTTCTTTTGGTCCTATGACAGTCCACATGCTTTTCTTACATCTCACTATTCTGCCTTTTTTACTAACTTATTCCTCCTTCTCTAAGGCATAAGCTTTATTCAGGCATCTTTCCCTTTCTCACAATCTCAGACTTTGTCCTCTCTTCTCTCTTTTCTGTCCCATTTGTGGGAATAATTCCAAAATATTAGTTACCAGCTCTGGTTCTCCCAGGGCCTGTTATGTATCTTCCCATTAAGTGTTTCCCTTTCAATCATTCTGAATCCCATTACTTCCAAAGGGTAAAACCATAATGTCTTCTCAGTTCATTTCGGTCATGGTCATTGTTTGCCCAGACCTGTCCTTCAATCACTGCTCTCTATCTATCCTTCATCCCTGTGCTGCTTGTGCCCTTCCTTTCTAGTCAACTGCAAGCCCTTCTTTGTCCCTTCCTCCTCAACTTTACTCTTCATTTCTGCTTTCCTCCACCTTTATTTAGACTTTCATCTTTTGCTTGCATTATTACATTGGTACTCCCAAGTCTTTTTGTTTTTTGTTTTTGTTTTTATTTAAATCACTACATTATCTTGTCATTACAATGCCAAGCTCAATTAATGGCTCCCCATTGCCCACAGCGTGAAATCTAATCCCCTCAATGTGACAGTCAAGGCTCTCTGCTGTCTCCTTTCACCTTACCTATCTGATTCTAGTACACATCACTCCCCAGCTGAGACATAAGGCCAGGTCCCTCTCTTGCTGACTTGTAGCTCTGCTAGTAGTTGTGTTTCTTTTTCCCCCCCCAGATCATCTTTATGTAATAGAAAATGGTAAACGGCAACTTTGAAGCCAGGTGCTGGTGGCTCGTACCAGTAATCCAACCTGCTACTGGGGGGGAGGGGGTTGGGGGAGTGTGGTTGGTGATCAGGAGGAACAAAGTTCAAAGCCAACTCTTGCAAAAAAGTTAGTGAAATCCTGTCTCAGCCAATAACTGTGTGTTGTGGCAAGAACCTGTCATCCCAGATACCTGGAAAAACAGAAAGAATAAATAGGATGATAGTGGTCCAGGCCACTCCCAGCATTAAAAAAAAAAAAGTTAGCTGGGCGCTGGTGGCTCATGCCTGTCTTCCTAGCTACTCAGGAGGCTGAGATCTGAGGATCATAGTTGACAGCCAGCCCTGGCAGGAAAGTCCATGAGACTCTTATCCCCAAAGAACCACCAGAAAACCGGAGGTGGTGCTGTAGCTCAAGTGGTAGAGTGCTCCCCTAGAGCTGAAGAGCCGAGAGATAGTGCTCAGGCCCAGGGTTCAAGCCCGTGACCAACACACACACAGAGTCAGATCCTAACTCATAAGTAACCAAAGCAAAAAGTACTTAGTGTTCAAGTAAGCAGAGTGTCTGCAAAGCAAGTGTGAGGCCCCGAGTTCAACTTCCAGACCAACTGAAAACGAAAAAAGCAAACATTTCTGTTCCCCTTCTCTCCACCTACATTTCAAGTGTCTCAAAGTGCACGTGTGTTCCCCTCCCCAGTGTGGCTTCCTCACTGAACGCTGCTGTGGACATTGGAACCCGGGTGCTCAGCAGATGGCCTGGGGTTGGGAGCCTGGACAGTGAGACCCAAGTGTGCTGAGGAATCCCCCACAGGGAGTGAGTGCACATTTTGTGAACGGGCTGAAGAGCCCCTTGTGGCACGGAGCACCGTAATGGGACACAGGTCCAGCTCAGGCCTACTCACCCCGCTGCTTACTGTACTCAAAGGGTCGACCATCTAGCTGGACAACTTGAACTCAGCACCTCTCGACAGTGGGCTCATGGGCCCTGGTGAGAGCTCCAGCTCTTGGGAAGTCTCACGAAGGATTGGGGTCTCGCTTTTCCAGACATTTCCTCAGAAATGACTTCTGGGTAGGGCGACTCAGAATATCTGGCTGGCTCTTCCTCCATATAGGCATAAAATACCCGTTTGTCTTCCTCTGTCCCCAAAATTCCATCACTCCTTGGATCATCTCCCCTTCCATCTCTCTTTCCATTTGGCCTTCAGTTCTCTCTTCCGTTTCACCTTTGGCCTCTCCTTTGGTCTCCCCTTCGGTCTCCCCTTCCATCTGCCCTTCCATCTCTCCTTCAGTTTCCCCATCAGTTTCCGCTTCTGTCTCCTCTTCTTTCCCGCCTCCGCTCCCTCCTCTGGTGTCTCTCTGGTGTTGGTCTTGTGCTTCCCCTTTGGGCCGCTCCAAAGCACCTGCAGGGTTTTCAGCTGTGCTATTCTTCCCTGCCAGTGATGCCATAGAGTCTTCCACATCCTATTGCTCTTCCTCTAAAGTCGATCTGCCTTCCAGGGGAAATCAAGGCATCCGCAGGACCCTGGCACAGAGCACAGCTGGGCAGCTCGCCCTGCGCCACGTGCACACAGGGCCGGGCCCCAGGGCTGCTGGCCACCCTTGAGTGGGCAAGGGGCAGAGCGGGCTTCATCCTGGCCCCTGCGCCCCGGCCATAGACCTGTGTCCCACATCCAGGAGAGCTTAGCACCACTGTTGCCATGGTTTCTATAGGGAGCCAAGGCCAGGTAGAGGAGGGAAGCGAGCATGGGAGTGGTAGGGTGGGAAGGGAGGGAGGGAGGGAGGACGCATCGCCCTGAAGAGTGGGGCTGGGGGTGTGTTGGCAGAGCGGGCAGATGTGGGGAGAGCTCTGAGACGAAGGATGGGAGGCTGTAGTGCAGCACACAGCCGCAGAGCGCAAAGCCTCTCCCCCCCCTTGCAGGCCCCGCTGCCCCTGTCCCCATGACTCATGGGCCCCCCCTCTGCCCCCTTCTCTCCCCTCCACCCCGCGCCACCCCCAATGGCCGGTCCCCCGATGCCTAATAGTTGTGTTTCTTAGAGTCACAACTCCTCATCCTCCAGGATATAGCCCTTAGCCCTGTCCTCCAGGAGGCTTTTCTTGATTACTTTAACCTGCCTGGAATTTTCTCCTTTGAATACTTATCATTGGGTATCCCCTCTAGACATTTGGCACCAGCCAATGTTTTGTTTTATGGTACTGCTAGTTTTAATGTTCTTGTTTTATTTATATACCTTTTTAAAAACCCATATGTTTGTCTGTTCTCTCTAAAATAGAACAAGCACTATACTTTATGCTTCCATTTTGACTTAGTAGGTACTCAGCAGATTTTTTTATACGTGATTTTTTTTTTCCTGTTCCCAGATTAAGAAAATCCCTGACAATCCTTACCAGCATTTTCTCCTTGATTTTGCCCAGTTTGCCCAGTCAGATCCTGCTTAGAATTTCTGTGGGCCAAATTCAGAACTGTTCAACGGATTAATAGAGGCATGTAGAAAACAGGCCCCAAAGACAGATATAGTTGCTGCTTTCACAATTGATCAAGCTGTGAATGCCACCTTTGCTGCTCTGGTGTATCACACTCCAGATTTATGTGAGCAGCTGCAAAAATATGGTAACTTATATTACAGGGAATATGTTTGATCTGAGGACTCTTTGCTAAGGTTTAAGAAGGCCTAACTTGGGCTGGGAAGGTGGCTCAGTGGTAGAGCACTTGCCTTGCATGCATGAGGCCCTGGGTTCGATTCCTCAGCACCACATAAGCAAAAAGATAAAAAGCCAGAAAGTGGTGCTGTGGCTCAAGTGGTAGAGTGCTAGCCTTGAGCTGAAGAGCTGAGGGACAGTACCCAGGCTTAGAGTTCAGGCCCCATGACTGGAACTCCCCCAAAAAACTTCTAAAACAAAAAGAAGGCCTAACTTAAGTGAAGATTTTTTTTAAAAATGAACAGATTACTATACGTTCTTTTTGTTAGTTTTACTTGGTGGTGAAGAGATTGAGGGCCAGTTGATGGTTAGTAGATTGTAGTGTTCAGTAAATAGCCTTGACTTTAAGAATTAGTAGATGCTTTATCCTTATTCAGAATTCTCATGGGAAACTGCTAAGTAGTTGAATTGAAAGAAAAATTAATGTGGGATGTAATGCAACCTCAGAAACTCAGGTTGTTCAGCTGTAGGTTAACCAAAAAACCTTTCTGCACTTTGACATTGTCCTCTGTAAAATTAGGTTAGTATTGATTACCCCTAAAAATATAAGAAATTCTGATTAGAACCTACAATGTTATTGAATGTGCTAATAACATGTAGAAGGAAGAAGATGTAGGTATTAACTATTACCTTTGGACTTGCAGCTTCTTTATGGCATATCCCAGGAGGCTTTCTTTGGGGTTAGCCTGGTTCTCACAACTTTCTTTTTGTCCCCCAGTTTAGCATCTTTGTGAAATGAATACATACATACACACACACACACACACACACACACACACACACACACACACACACGTGTGTGGGGGGCTGCATGTGTGTGTACGTAACCTGCAGCCTAGTAGAACCTACAAAAAAAATGTCTCCCTGTATACTCATGTACATTGAAGGGAAAAGCATTTCAAGCCCTATCTAAAGATAAGGTATGGATTTTCAGAGCACTTTTGCAGGACACATTCTTCTAAGTTCAGAAGAAATAAGCAAGCATAAATACCTTTTCAGAGTAGGTGGTTCTTGCTCTTGTTCCTGTTAAAATTGCCTTTATGGTTCTATAATCTGTACCACTCCTTTAATCTCACATTGCAGGTTATATTTCCTAGTTGTAAAACATCTTGGTGACTTCTTAATTCTTATCTCCTTTAAAAATCCACTCAAGGGCTGGAGTATAGCTCAGTGGCAAAGTGTTTATCTGGCAAGTGGACATCCTGTATTTTATCCCCAGTACAAAAAAAAAGAAAGAAAAGAAAAGAAAAAGAGCCACACAAAACTACATTGAGACATGAATAGAAACAAATGTCATGTGGAAAAGTATATCTACCATGAACATTGTGGGGTATATCTCCCTTGAGCAGTGTAGGGTAGGTGAAGTAATCCACATGTTGTTTTTTGTTGTTGTTGTTTGTTTTGTTTATGCCAGTCCAGGGGCTGGAATTCAGGACCTGGGCACCATCCTTGAGCTTCCTTTGCTAAAGGCTAGTATTCTATCACTTGAGCCACAACACCCCTTCAGGCTTTTTCTGAGTAGTTTATCAGATACAGACTTTTCCATCTGGGCTGCCTTCAAACAATGATCATTAGTTTACAGCCTCCTGAATAGCTAAGATTATAAGCATGAGCCACTACCACTTGGCTTCCACATGGTTTTGTTTTTTTTTTTTCCTTAAATCATGAGACTGACTGGAATTGGCGGAGTGTTCTTGGGCTCTAAGATTCAGCTTTTTTTTTCTTTTCTTTTCTTTTTTTTTCTTTTGCCAGACATGAGGCCTGAACTCTGGGCCTGGGGGCTGTCCCTCAGCTCTTCAGCTCAAAGCTAGCACTCTACCACTTGAGCCACGGTGTCACTTCCTCCACATGTTTTTTTGAGGGAAAATAAAAATGTGTGTGTGTATAAACATATATAGTAATTAAGTTATAGTTAGAAAGCTGGATTATCTTCTTCATCAGAAAGATGAAAAACTTGTAGACTAAAAGTTGAAAACAGTTGACTTGCCTTGTGGGGGAAAATTTAAAAACATATGTGTTTGCAATAGAGAATCACACGATCAGAAATGGAAACTAGGCTGGGCGCTAGTGGCTCAGGCCTATACTCCTAGCTACTTAGAAGGCTGAGATCTGAGGACCACAGTTCAAAGCCAGCCCAGGCAGGAAAGTCCATGAGACTCTTACTGACGATAAACCAATCAGAAAACCAGAAGTGGTACTGTGGCTCAAGTGGTAAGAGCACTAGCCTTGAACTGATGAGCTGAGGGACAGCACCCAGGCCCAGAGTTCAAGTCTCATAACCAACCAAAAAGAAAAGAAAAAGAAATGGAAACTAGTCTGGCACCAGAGGCTCACACCTATAATCCTAGTACTCAGGAGGCTGAGATCTGAGGATCTCTGTTTGATGTCAGCCCTGGCAGAAAAGTCCATAGGACTCGTATCTCCAATTAATTACCAAAAAAAAAAAAAACCCAGAAGTAGGGCTGTAGTTCAAGTGGTAGGCCTTAAGCATATAAGCTGAAGGACAGTGCTCAGACCCTTAAGTTCAAACCCCAGGCCCAGGACTGGTCTAAAAAGAAAAGAACACCAGTAGCTGATGCTTATAATCCTAGCTATTTAGGAGGCTGAGATCTGAGGGTTGCAGTTTGAAGCCAGTCTACACAGCAAAAACCTTGAGACTCATCTCCAGTTAGCCAACCCTACTGCCCACTCCCCTCTAAACAATAATCAGATCTGGAGTTGTGGTTCAAGTGGTAGAACTACATCTGTGAGCAAAGAGAAAAGCTAGAGAGTTAGGGCCAGAGTTCAAGCCACAGTAGTGACACAAAAAGAATAAGAATTAGAAATATCATACATAAATACTTGTCCTTTTTTTTTTAATTTCAGTGTTGGGGATTGAAACCAGGACTTCACAAACTAGGCAAGCACTCTGCCACTGAGCTACATCCTCAACCCCTTTGCTGTTTGAAAGGCATATATTTTATCTGTGCTCTTTCTGTGAATGCCTTTACAATACAGATACTGCATCAAAGAAATACTCACAAGATCTTTTTTTTTAATCAGCTGTGGGGCTTGAACTCTGGTTTTAGGCACTGTCCCTGTGCTCTTCAGCTCAAGGCAAGCACTCTACCACTTGAGCCACAGCACCACTCCTGGCTTTTTCTGTTTGTATGGTACTGAGGAATCAAATCCAGTGCTTCATGTATGCTAGGCAAGCATTCTACCACTAAGCCACATTTCTAGCCTCAGCTCATCTTTCTTGTATCATATGCAAAGAATTCTTTTTCTTCCATAGCTTTTCGAAAGCTATGTTCATTATTTGCCTTTGAACGCTCAACCATAAGTGTTAGTATACAGCAATAGTCTGCTTATAATGATTTTAGTAGTCTCTAAAACAGTCCAGTTTTCTATCACATCTCTCTTACTTCTGAGTCTTTGTGAATATCCATATTTCTACTCAGTATTAGTCCTGCTACTACCTCTTATTATTTAATGAGTTAATAGAAAGCATATGTCTATCATCATAAATTTATGTTTTAGTACACAGGTGACTATTTCAATATAACTAATTGACTGCAATTGTTTGTATGTCATTTTAGTTTAAAATATTTTTTTCAAAAGAAAGTTTTTAGATGAGGCTGGGAAGGTGGCTTAGTGGTAGAGTGCTTGCCTTGTATGCATGAGGCCCTGGGTTCTATTCCTCAGCACCACATAAGCAGAAAAAGCTGGAAGTGGCACTGTGGCTAAAGTGGTAGAGCACTAGCCTTGAACTAAAGAGCTCAGGGACAGCACCCAGGCCCAGAGTTCAGGCGCCACAACCGACAAAAAAAGAAAGAAAGAAAGAATGAAGAAAGAAAGAAAGAAAGAAAGAAAGAAAGAAAGAAAGAAAGAAAGAAAGAAAGAAAGAAAGAAAGAAAGAAAGTTCTTAGAGGCTACCATGGTATGAAAAAAAATTCAAAATGCCGAAGTTAAGTGAACAATAAATAGCCTTGTGATTTAAACCACTGAAGTCAATTTTTTGTTAATTCACTAAACGATGCTCAACTCAGATTTCCTAACTCGCATAGCATTGTCGATACAAACTTTCTATGTAACTTTCTAGACATAGAGTTGGTATTCTGTGTTAGTCAACATTCTGTTGTTATGACAGAATATATAACAGACTGGGTGATTAATAAAGAATACTAGTTTATTTTGGCTCATAGAGTCAGAGGCTAGAAGGTCTATGATGATGATGTCAGCATCTGTTCAGCTCTCAGGTTTCAGATGTTTCACTGCATGGTCAGCTGATCTATTGCTTTTAGATCTGCAAGGCAGAAACCTATAGAGGAAGAACATAAAGTACAGGAAACCTACTTGCTTCTTGGTGGCTAGGAAGCAAGAGAGGTGTTTTTCAACTAGAGAGTAAGCTGTATGAGGGCACGGATGGTGTATTTTTCTCAGTGTTTTATTCCCATTGGTATAGAGTCTGACATGAGATGTTTTTCAACTAGAGTGTAAGCTGCATAAGCACAGATGATGCCTTTTTTTATGTCCAGTGCATGATGTAGAGCCTGACACATCTAGACTTTCAGACAATATTTAATGCTTTATAAAATGATGCAACAGAGAAATTCATCCTGTTATAAATTATTATATTTTGATTTTTGAGTGAAGAGAAAAGGCTTCATTTAAAAAAGACTTCATAAGTCTTTTTTTTGCCAGTCCTGGGACTTGAACTCAGTGCCTGAACCTTGTCCCTGAGCTTCTATTGCTCAAGGCTAGTGCTCTACGACTTGGGCCACAGCACCACTTCTGGTTTTTTCTGTTCATGTGATACTGAGGAATTGAACCCAGGGCTTCATGCATGCTAAGCAAGCACTCTACCATTGTCATATTCCCAGCCCTTCTTAAAACTTTCTTACAAAACTTATTTTGGGCTGAGAATGATAGCTCAAGCCTCTAATCCTAGCTACTTGGCTGATCCAGGCAAAAAATGTTCTCAACACTCAACCAGTGGCTGGGTGCCTGTCATTCCAGCAAAACGGAGAAGCACAAATAGGAGGATTGGTCCAGGATGGCCCAGATAGAAAGCAAACCCTATCACCAAAATAACCCATGCAAAAAGGGCTAGCACAGTAGCTCAGGTGGTAGAGAACCTGCCTAGCAAGCATGGGGCTCAGAGTTTAAACCCCAGTGCTGCCATAAATATATTTTTTGGGGGGATAACTAGTTATAAAAATACACTCATTCAAGTAGAAACAAAGAAAAGCTTAAAATAATTATCAACTCTATTCACCCCATGTGAAGAGCACCTCTCAAAATTTTTCTAAATACTCCACTAGTCTTTTATCTAGATGTATTCATATATATAATCTATCATGTTACATATTACATATATTATAAATTATTTTACTGTTTTACTTTTGTCAGTCATGGGGCTTGAACTCAGGGCCTGGGTATTGTCTCTGAGTGAATTCAAGGCTAGTTTTCTACCACTTTGAACCACAGTGCCACTTCCAGTTTTCTAATAGTTAATTGGAGATAAGAGTCTCACAGGGCCAGGCACCAGTGGCTCATACCTGTTATCCTAGTTACTCAGGAGGCTGAGGAATGTCCCTGAGACTCTTTATCTCCAATAAACCACCAGAAAACCAAAGTGGCGCTGTGGCTCAAGTGGTAGAGTGCTTAGCCTTAAGCTTAGGAACAGCATTCATGCCCAGAGTTGAAACCTTATGACTGACCAAAAAAAAAAAAAGTCCGACAGGACTTTCCTGCCCAGTCTGGCTTTTAACCACAATCCTCAGATTTCAGCTGCCTGAAGTAGCTATGATTACATGTGTGAGCCACTGTGCCCTAATATTTTACTCTTTTAGAGTGAGTTTTTTTTTGTTTTTGTTTTTTTAATGCCCATCTTGGTGCTTGAACTTAGGACCTGGGTGCTGGCTTCTTCTGCTCAAGGCTAGCCGACTGCCACTTAAGTTACAGTTCCACTTCTAGACTTTTCTGAGTATTTTATTGGAGGTGAGAGTCTAATGGACTTTCCTACGCAGGCTAATTTCTAACTGTGATCCTCAGATCTCAACCTACTGAGTTGCTAGGATTACAGACATGAGCCACAGGTGCCAGGCTGAGATCATTTTGTTTATACTGTTTCAAAATTTATTTTTTATTTAACATACCATGAATTATTTTCTATTATAAAATTCAATTTTAGTAATAAACTTACTTTTAGTATTTTTATTTTAAATTTCAGAGTTTATCCACTTTAAATAGTAATTCCATTTTAGAAATATTTATTTGAAACAGGTTAGTCTGAAGTAACATAGGGAACCCAATCAAATATTTGTCACTTAATTAGTGCTTTTCCCCCAAGGCTTTTATCATCCTTGTCTGTGTGTCAGGAAAACTTTTTCTTTGTTTCAGGAGATTCAAAGAATATTTTGTGTGCAATGCTGCATTAGTGAATTGTGTTAACTGAATGTAATTTCTTCTTCTTTCCTTTCCCTAGTAAATAGTGGGGTCAAGATAGCTCTGAGTGAAGAGTTTGCACAGGTGTATTCCCTGGCAGAAGGGATTCGAATATGGATAGTAAGATTTTCCTTCTCATGTGATTTTCATTTAATTTAGGTTTTCCCACTATGGTATTAGAATTAAGGTAAGAAATCTTTTTCCCAAGAGTATTATGTTATGATTTTTTTTCCATTCCTGAGGCTTGAACTTAAGGCCTGGGGATTGTCCCTGATCTTCTCTTGCTCAAGGGTAGCACTCTACCACTTTAGCCACAGCACCATTTCCAGCTTTTTCTGATTATGTGGTACTGAGGAATTGAACCCAGGGCTTTGTGTATGCTAGGCAAGCAATCTACCACTAAACCACATTCCCAGATCTTACGAATTTGAAAAAAAATAAATTTCAGGGGCTGGGAAGGTGGCTCAGTGGTAGAGTACTTGCCTTGCATGCATGAGGCCCTGGGTTCGATTCCTCAGCACCACATAAGCAAAAAGAAAAAAGCCAGAAGTGGCAGTGTGGCTCAAATGGTAGAGCGCTAGCCTTGAGCTGAAGAGCTGAGGGACAGCGTCCAGGCCCAGAGTTCAGACCCCACAACCGAACCAAAAAAAAAAAAAAAAAAATTCAGTGTAATGAATAGGCTTAAAGTAATTTAGAATCCTTGAAATCATAACTTAGTGTTAAAAATGTTTAGAGTAAACATTAAAGGGGTTCAAACCCCTTTCATATCTTTCAGTAAACCCCAAGTAATACCACTGTGGGCAATTCCTCATATATGGAAGATACTGGCAGCCGTTGATAGTGTCAGTAAGGTAAAAGATCTGTGACATATTTGAAAAATAACTGCAACATTGGTTGTGACAGTGCAACCTGGAAGAACTAAATGTCTGTTGGTGGGGAAAAGAAAAGGAATTGGAGTGGGGCACAGGTGGCTCATGCCTGTAATCCTAGCTCCTCAGGAGGCTGAGATCTGAGGATCACATTTCAAAGCCAGCCCAGGCAGGAAAGCCTGTGAAACTTTTATCTCCAATAAATGACCAGAAAACCAGAAGTGGCCTGTAGCTCAAGTGGTAGAGCACTAGATTTGAGCTGAAGAGCTCAGGGACAGCACTCAGGCCTAGAGTTCAAGCCCCATGACCAACAAAAAAAAAAAAAAGAAAGGAATTGTATATTAACATATGATATGAGTAATATTACATTGCAACAAAAAAAGTGGAAGAAATAAAGCCACATGTATCAGCAAGGTCATCTTTCCATAGATTTGATAAAAGAAAAAAAGAAAAGTGTAAATATGCTTAAGTATGATAATTCTTATATGTTTTAATACAAGACAAATTTTCATGTTATATATAAATGAGTGATATAATTATACAAATACATAGAAATGCTTAACACTGAAATCAGGAGAATTGTTTTTGATTCTTAGGTATCACAGTAGTTAAACATTACTGATATTCTTTATATTCTTTATATTTTTTTGCCAGTATGGGACTTGAACTCACATGGTATATATTTGTACGCATATTTAACCCTGGATAGTAATTGAGAAAAAAATATAAGCAAATGGGCAGAGAAAAGAAAACAAAATTGAAAGCAAAAGCCAGGTGGTACCAGTGGTTCATGTCTGTAATCCTAGCTATTCAGGTGGTTGAGATCCAAGGAATGGGGTTCAAAGCCAGTTCTAGACAGACACATTTGGGAGACCTTTGTTTCCATTTAATCAACAAAAAGCCAGAAGTAGAGGTGTGGCTCAAATGGTAAAGTGCCAGCCTTGAGCAAAATCTTTTGAGAGGCTCAGTACTGATAGAAAAGGAAAAAAAAAGAAATTGAAAGCAAAAGACTTAATTATAGTAACTAAAAAAGAATAGCTTTTGCAACTGAGATGAAATAATCATAGGGCTTGTGAAGGATTTGAGTAGTGAATAAGAAGGAGGAATTTAGGATAGTTCAATTTTTGATGGATTACTTGGTAGGAAGGAGAAGCATTGATCAGGATAGGAAAAAGCAAACTTTGATTTATGAATTAGGAAAGAAATTCAGCTTTGGACCTGTTATCTGAGACATCTAGCTAGAGAACGTGGTGAATAATCTAAGTGACTGATGTGTCAGAGACATATGAAGACAGAGGGTGACTTTAATTTATTTTTAATAGTTATTTTTATTAAAAGTATGAGTTTACAAACACACAGCCTTGGTCTGACTAGACCATGGTTAGTGCCCAAATTATACTGGATAGTTAGAAACTAAAGTAAACAAAATCTCTTAGGAGAAATCAAAAGGCATCATCATCAGATGGAAGGAGGAGAATCAGCTGGATGAGTTAAATCAGTGGTAGAGTACTCAATATAAAAAATGGTAGAACAAGATTCAAAAAAGTGTGCTAACAGAGAAACCATGTGGTAAGATTTGAAAGAAAAGAGTTTCTAAGAAACTCAGCCACATAGTTTAGGTGAAAACTTTTTGGCTATTGACAAGGCATGCTATAGATAATGCTCTGGTGAGCATAGAATAGACTGCCAACACACAAGATACTGGCTTTCTGTTTGAGACCTTGGCCTCTCTTGTGCCTTCTGCCTGGCTGTCAGCATTGTGGACCATGCTGTGATCATTGCCTCAATCTGTTCTCATAGTACCCTCCTCTGCCTGAAGTCTCAGCATCACCTAGAGTTGTCCCCTCATCAGGGTAGAACAGAGTTCAAAATTTAAGAACAAACTGGGTGCCAGTGGCGCATACCTGTAATCCTGTACTCAGAAAGCTCAGATCTGAGGATCATGATTTGAAACCAGTCCAGGCAAAAAAAAAAAAAAAAAGTTGATGAGACTCTTATCTTCAATTAAACACTAAACATCCAGAAGTGGAGCTATGGCTCAAATGATAGAGCACTAGCCTTGAATAAAAAGGGTTAGGGAGGGCTGGGAAGGTGGCTCAGTGGTAGAGCACTTGCCTTGCATGCCTAAAGCCCTGGGTTCGATTCCTCAGCACCACATAAGCAAAAAATAAAAAAGCCAGAAGTGGCACTGTGGCTCAAGTGGTAGAGCGCTAGCCTTCAGCTGAAGAGCTGAGGGGACAACGCCCAGGCCCAGAGTACAGGCCCCACAACGGGACCCCCCCCCCAAAAAAAAAGCTAAGGGACAGCATTCAGACCTTAATTTCAAGCCTCAGAACTCCACATACAGACAAAAAAATTAGAACAATTTTTGAAGCAAACTAGATATATGACTGTAGTAAGGCTTCCATTTCTCTAGACCTCAGCTGCTTTGTCTTTACTGGTAGGATTTAGAGAAAATCTCCTTCAGCACCAGTATTTTAAATTTTGTGAAATAATAAAGTCATATATATAAATTCCTTCCACATGAGCTGTAGGAGGTAGTTTTGTAGATAGGTCTTCAAAAGTAGTTTTGTGAACAGCTTCAAAGGATGAAGAAAACAAGTTTAGCCCACATCCTAAGTAGCTGGGCAATAGTTATGAAGTCTTCTATAATTTCAACACTGGGTGTTTCTGCAGTAGTTTTCTGTGCTGCCCTGCTGCTCTATCAGAACAGCTTAATTATGTGGTTCAAATCTTCTCGTTCCCCAGTTAGAGATGAATCAAAAGTCTCTGATGAACCTAGGGAATGAGGCTGAAGAAAAACTCAATTCAGAAGCTGTAGAGGTGAACCAAGAGAGCCAAGGTGAGTATGCAAATACCAGCCATGGTTACTGGTCCATCAGGTGTTTTGTTTTTGTTTTGTTCAGAACTGAGAGAACTTATGCCTGCCTTCTTGGTAATTCTTGTTGAGTCTGTTTTGACATAGGAAAAGTGATAAAGAAAGATGCTTAAGGTTGCATTCAAGGATATACCAAAAATGGGAAAATGTCAAAAAGAATTAATTCTTTACCAACATGCTCCAATTGGAACATCTTTCTAATTGCTTCTTTTAAGAGGCTTCAGATTCATGTATGCAGCTCAAAGAATTATGAAAGAATTATATTAATTTTTTAAAATATCTTTGAAAATGTATTTTTGTAGAGAGCTAGGCTGAAACTTTTACAGGAAAAAAAATGTAATGCTTGGGCTTTGCATGGAAATCATCAGACCTTGGGAGTAGGGGAAACAAGATTAATTGAGTTGATAATTATTGAGACAGTGGGTATATAGAATAGACTTTTTACTATTCTTCATAAATATTTGAAATGTTCACTATAATAAAGCTTTTTTAAATTTTTTTATTGTGAAAATACTCTACAGAGGGGTTACAATTACATGGGCAAAAAAGTTTCAACATGATCTTGATTCATATAATTAAAGTTTGATTGTATTCTATCAGTAGATGCAGAATTCATGAAGATCAAGTGTAAATAGATTCTTTTTTTCTCTGAAAGTAATTCCTTAGTTTAATTTTTTTTATCATTTTATTTTTTTGCACTTAGCAAAAGAATGTATTCAGAAAAGTCTTCCATTACTAAAATTTTTGCCCATGGACAAAAGTTCAGAAGAAACCTTTGACAAATTGGTGATTATCAATGAAACCAATCATCTCCAGCCACTAGACAGGCACCAGAAGTCAAGCTCTGTGGTAGAAGAGCATTTCCAAGCCTCAGCATCTTCCACAGAAGCAGGCCCCTCAACTGTCGGAGACAAGAGTCTTGACTGGGAGGTCCCATCAAAGCTGCCACCAACTAGTGGGCCTCCCTCTGCAGAAATGCCCACTGCTGTGGAGCTCTCCTCACCTTCCACACCCACCCGGCTTACACCCTTCACCCAAAGGCGAATTTGGCTATTCTCTTTCAGATCCATGGAAGAAGCCAGACCATTGCCTACAGTAAAAGAGAAATATCCCGTGTTGAAGGATGCCATGGACTTCATTAAAGATCAATCACTCTCACATGAGAGGTGAGCCAGTCGTTTTCCCCAGTACTTTCTCTTTTCAAATCAGAGATATCCGGTTTAGGCAAAGGCTTGAAGTTCATGTCAACAGTGGACAAGTGGTATTTAAGATAGAACCAAACTTGTTTTATAATATTTAAGATAAAAAAGTGGTGAGTTTTCCCTTAAATGTTTTTCACTTAAGATTTGTGTATAATACTGCATGGAAAATATATCTCAGTAATTTTTTTAAGGAAGCATTTCCTTTGGTGGCTGCCACTTAAAAAATTGTTAGCCCTGGGAAAAATTCAGGTTTTGATCTTTTCTGACAGTCCATGGGCCTACCTACCTCCCTGAAAGTTAGTGAGGAATTTCCTAATCTTATGAATTAAAGCTTTATTTCTTGATAGACAAGTAAATGTATCAAAGTTTTTCAGAATTAGTTTTTCTAAATGAGTTGTGGCTTCACTCAATTTGTATGCAATTGATTTTTAATGCTGCTAAGTAACAGTAGTAGACAGTATATTATTCTCCTTTGCATGATGTATTTAATACCAACAGCAATACTTTCTTTTTATTCATAAAGCTTCAGAACTTGGGTGGAGGATAGGTGTGTAATTTTGTTTTTTTTTTCCTACCCTAACTCAGTTTCCTGCATATTCTGACTTGAGTTCTGTCTCCAGCGTTGTAAAGGTTCTTTCCTTAAAGAAAGCCCAAGCCAAGAGCATCCTGGAAGCCCTGAGGGTAATTCAGTACTGTACAGAATCCCTAGGACAGCCTCACTGCTTTCATCCACCATATATACTTTTCCTGTTGGAGCTTCTGACCTGCCAGAAAGATTCTACCAAGAAAGTACAAAGGACAAATCTGCAAAGAAAATAAGCTGAGGTCATTTTAAAGAAAAAAATGATCTTTTCTAATTAATAATTATCATTTCAATCTGGAAGACAAATGTACATTCATTCTTTTATCCTAAGGAAAAAAAGGATCATATCTTTTAGTAGGTACCATGGACATGTGTATTCGCTGTGTTTTACCAGGAAGAATAATATTTTAATATTTCTCCTAGGCACATTATTATTTGGCTCCTGGAAAATGTGAGCTAAAATATGATATTAATTTACAATACTGATGTTAATTTAAGTGCTTCTCAAGGTGGTTCTAATCTTCACTCAATAATTTTGTTTTAGTATCTACTGTGCCAGGCACTGTTCAAAGTGTTATATATATTCAGTAGTGGACAAGACAGACCAAGTCCCTGTTTTGTTTTTGTTTTTGTCAGTCCTGGGGCTTGAACTCAGGGCTGATCACTGTCCCTGAGCTTTTTTTGCTCAAGGCTAGCACTCTACCACTAGAGCCAGTGCCACTTCCAGTTTTTTTTTTTCTCGTTTATGTGGTACTGAGGAATCGAACCCAGGGTTTCATGCCTGTTAGGCAAGCACTCTACAAGCCCCCAATGCCTTATTCTAATTGAGCTTATATTCTCTTGAAGACTAAAAGAGAACTTTTTTTCGGTGGGGGGAAGGGGATGCTAGTCCTAGAGCTTGAGCTTAGAACCTGGACACTGCTCCTGAGCTTTTTTGCTCAAAGCTAGTGTTCTACCACTTGTACCACAGCTCCACTTCCATTAGTTTGTTGTTGTTGGAGGTTTTCTGTGATTAATTGGATACTCATGGCCTTTCCTGCCTGGGCAGGCTTTCCTGCCCAGGCCCAAGAGAGAGCATTTTTAAAACTTAATATTTTAAAATTTAGCAGGGCATCAGTGGCTTATGCTAACTGCTCAGGAGGTAAGATTTGACTATTGATGTTCAAAACCAGGCTGTGCAGAAAAGTCTGTGAGATTCTTATCTCCAGTCAACAATCAAAACCATTAAAGTGGAGATATGGCTTGAGTAGGGTACCAGCCTTCAACATAAAAGCCAAGTGAGAATTGTAACCCTGAGTTCAAAACCAAGTACTAGCACAAAAAATAAAATAAAATAAATGAAGAAATATCAGGTAAAGTAAAATGGAAGATGAAAAATCAGATAGTAATACTGTCATGTGGCTGGTGATTTAATGTAGTTTGAGCTTATCAAGGAAAACTAGCCAAGAAGATATTACATAAAGCAGCAAATGAATGAGTAGATGAGATGACAGAGGCAGCACCAAAGGTAGAAGAAACGATGAAGAGCTCTAGGTTGAAGAACTAGCCCGAAGAGCTGACAGAAAGCTTGTAACTGAGTGAAAGAAGATATGGTATAAGAGGTCACTCTTGGGGCTGAAACTCTGGGCCTGGGTGCTGTTTCTGAGCTCTTCAGCTCAAGGCGAATACTTTACCACTTGAGCCATGGCACCACTTGTGGTTTTCTGGTGTTTAATTGAAGATAAGTGTCTCACAGACTTTCCTGCCTGGGCTGGCTGTGAACCAAGATCTTCAGATCTCAGCCTCCTGAGTAGCTAGGATTATAGGCGTGAACCATAAGTGCTTAGCCTGCTAGAGATTTTTGGAGCCCAGAAGTAACACATTACTATTTGTGAGAGATATCCTTAGCTGTGTGTGCCAGGGATGGAAGTAGAAAAAGCAGTGAGATACTGTAGCGCAGGCAACTGATGGTAATTATTTGTTCAGGGAGTAGTCCTGAAGATAGATAGAAAAATAACTAACATTCAGGATATATTTTGGTGGTAAAAGATTCAAGACTGATTGACCAAAAGGGTTGACACTGTCAAGATGCACTGTTTATATAAATTGACATGTTGAATTGAAACCCCCTATATACAACTATTTAAAGATAATTTTTAAATTATTAAATAAAACCATATTTGTTGACAGAGATTGAATAAAAGATAGGAATCATGGGAAAAGAAAAGAAAATCCTAGGATTGGGGCTGGAGCACCTAGGTAGACATTGCTGAGCTTCTCTGTCCATCTGTTATCATTAAGTCAGGCCCTTCTCTTCCAGACACATTTCTTCCATTCCTCATCATATCTCAGCATATACTCTGTGTCTTCAGATGGCTCTGGTGTCAGGCAAATTTTACTGAATAAATTCATGTTCTCGTCTGGGTAATCTGTCTTTTGTTCTGGGATTGTCAGGAAGAGGAAGAGCCACACAGTTTTCCAATACTTCACAGACAACTTTCTTCTCTTTGCACCTAACTGTACAAAGGGGTTTCTTTGTGGTCTTTCCATATATGCATAGAATTTGCTTTAGTCAAACTCCCTCCCTCTGTTACTCTCTTCAACATCTATGATGTTTCATCTCCTGTGGAGTCTCTGTGCAGTAGCTATTGCTCCAGAATTTCATTTTACAAATAGGGCACTAAGGCATAGCAGCCAAGACCTGGCTGAAACTGAGATTCATTGGTGGCTATATTTTTATGTTTCTCCTGGAAGTGAGGCAGTCAGATTATCTCCAACCCTCATACCAAAGAACCTGTATCATAAGAGAGGATGCCAAGGTCCAGAGATGACTTAAAGTATTCAGGAGAGTGTCACAGGTTATATGTAAATATAGGACTATTATATGGGAGAGACATGATCAGACACCAGTTTCGTCATGGGTCCTGGAACCAATCCCCATAGACACTGAAGGATGGTTGTATAGGAAACAAAATGTTATAGTGGTTCTGAATAAAACAGAAAAACCTAAAATATACCGAAAAATATTGCAGAATACCAGAAAATGACATATAATATACATATAATGTAAAATGTCAGAAAGGTTTGGCAACAAATACAGCACCTGGAGAAAGACATCTGCCCATAAGGAACCCCTTCCATAGTAAGAAGAAAGTTAGTATTGGGGTAAGGATAAGGATCTGCTTAACAAATGGCACTGGGATGCTGTAGAAGAAAAGTAAAGTTCAACTCTTACTTCAAAATGTAGCTTTAATCAAATAATTCTGAGTGAATATTTGTGTGTTCAAAAGAAAGAGAACCCTTAGTAAATCTTAGGATATATGAAAATCATAATTACCACAGAGAAAGAAATATTAAGCGAACAAGAAAGAGACCAAAAATATAAAGAAAGAGACTAACTAATCCATCTATTACTAGGAACTTATGTTTATGAAAATAATAAGAAAGCTAGGCACCAATGGCTTACAACCATAATCCTAGCTACTCAGGAGGGTGAAATCTGAGGATCCTGGTTCAAAGCCAGCACAGGCAGGAAAGTTCATGTGACTCTTAGCTTCACTAAACTACTCAAAAAAAGCCAGAGTGGGTCTGTGGCTCAAGTGGTAGCATACTCACGTTGAGTAAAAGAAGCTCAGGGACTATGCCTAGGCAGAATAAAAGATGCAGGACCAGTCCCCCAGCCACCCCAAAAAAGAATAAGAAAAATATATAAAGATGAAACATGTGCAAGAAAACCATCGTATGTATTAAGAGAAAACATACTCTGTTATGTTCTGATCCTGGGGATTGAACTCAGTGTCTGGGCACTGTCTCTGAGCCTTTTTTTGCTCTAGGCCAGGGCCCTACCATTTGAGCCATAGTTCTACTTCCAAATTTTTCTGAGTAATTTATTGGAGATGAGAATGTCATAGACTATATCTGCCCTGGTTGGCTTCAAACCACTATCCTCAGATCTCAGCATGAGGAGCTAAGTTTACTAGTGTGAGCCACCCAGTGAGAAAATATATTTTTAATATTTATAAGATTAATTACAAGATTTCCATTTCTTAACAAGTTGGGCAATGTCATTCTTTCTGATGGAGGCATAGAAATTTTATTAATTGAAGTAAGCCAGGCCCAAAGAAACATAAGTCCTATGGTTTCCCTTATTTGCAATAACTAATATATGTCTGAGACAAGCAGAAAAGTTCAGATAAATGAACTACAACCATATGCATTAATTCAGGTGAACCTGAGAAACATAATGTTGAAGTTCAATATACCACTGAAAAATCTAGGAAGTATAATCCCATTTTTATAAACTTACAAGATGCAATATTTGTATTTATGTCACCTTAAAGAAAGACAAAGAAGATGCTAATACTACGATTCTGAACAAGCTTTTTTTTAATTGTGAAAATACTATACAGAGTGGTTACAATTACATGGGCAAGATAAAAAATACATTTCTTATCAAGCATTGTAGTCTCCTCTTTTGTTTCCCCTTCTCATCCCTTCCCATCCTCCTCACCCCGCCCCGTGCCCCCACCCAAGATTCCCTCTCTACCCCGCACCAAAGTTGTAAAGTTTGTTTTCGACATAATGACTTGTACATCTCATTGTTGCAATGGGTCCTCCTCTATCTCTATTTAAATGACTCGTTTTTCCCCTTCCCTTCCACAAATTATACCGACATCAAATACAGTGAAAGCAGGGGTTATACCATTGGGGAGGGACATACATAGCAACAAAGAAATAATCTTAAAAATGTGTTAGAAACAATCACCTTAAAGAAAGAAAAAACATTTGAATACATATCTTAGGGTTCATTTCCCTAACATCACCTTATCTGACCTTTTCTGCTTGACTCAGACATATACTAGATATTGCAAATAAGGGAAACCATGGGACGTATGTTTTTTGGGCCTGGCTTACTTCACTTAATATAATTTTTTCCAAGCCTTTCCATTTCCTAACAAATGGGGCAATGTCATTCTTTCTGATGTGTTGCTACCGCCTTGACCACCAAGGAAGACGCGACACCGAACTCTTCTCTCTGCAGTGTATTCAGGACCTTTGAGTAATCTTCTGACCCCAACCCCGGGAAGAATTCCCCACCGCCTTAAGTACTGCTGGGTAGCCAACCCTGATACGCCACGAGGGAACCACCAATAGGTTCAGGTACGGGGAAGCAAGCCAGATTCTTTGCCTTAGCCATATAAGGAGTTGTTTACCACAGAGAGCACTCGCCATCTGAAGGCAGAGGGTGGAAGCCGGCACCATCTTCCAGGTGCGGCTGCACACATCTCTCTACAGTTCCCCCTTTTTTGTTTAAAGAACACAGATGAGAACAGAGGTCTGATCCCTGTTGTGCAATGCAAGGACTTCATACAAGCCTTCTCCCAGAGGGCGCCTTCTCTAGGGATGACTCAGCCTGTCCATTGATTCATTATTCACAAGGACGGGAAAAGGCGAATCAAACCCGTGTGCAATCAAACATGCTCTCCTCGAGTGCAAAACTCATGCCTCTCAACTGCAGTACTTTGGCTTTGCAATCTGTGTTCATTGTTTTAGGGTGACAAGCCACGCTTGGGGGAACTGACCTGCTCCAATGGCTGTAAAGGCTTGGAAAATCATGGCTGCACTGCGATGCCGAGAACCTCTAAATTGGCAAATGCACCACAGACATACCAAGGAGGCTAACACCAGGAGGCCTGTCAGGGCTCCCAAACCCGCCCCTCCGTAAGATGATTCATAGCAGTGGAGATCCACAAAGATAACCCCTCCGCCAATCCGGCATCCACTCGGGTCGAGTTCACCATGACGATGGCAAGCCTGAGCTGTTCCATCAGGCTGTCGAACTCCCTAGTTCAATTACATAAAAGATAACTAGACAACTGTTTAGACAAATTTACAGCGTTTTTTGAATAGGTTTTTTCCTGGGCCTGAACTCTGGGCCTGGGCGCTGTCCCTCAGCTCTTCAGCTCAAGGCTAGCACTCTACCACTTGAGCCACAGTGCCACTTCTGGCTTTTTTCTTTTTGCTTATGTGGTGTTGAGGAATTGAACCCAGGGCCTCAGGCATGCAAAGCAAGTGCTTCTCCACTGAGCCACCTTCCCAGCCCCATTCTTCTGGGTTAATTGCACCACAGCAGCAGCTAATCCAGCATTAGTTAGTGGTCCGCCCAGCTCTCTGCAAACTCTCATCCATGCTTCTAGTCCCCTATTCTTATATGGGGTTATGGCGGCTCTGCATTCCTTAGTGCACTGCTCGTAAACAAGCTGTTTAATTAATGGCATGGCTACGTCTGGGTCACCAAAAATTCTGCCAGCAGCCTCGACCATACGAGCAACAAAGTCCGAAAACGGCTCCATAGAGCCCTGCAGGATTTTGGTGAGATTGCCACTCACCTCGCCTTTATTTGGTAAGGCCTTCCATGCCTTTATGCCAATTTTATTGATTTATTCATAAACTTGAACCGGGTAGCCTATCTGCTGATTGGCGAATCTCCCCTGTCCAAGCAGCATATCTCTGTCCCAAGCTGGGTTTCCCGCAACCTGATTGGCTGCAGCCTCTTCACTAGCAAATTCAATCAAAAAGGCCTTCCTATCTAAATACTGACCTGGGCTCAAACAAGCTCGTGCGAGCCCACTCCAATCACCGGGTGTCATGCAGTGTCTGTTTAGGGCTTCCACCTGGGCTACAGTAAAGCACGCCATGATTCCGTATGTCCGCACAGACTCAGCTAAAGATTTTATGACATTAAAATCTAAGGGTTCATGATACTGCTGTCCCTGTGGATCCTGAAATATTGGACAGGCTAGATGTAACTCCGTTCTGACTGCTTTCCACACGCCTGGGCTGAAAGAATAGCCGGGGCTGCTACTTCCAGGGTCCTCCGCAGAGAGCGGAGGGGCCGAAGGTGTGCCTAGTGTTATGAGTTATCTTTAAAGGTGGAAAATACAGGGCCAAATAGAGAGGATCCTGTAAACAAGATGGAGAGACAGGGAGTGTTAGTGGAGGGCGCCAGTTGAACCATCTCCTGGTTCCCCAGGTCAGAAGAATAGTGGGGGATCTCTTGATGCAGGAGTACCAGACAAGAAGGGCAGAGCCGAAACTTGGCCTTGGGAGTTGTAGGGAGGGGACTTGTAGGAGGTCAGGCAAGGTGCATCTTGGGAGACTCCCTGCTAGGATGTAATGGTGTGACAGGCGTGAGCCAGAGCCAGGGAGGGGCTTAGAGGAGTTATTGTGGGAAGAGGTGGGGCAATAAGAGGTCTATATAAGGCAGGCAGCTGGTGGACCAGGTCACTCTGGACACAGCTGCCGAAAGGACCAGGAGGAAGCTTACGTGCCTCACAGCAACTGATGAGAAGAAGAGTGCCCAGAGCACAGTGAGTGACCCATGTCATTCAGGAACCCAGGTGAGTGGCCTGGACATCTCTTTAGACATAGACGGGGTTGGCAAAAGGATGGAGGCAGCCCAGTGGGAGTGCAGACCCATGAGGCAGATTCAGGAGCGCCTAGCCTCCAGCACAAATGCAGATGAGCTATACAAATCCTTGAGGCTGCTCTCAGTCATGGCCATCACGGCAGAAATCCTTGCCACCACGGGTGTCAGAGAGACAGTGAAGGGTTTTAGGAAGTACCAGCAGGTGGGCAGTTTGGCCAAGGAACTGTCCAAGTGCTGGAAGTCCTTGTCTGTGCTGAGGCACAAATCAGAGGCTCTGAGCCAGGTTCCTGAGCAGGATGGCGGTCAAGAGCCCAGGAAGGATGATCTGGGAGAGGAGGGGTGGAAGAGGATGAGGGAGCGGGAGCCAGAGGACATGTTGAAGTCCTCTAATGTAGATCCCTTCTCTCAGAGTAGGGCGAGTGACCCTCAGCATCCAGGAACCCATGTGAGTGGACCCAGTATCTCTGTAGACTTGGTCGGGGGTGGCATTGGGATGCAGACGGCCGAGTCTGTGTGCAGAGTTGTGCAGTAGCTCCAGGAGCACCTAGCCTCCAGCACAGACACGGATGAGCTTCTTAATTCCTTGAGGCTGCTCTCAGTCATTCCCATGAAGGCAGAAATCCTTGCCACCACGGGTGTCAGAAGGGTAGTGAAGAGATTTAGGAAGCACCCACAGGTGGCTGGTTTGGCCAAGGAACTGGACAAACACTGGAAGACCTTGGCTGTGCTGAGCCACAAATCCGAGGCTATGAGCCAGGTCCCTAACCAGGATGGAGGTCTAGAGTCCAGGAAGTATGATCTTGGGCAGGGGGAGGGGCAAAGGGAGGTGGAGGATGGTGACAGGGAGCAGGAAGACCTGCTGAAGATGTCAAATGTGGATCTGTTCTCTCAGAGCAGGGCGAATGAACCCCTAGATCGAGTAGTCCAGGTGTGTGGTTCCCGCATCTCTGTAGACATGGCCAGGGGTAGCATGGGGACGCAAACCACCAAGTGGGTGTGGGAAGCCATGCAGCTGCTCCAAGGGCACCTGGCCTCTAGCACACACTCAGAGGAGCTCCGAAAATCCTTGAGTCTGCTGTCAGTCCTGCCCATCACAGCAGAAATCCTTGGTGCCATGGGTGTCAGAGAGATAGTGAAGGGTTTTAGGAAGCACCCGCTGGTAGGCAGTATGGCAAAGAAGCTGGACACACGCTGGGAGACCTTGGCTCTCCTGGGCTGCAACACAGCACTTCTTTCAGCGCTTCTACACCAGGTCCCTGAACAGGATGGCACTCAAGAACCCAGAAAGGAGGCTCTTGGGCTGTCAGAGTCAGGGTGGAGCCAGAGGACAAGTTGAAAGAGTCTAGTGTGGTTTGGGGTTGGGGGGATGAAACGGCACTCGAGAGGGGAGACCGCAACTCTGGGCCAGAGCCCCCATGGCCTGGGGAGCTGTGTGAGTTCCAGGGACCTGGCAAGCGGTCTGCCAACCCCTGTCCCAGGAGCAGGCTGGAGAAGCATCCCGGAATGGTCCCAGAGTCTTCTGGGGGCAGCAGCAGGCCTCATCGTTGGGCTGTGGACAGCTCTGGAGTCTCGCAGGACCCTGGGCACACTGGTACCTGGGACATGCCTGGCAACGCTTGCCTTCCAGTTCCACAGTCTCAAGACCCACCAGGGTTCCCACAAGAGGGTCTCCCTTGGGAACCCCAGGGACAGGGTGGGGCCAGACCAAAAGAGGGGTGCCGATCCTCTATAGAGGGGAAGAGAGGTTCAGGCCGGCTGCCTTCTAAGGTCAAGCAGACCTCTGGCAACCCAGAGATGCAGGCAGTGAAGCTGTGCGGTGGCAATCACCAGAGAAAATCCCAACAACAGCATGAATTCCACGCACCTCCACAGTCTTTCGAGGATGCCCTCAACCAGACCCAGCTGCTGCCAAGGAGAGAGAGGACCAGGGGCAGGATTCGTGCTACTGCCTTGGCTCAAGGAGGCCTGAAAAGGAATGGCTACAGCGGCCCCAGAAGACCCTTGGATTCCATGCACAGCTCAGTCCCAAAGGCAAGCAAGGTCCAGGAAAACTAGGAGGGACAGCTGGCTCTAGCCTCAGCCACCAATTCAGCCAGTTTCGTCAATTCCACACAAGAAGCCAGGGTGTCAATGGTGCAGTTCAGCACTGAAACCTCTAATTTCCCTGGGCTGCAGGCCTATTTGGGTGGGCTGCCCGACAAGAAAAGGATGTCCTCCTTCCCTTCACCTGGGCCCAGAGCCTCTGTGCCCTGGGAAGTGGGAAAAGGGGAAGGGGAAGGAGAAGGTGTTGAGGAAGGGGGAAAGAGAGAGGAAAGGGAAGGGGGAAGGGGAGCAGAAGGCAAAGGGGGACAGGGAGAGGGAGGGAAAGAGACGGCCTTGCCTTTTGTCAGAAAGTCCCTGAAGATGCCACTGTACTCCAGACCAATAAAGCGAAACTCTCGCGCTGCCTGGTGCCCCCAGCATGTCCGGGGGCTCCTGCAACAGAGCACTCCATCCATTCCCAGGCCTCCCTGAATTCTCCTAGCACCCATTTCCCACTCTTCTACCTCTTCTCTGCACTATCCTCAAGGGAACACTCACCCGAGGACCGTGGCATACAGTGGTACAGACAGGCTGTGGCAAATCGTCTGTGGCAAAGCATTCAAGGATGAAAAACCAGCAGAGGGTGAGTCCTGGCAAGAGCTGTACCTGCAGCTTCTCCAAGAACAAGAGTAGCATATGCAAACACTGAGCGCCTGTCCAAGCCAAGAAGAGCCTAGGCCAATGGGCGCAATGCTCCTAAACCAACCTCCAGAAAAGCCTCCTGGCCCTGCCCAAGCTCGCGGGTCATGACCGCTAGTGCACACGTCATGTCCCAGGAGGCAAGCTCCAGCCCAACCTGGCCAGGAGCAACGGGAGTGGCCACATCCTCGCCCACCTAGCAAGTGCAGCGGGCAGTGCTGCTCAGCGTGGAGCAGGAGGTATAGGGAGAGGAAGTGGTGCTGGTAGTGATGTGGGTGCTGGTGTCAGTGGAGGTGGTCTTGGAGGCAGGAAGTTTCATCCCCAAGGCCAGACAACAGTCTGTGCCCCTTCTGGCACCACCATGGTTGTTCATGGGAAACACCAAAAAGGTCGCTGGTAACAGAACTGCCTGGCTCATGGTCAAAACCATTTGCAAGAACAACTAAGACAATAGCATGTTCCCCTGGCAATGAGACTGAGAGGCCTAGAACACCAGTGGGATGTCCAAAGGACACAGGCTTTCTCATGCTATGGCTAGGGCAGCAAGCTCACACAGTGTCCACTCTTAACCTTATCCCTGGGACCCTGACACTTCATGGCTACTCCTCTGTCCTTAACTTTTGCTCTTGTACAACTTGAAGGAAGATATCCTAAGGAACAGGTATCTCACGTGGATTGGGTGTATGAGATATATACATTAATAAGTCTTATTACTCTTGGGGAAGGTACTCTCAGTCACAGGGAACAGCTCACACAGACCTATATAATGCACACATTGTGCAGACGGGCTGTGGATAGGGGAAAGCAATCAAATGTGGTCAAAATCTATAAAATTAATTTTTTGGGGGGTCCGGTCATGGGGCCTGAACTCTGGGCCTGGGCGCTGTCCCTCAGCTCTTCAGCTCAAGGCTAGTGCTCTACCACTTGAGACACAGCACCACTTCTGGCTTTTTTCTTTTTGCTTATGTGGTGCTGAGGAATCGAACCCAGGGCCTAAGGCATGCAAGGCAAGTGCTCTACAACTGAGCCACCTTCCCAGCCCCTATAAAATTAATTTTTATATCAATATATATCAATAAGTGCAATATTGTCAGGGATTTCAAATAACAGGGAACATATGTATAGGGCAAAGACTCTAGACACACACACACAAACACATATATGTACATATACATACATACATACATATACACAGGCAAAGACACACACACAATCTGTGTGTGTGTGTGTGTGTGTGTGTGTGTGTGTGTATGTGTGTCTCAGACTAAAATGAAGCACACTCTATTAAGTGGCCCTCTGGATTGGGGAACGTAATCAAATATTTTCCAAACACAGGCAAAGCTTGAGGACCTCTGGCTCAAATTTGCAAACTTAGCTACTCAGGAGATTGGAATCTGAAGACCATAATTCCAAAATGACCAGGAAGGAAAGTACAGGAGCCTGTTATCTCTAAAGACATCCAACCCACCCCTCAAAATCATGGCTGGAAGTGGAGCTTTGCCTCAAGTGGTAGAACACTATCCTTGAGGAAGGAAACCTCAGCAAAGGCAACCAGGCCCTGAGTTCAAGCCCCAGGACCAGAGCCAAACCAATAGTGACAAAAATTAAAAACTTTAAGAAAAATCTTATAAATTAAAAAAAGATTAAATATTTTAAGAATATCCAGGGGAAAGATGATTGATGGAAAAGCTGAGAGACACAGGTGGTGTCCCTCAACCTGGGCTCCAACTGGTGAGGCAGCTGGAGAGGCACACTGGTGCCAAGGGGTTCACAGCCAGGCTGACTGAGAAACCAACACTTCATGTCTTAGGAAGCATAGTGTGTGGAGGGTTGGGGCAGAGGGAAGAGGAGGAGGAAGCAGTGGAATACCACCTCTGCCAGCACAGGTATGGACTGACACTAATTCCAGGGGCTTGACAAACCTAAGGCAACCACATTTGTCCACACCACATTATTTACATAAAGAGGGAGAGGCTCCAACAGCTCTGGCCCTACAAATCCCACCGTCTCTTTCATTTCCAGAGAATGCTAGAGATTGGGTGGATGAGCCATACCCAGCTCCCTCTACTTCATACTCCAGTGCATCAAATCAAAACACAGGAAACAAAATCAGATAGGCTGTCCAAACCTGGCTCAGAAGGAAGTCCCTCCCAGCTGCTCAACCTGCTGATCACCATACCAGAAGCAATAAACTCAGATCCAAACACACCCTCACCATGGGCAGTAGCAGTAGGGAGTCATTGTTGATGATGCACACCTATGAGTCAGTCCACAGGAGGCAGAGACAGCGCATTCTAAAGCTTAAGTAAAATCTGTCTTCCAAGTGAGACCATGTCGGGCACATTGGTGGTATAGTGGTGAGCATAGCTGCCTTCCAAGTGAGACAATATCTCTGAAAAAGAGCAAGCCAATAAAATGGTACCAAAAATCCCAGGCTGGCCAAAACATCACCAAAAATTAAGAAAGAAGAAGGAAAGGCTAGGAAAAGTCTTTTCCTCTCTAAATAGATTCATAGATAAATATATAGATACATATAGATGTATGGATATCAATAAGACAAATGGCCAATGCCTTCAGTTGGATTGATACAAACGTGATCAGCAATTCCCTAAATAATTACTTGACTAGGGATGCACCAACACACATGAGGTAATGAAGGCCATTCAGGAAATTTTCCCCATCTACCCAATCTCCTTTCCACCTCAGTGGAAGGATCAAAGCCCAGATCAGAACCTAACCTGGGGGGTAGGAGATCACTCTTGATGGTCCACACCTGGAGGACCCGCCTCCAGGAGGCAGACACACTGGTTTTTATGGCTTTAAGTAAAACCTGGTCTTCCTGGTGAGACCTTGTCTCTGAAAAACAAAATTATTCCCAAGAAAGCCAGCCTGCCCACAGCCCCACAAAGTACAAAGAAAGTAAAAGGAAAGACTGGGAGAAACACTTGCCTATACAAATATACATAGATCTATGCATATATCTATGTATATTTGTGTGTGTATCTGCATGTGTGTATGTACATATTTGTGTATACATATGTATCTATATACAAAACCAGTTAAGTTTTTATATATGTGTACATATATGTGTTTGTGTCTCTCTCTATATATACACACACATACACACACATATATCTTGAGAAGATAGATGGTCACTTCCTTCAGTTGGATTGGTACAAATATTATCATTGATTCCCTAAACAATAATCCTGCTGGGGAAGTACCAACATACATCAGGTGATGAAGGACATTGAGGAACTCTTTCCCATCTACCCAACATGCTTTTCTAGGAACAAACCTAGATCAGAACACAGCCTAACCATGGGGGATGGGGATGAGAGATCAATGTTGATAGTTCACACCTGTGAGCCTAGCCTACTGGAGGCAGATACACCAAGTTCCAAAGCTCAAGGCCAACCTGGTTTTACTGGTGAGACCCAGTCTCTAGCAATTCTTCACTTGTCCTATGAAATATCTAGAGCATCCACCTTTGGCCAAGCAAACAGTCAGGAACTTTTCCTAGAGCATAATTTCCACTTAGTTTGAAGGTCCTTTAATGGCCAACCACAGTTACTCTTTTTGAAAGTATTTTAGATTGTTTATCTTAATAAACTTTCACACATAATCCTTCTTTCTTTGTTTGGCTTTTCTTATCAAGTTAGAGTGTTATTAGGCTGACATTTTCACACTGAGAAGATATTTCTGTAATTTATATCATTATCTTCTATTAGCTCTGTGATAATTAATTCCAGAGCTTCCCAGTAAGTCTTATCTCCAATCTGCCAAAGGTGTTATACTTTCTTCCTTTGTGTCATACTCATTTGAGAGTTCTTTTTACCCTTGTGTTTCTAGTTTTCCTGTTTTTTCATCACCCTGAATCTCAGCTCACACTCTGAACACATGGGGATATCATTGAGAAAAGTCAAATATTCTCTTAATACTCTTCTTAGTGTGTCTGTATTTATAAAAAGAAAATCAGGAATTACCTTGAAATAAGTGTAGTCCTTATGGTATTTTTTGAAATTTAATGTTCACATGCATTATAAAAACAGTAAATATCAGGCATACATCTATCTATGTATATGATATATATGATCTATATGACATAGATCATATATACATATATATATATACATATATATGACTGGTATATACATCTATGATTGTATGCTTGGATTAACCATATTTAGTATCTGTTGTCCCATCTGAATTTTGTATTATTCACTCTAGTCCAGTTATCATTTCTTGTAGGTACTTAGCAGTCATAAGTAGGTGAAAAAATGCTGATATGTATACTGAAGGAGACCCTTATGAGATAATAGATCTCATTTCCTTCTGTTTAGTGTGTTGTTGTAAAGTGTATGGTTTTCAAAGCTTATATAACTTTACAGTATTGGAACTAATTTTACTCTGTAATTATCTTGATGTTTATTAACATATGTAGAGAATGAATTTACAACATTTTCAGGGCAATGGAATGAACTGGCAATCTTTATGTTTAATAAAGTGATCCAGACTCGAAGACAACATTACTATGTTTTCTCTTATTTGGAAAATCTGGGTTTTTTTTTCTTGAAAGGAAGTTATAAAGCTCTGTGCCAGTGGATCATGCCTATAGTCCTAGTTACCCTAGAAGCTGAAATCTGAGTTTGGTGTTTCAAAGCCAGTGGGGCAGAAAGTCCCTGAGACACTTATCTCCAATTAATCATGTGAAAGCTGGAGTGGAGCTGTGGTGGACCATTTGCCTTAAGCATCAAAAGTTCAGAGATAGACCCAAGTCCTGAGTTCCAGCCACATGATGAGAAGAACAACAACAACAAAGATATGTAAAAGTAGAGGATAAGCTAGTTGGGCATTGGAAGTGTTCCTAAAGCCAGTGTGCAAGAACTAATGAATTATACACACATACCACAGAGTTGTTTTAAAAAGCAAACAAGTACATATCCTACTCAGAAGGTTTTCAGTTACTGGGATATGAGGGAACATAATTTGGATTTGGATTTTTATTTGTTCATATATTTTTATCCTCCATAAGATCCCCACAGAATAGAAATTCTATTTGCTTGAAAGTACTTACTAGAGACCTTCAGTTCTTAGAAGCTTTATTCTCACTTCACTTGAGAGAGTATTGTTGTGATTTCTTCATTTCACTTACCTTATGCTGTATCTGTTCGGCTTTTTTATGCCCATCCAATGAATTCTTCCAATATGGATGTGTATATATATATATATATATATATATATATATATATATATATATATATATGTTTGTAAAGATGGGTTACAGTTACATGATTAGGGTAGTGAGTACATTTTGTAGTGAGCATTGTTATCTCCCCTTTGTTTTCCCCCTACCATCACTTCCCTCCCCACCTCCCTATCTCCTCCCATTCCCCACCCTCACATTGTAAAGTTCATTTTCATCATGAGTCAGCCCGAATTCCTATTTAAGTGATCTCCAATAGCCCTTCCCCTACCCAAATTGGATAGTAAAAACAAACAAATTAATACAGTGCCCACCAGGCACTGTATTTTTAATGCTTAGTTTATTTTAATTTATTTTTTACTATATCTTGTGTTCCTTACTGAAAGTCATGTTTTCCTTGAAATCCTTAAGTAATGTAGACTGTCTCTCAATCCCTTGTCTACTAATTTTATTTCTGCAATTTCTGTATTTGACCTCTTGACTGTTTTTGTTTCTTATTTTGACACATTTTCTGATTTCTTTCTTTCTTTTCTTTTCTTTTTTTTTTTTTTTTTTTTTTTTTTTTTTTTTTTTGGTCTGCTTGTGGGGCTGAACTCTGGGCCTGGGCGCTTACATACTATATTTTTATACTTTTCGTTGTTATTCAATTGAAAATATTTAGGTTTCTATCATCTCTTTATCTATCTATCTATCTATCTATCTATCTATCTATCTATCTATCTATCTATCTATCTATCTATCTATCATCCATCTAACTCCTTAGCTGAATAACTAGCTTGCTAGCTATAATGAGTTTTACATTTGGTTCCATCTCTGGGCATAGGTATAATTGTGTTCATAGTTACCAATTTAAAAGTTTACAGAAATAATTTAAATAGGAAATCGAATCATATAAATACATAATAAGTTGCCCTAGCTTGCAGTCAGTGTGCTGTGTGGTAGGACACTCACTCTGCTTATCTGATTGTATATGCATCAGACATTTCCAATCCATGGTTCATAGGCCTCAACTATTGTCATACTTATAAAGAATTGAAACTCCAAAACTACCTCATTACATTCTATTTTTTCTTTCTCCTTTTCCTGACTGGAAGGACCTGGGTTTATCTTGTTTGTGATCATGTCTTCAGTGTGTAAGCCTGAAAGTCTGGCATAGAGATAGTTCTCAATGAATATCTGCTGACTGAAGAAACACATACAGGAGATCTCTCTAATAAATAATAAAGCAGCCAGTAATAGAGCTTGGATTAAAGGATGCTAGAGTGGCAGTCTTCAGGGACCAAATCCCTCCCTTCCATATTTTATATTTGGGTTACAGTCTAAAGTTCATGATGGCATGGGATACATTGTTTATTTTGCTCATTTTGCATGTAAAATGGCAAAAGGCCTCCTTGCTTATGTGGTTTGATGATACAAAGTGATTTAAAATTATATGTTATATTCAGGACTGGAAAGAGATCGAGAGTTATCCAAAGCTGGGTCAAGCCTCTGGCTACACAGGTGACTGACCCAGAGCCTAGGGTTGGTTAACTTTCCCTCTACTCTTTTCCATCTCTGTCCTGCCTCTTTCTGTGCATGCTTGTCACCCTCTTGTCGCTACCGCCTTGACCAGCAAGGAAGACGCGACACCGGACTCTTCTCTCTGCAGTTTATTCAGGACCTTTGAGTAATCTTCTGACCCCAACCCCGGGGAGAATTCCCCACAGCCTTAAGTACCCGCTGGGTAGCCAAACCTGATACGCCACGTGGGAACCACCAATAGGTTCAGGTGCGCAGAAGCAAGCCAGATTCTTTGCCTTAGCCATATAAGGAGTTGTTTACCTCGAGAGCAATCGCCATCGGGAAGGCTGAGGGCGGGAGCCGGCGCCATCTTCCAGGTGCGGCCTCTCGCAGCTCTCTACACCCTCGCCCTGTTCTCTTTTACCCAGGTACTCAAACACTGGGTTAGTTTTCCAAATGAAGAACAGGAAGGGCAGACACACATTCCGATCAACTAGTGAGTCCCAGGGTAGTGGACCTGATTTAAGTCCCTATTTCTACGTAAATGATTTTTGTTCTGGTATTGGGACTTGAACTCTGGGCCATGGGTTCTTCTTTGACTTTTTGTTCCACTTCCACTTCTAGCTTTTGCTGGTTAATTGAAGATTAGAGTCCCTTGACTTTTTTTTTTTTTTTTTTTTGTCTTCCCAGGGTAGCTTTGAACTTGTGATCCTCAGATTTCAGTCTCCTGGGATCTGGCTACAGATCTAGGATTACGGATGTGAGATACCACTGCCAAGCATCTTATTTCTTCTTTCCAACAGAGATACAGAAGCATAGAATGCTGCTGGAAGAAAGCAACAAAACACTTTTTAAATGGTCACATTATAACAATAGACACGTAAATGTCCACCAATCCAAAGTTATTTTTCTAAGTGTTTTATGCAAATGAATTTAATACATTTTCACAAAGATCCCTGAGAGGTAAGCACTGTTATCTTTGTTGTCCAAAAAGCCATGTTGATTCAGAGAGGCTAAAGACATTTTCCCAGTCACTTAACCAGTAAATAGTAGAGCAGGGCATTGAACCCACACAGGCTGACTCTGGAGCTTTGCACTACATTAAGCAGAAAAGACTTCACCCAATGTTCCACTTCAGATGTGTTTTATGTTCATGTATGGAAGCCTGTTGTGTTTATTCTGAATAAGTCATCATTGCAGAGCTGGAACGGGTGACTATGGAGACATTATCATTAAGAGATAGTGTCTGGTTGGCATGGTAATTCACATTGCAAACTTGAAAGTCTAGCACTTGGGGAGGTTGAGGCCACTCTGGGTAGCACAGTAAGTTCAAGGCTACCCTGAGCTACAGACAAAGACCTTATCTCAAAAACCCCTGGAGGACTGGGACTGTAGCAGAGTTTCAGAGCACTTGTCTAGCATGTACAAAGCCCTGGGTTTGAGCCCCAAGACAAGAAGGCGAAGGAAAAACATGTCTGATTCCATATAGCAAAGTACTTTGCATCCAAGTATCATTAGCTCAGGCCTGTAATCCTGGCTACTTAGGAGGCTTGAAATCTGTGGATTGTGGTTTGAAGCCAGTCTGGGAAAACGAATCCTCAAGACTCTTATCTCCAAAGAACCTGCCAAAAGCCAGAGCACTGGCCTTGTGTGAAAAAGCTGTCAAAGTGTAAGATCTTGAGTGCAAGCCCCAGTACTGGCACAAAAATAATACCAAATTTTGCAAACGTTCAGCAAGGGACAGACATCGCTGATCGCCTGCCGTTAATGGTCATTCCTTCTTTTCTTATGGACATGTTCCTGGTCCCGAGAACAGTGATTCCAGCTCCAAGACATGACTCACAGTAGGTTAATTAAAGTTGTTGCAATCTGCCAGTGATTGGTCCAGTGATGCATATGCAGTTCTGTCCTGACCATTGAGAGCTGAGGGAATGTTTTCTGGGTTTGGAGAAGATTTCTACCTTGATAAAATGGGGAGAGATGCATAAAAAGAGCAATGTTTTTCTTCATCATTTTCTTCTTGCTCTTGATATTCTCCTATGAGAAAATAATAGCAATCAAACATAATAATAAAATAATATAAATAATATAAAATATATTAATACATAACTATAAAATGACATAAAAATAAAAATAATAAAAATAAAAACCTAATAAAGCCATCACATATCTTTTTTCTCCCTTCCTCTCTCTCACCCCCTCCCTCCCTCCCTTCCTTCCTCTCCTTCTTTCTCTCCCTTTCTCCACCTCTTTCTTATCCTCTTCTTCTTTCTTGTCTTCCTTCCTCCCTTTCTCCCTCTTTCTACTTTCGTTCCTTTTCATGCTGGAACTGGAAACTTGAACTCAAGCCTTACACTCTCACTTGGTTTTGTTGCTCAAGGCTAGCCCTCTACCACTTGAGCCCTACCTCCACTCCTAGTTTCTGCTGATGGGAAGAGTCTCTGGACTTTCCTGCCCAGGCTGGTTTCAAACCATAATACTCAGATCTCAGCCTCTTGAGCAGCTAGGTTGCAGGCATGAGCCATCAGCACCTAGCCCCATCCTTCATTTCTAACAAGATCGGACAAAAATATTGATCCTTGGTGACTCAAAAAGCCATAGTCCAATCCATTGCCCCTTCCCTCCAGGCATCTTGGGAAGTGAGTTAAAATGTGCCTAAGTATGCTATTACTGTGATGTAAAGCATTGTGATACATCTTGCCTCGGGAGAATATTAGTTCAAAGCTCCTTGGAGATGCCCCCACACTGCCTTCAGGCCCTCTCTCCTGAATACTACAGCCAGGACTTTCAGACTCATAAGGGGGGAGGGGACAGTGAAGATCACTTCCAGTTCTCCTGGTATCTAATTGCCTTCATCACACAACTAATGGGTGACTCAAGAAGTCTGCTGTACTAAGTCAGGCCGACTGCCATAGCCTGTGCTCTCAATATGAGTCACTTATAGTGTCAGGCTTTGGAAAAAAGCTGTGATGTCACAGTGCCCCGCCCCCACACTCAGTGACACAGCAATCACGATGCAGTCAGAAGTAGGGACATGGAAGCCTCAGCCACTGAATCTCCTGTGCTCTGACAGAAATAGCCACATCACCCTCAGCCCAGACACCAGGCTCCAGGAGATTTGTGGAGCCAAAATAGACTGGACATATCATCACCTTTATGGAATCCTGCATCTCATCTCACCCAAACCTTGTGGGGACACCCAAGGTGAAACCTATATAGCCAGGGACATTAAGAAAGTGACTCCTCAAGCTTTGGTTCCCAATGATAATAAGTTATGCATCAAAGAGGACCCTGAGCAAATGTCTGAAAGGAGCTTTGTGTTTGGCTCATTCTGAGAGCCAAGCTTACCAAGTGTTCAGGACCATGGTCTGTTTCATTCTTGACTTCCCAGTGTTGTAGGCTGATTGGTATTGCATACCAATCCTTGCCCCAGAGGTATTAGAGCCACCTCATTTGTGTACTAGGACCCAAGGAAGATGCAAACGTCTGGCAGTTCTGCTTGGAGCAACATCTGCATAAAATACTGACATATTGGTGATGACAGATAGCAACAGATATTATTTGTTGGGAGCAATCAGTAGATACTAGTAACATTTCCCCCTGAGCCCTATACCAATTAAAGAGAGAAAGAGACTGAGAGAGACTCTGTGTGTGTGTGTTTGTGTGTGTGTGCGTACACGCACACGCGTGTGGTAGAGAGAGAAAGCAAGATAAGAATCAGAAACATGGGCATCAAGATATCTGGTCTTCCAAGACATGAAGGCTCCACTCTCATAATCCTGGTTACAATGGAGGCTGAGATTTGAAAGTTTGAAGCCAGACTGGACAGGAAATCTGTGAGACTCTTATCTCTAATAAACCAGTAAAAAGCCAGAAGTGGAGCTGTGGCTTAAGAAGTAGAGCATCAAGTTTGAGCCAAAAAGTTAAAGGGCAGTGCCCAGGTCTTGAGTTCCAACTCTAGGATTGGCATGTGTACACTCATGCGCGCACACACACACACACACACACAATCAGATCTATTTCAGATGAGTGTTAGGGTGGAGAATTTGGCTTAAGAAAGAGGTGATAAGGGGTGCCTTAGATCTGTACCTAAAAATAAGGGGTGAGGGTACAATCCATTCTCAGATATCCATGCAAAGGAAAGAAGAAAGTCAGCTTATAAGAGTCAACTGCACATCCATGTTTATGGAGATGCTCTTCATAGTAGCTCAGATATAGAATCAGCTTTGGTACCTATAGGAAGATGAACAAACAAAATCATTGTGGTGTTTATGTAGAATGGAATATTTGTCATGAAGAATAGGGAAAGACTATCCTTTGAAGGAAGTGGAAATCATCATGCTAAGTAAAGTAAGTCAGATGCAGAAAGATGAGTACCTCATATATGGAAACTAAAAACAAGAAAAAAAAAGGTTAACTTGGAAGTATAATGCTGGTTATCAGGGTCAGAGATCCAGGAACGGGCCAGGGGCAGGGGGCAGAGATAAAATGCAAAGATCCATACTAGGGGCTGGTGTGAATACCCTATGAGGCCTGTTGCTATCTATTAACCTCTCTGGGCTGTGGTGATACTTAAAGCTGGTTGAAATTAAGAAGACACTTTGAGGATGTTGAGGATCTTCATTCTTCCATTATTTGTGTGTCAGGGTGGAGGGGTTTGCATGCATATACCAGTTATAGGCTTGAACTCTGTCTGGGCCTGAGTGCTGTTCCAGAGCTTCTTTGTTCAAGGCTTCCTTGCTCAAGACTAGCACCTTACCACTTGAATCATAGCTCCACTTCTGGCTCTTTGATGGTTCATTGGAGATAAAGAGTCTCACAGACTTTCCTGCCAGGCTGGCTTTAAACCTCAATCCTCAGATCTCAGCTTCCTGAATAGCTAGGATTACAGGTGTGCCACCACTGCCTGGATCTATTAGTCTCTCTCTCTCTCTCTCTCTCTCTCTCTCTCTCTCTCTCTCTCTCTCTCTCTCTCTCTCTCTCTCTCTCTCTCTCTCTTGCTCTCTCTCTCTCTCTCTCTCTCTCTTGCTCTCTCTCTCTCTCTCTCGCTCTCTCTCTCTCGCTCTCTGTGTGTGTGTGTGTGTGTGTGTGTGTGTGTGTCTGTCCCTGTGTCTGTCTTTGTAAGTACTGTTTGAAGCTGTGATTATTTTGTGATAAAGTTGTTTTTTGTCTACTCTCATGCCCTCATTTATCTGAATTATTTCAATGACGATAAATTCAGCTATGCATCTCAGCAATATCATTATTTCAAAGAAAATGCTCTGAAAATCTCCAACTAATGAAAAGAAAATGACAGAGTGCAGAAGCATTAACAAGGATTGGTTTTGTGTCATCCTTATATGCCAAGGGGGATAAAATAAACACATCAATATTCCCATAGAGCTTACTGTGTACCTGGTATTGATCTAAATGCTTGAAGTGTAAGAACTCATTTAGCTTTCATAAAAACCTTTGAGTGGGCATCCTTTTTTTCCTTCCTTTCCTTCTTTCTTCCTTCCTTCCTTCCTTCCTTCCTTCCTTCCTTCCTTTCTTTCTTTCTTTCTTTCTTTCTTTCTTTCTTTCTTTCTTTCTTTCTTTCTTTCTTTCTTTCTTTCTCTCTCTCTCTCTCTCTCTCTCTCTCTCTCTCTCTCTCTCTCTCTCTCTCTCTCTCTCTCTCTCTCTCTCTCTCCTTCCTTCCTACCTTTCTTTCTTTCTTTTTTCTTTCTTTCTTTCTTTCTTCTTTCATTTTTTTTGGGGGGGTCCAGTCGTGGGGTCTGAACTCTGGGCCTGGGCGATGTCCCTCAGCAATTCAGCTCAAGGCTAGCACTCTACCACTCGAGCCATAGCTCCACTTCCGGCTTTTTTCATTTTGCTTATATGGTGCTGAGGAATCGAACCCAGGGCTTCAGGCATGCAAGGCAAGTACTCTACCACTGAGCCACCTTCCCAGCCCCTCTTTCTTTCTTTCTTTCTTTCTTTCTTTCTTTCTTTCTTTCTTTCTTTCTTTCTTTCTTTCTTTCTTTCTTTCTTTCTTTCTTTCTTTCTTCCTTCCTTCCTTCCTTCCTTCCTTTCTTCTTTCCTTCCTTTCTTTGTTTTTTCTTTTCTCTTCGGAAGAAGAGAAGGAATCCCTTCTCCCTGCCTCTTTTCTTTTCTTTCTTCCTTTCTTCCTTCTACTTTCCCTTCCTTCTTCCCTTCTTTATCTTTCTTTTTGTCTTTCCTTTCCTCTCTCCATGCCTCCTTCCTTCCCTCCCTGCTCTGTATTTCTTCCCCTTTTCTCCCCTCTCCTATCTTTGCTTCCTTTATTCCATCCTTGCTTTGCTTGTCCATATGCTTTCTTCTTTATTTCCTTCCTTCTTTCCCTACCTCCACCCTCTCTCTTTCTGTCCATCCTCCCCTCTCCTCTTCTCCTTCCTTCCCTCCCTCCCTCCCTCCTTGCCTCCCTACCTCCCTTCTTTCTTGCTTTCCTTCTTTCTTTTTCTTTCTTTCTTTTCTTTCCTTCATTCTTTTTTCTTTCCTTCTTTTTCTTCCTTTTCTTCCCACTCTCATTTCTTCCTTTCTTTTTTCCCTCTCTCCTTCTGTTCTCTCTCCCTCCCTCCCTCCCTTCCTTTCTTCCTTCCTTTGCTTGCTTGCTCTCCTTTTCTTCCTTCTTTCTTCCCTCTCTTTGCCAGTACTGGTGCTGAATTTAAGACCTTGCATTCTACTTGGGTTTTCCACTCAAGGCTGATGCTTTTTACCACTTAAGCTATACATACACTTCTGGCTTTAATTATTTTTGGTGGATAAAGGAAAATAAGAGTCTCTTAAATTTGTCTGCACAGGCTGGCTTCAAACTGAGATCCTCAAATCTCAGCTTCCTGAGTAGCTGGCAACTGGCATCTAGGCCAGTTCTCTAATCCTGTGATGCTATGTGCCTCTGTGTCTCCCCTGTGAAATGCAAGTGAAATGTTCTGGTTTGCTAATCTTACAAAGTAAAACTCCTTTTGAACATCCTAAAGTAGCTGCTTTGTGTATAATAAGGTAATCATTTTCAAAGATCATATCCTAATCAAAGATCTTGTCCTAATTTTAGGCTTTACTTTGGATGATTTAAGGTTTTTGACTGTTGCTTAGAGAATGGAAGGAAGGAGGCAAGGAACACCCCACAAAACCTCTGTGCCTTAGGCTGCCTGTTTAGAATGTCAAGGCCAGCTTTGTCTAAGCCAAGTCCTGCCAGATAGGCCAAGTGTTAGCAAGACGGGGTGGGGAGGTGGCAGTGTGCAGAGAACAAAAGAAAGAAAGCAGGTCCTAATTTTTGTTTTGGCTTTAACACAGGAAGCAAGAGAGTGGTTAGGCAAATTAGGACATCTATGGGAATAGATTTGCTTGCTGCCAGCTTTGGGCACATGATAAACCAAAGAGAAAGGTTTTTTGTTTTATTTGTTTGTTTGTTTATTTATTTATTTATTTTGTCTGCCATGCGGCTTAATCTCAACACTCAGCCTGAGTGCTGTCCCTGACCTCTTCAGCTCAAGACTATAGTGCTCTACCACTTTTAGCCACAGTGGCACTTCTGGATTTCTGGTGGTTCATTGGAGATGAGTCTTACAGACCTTCTTGCCCAGGCTAGCTTTGAACCATGATCCTCAGATCTCAGCCTCCTGAATAGCTAGGATTACAGGCATGAGACACCAGTTCCCAGCTTGAGAGGTTTAATGCAGTACATGGAAGGAGAAGGATCATGGTGGTCTTTGAAGTAGAACAGACATGATCCCTGGTTCCTGGCCATCTTCAAAACGACCATGAACCAATTACTTTTAACCATCTCCCCATTTCCTCATATTCAGAATTCATCTTGGGGAAGAAGCAATAAGAAGCAATCTGAAAAAAAATTAAAACAATTAGCCCAGGACCATGGGCTCATGCATGTTATTCAGGAGGCTGAGCTATGAGGATCATGGTTCAAAGCCAGTCTTGGCAGGAAAGTCCGTGAGACTCATCTCCAGTAAACTACTCAGAAAATGCTAGAAGAGGAGTTATGGCTCAGAGTTGTAGAATGCTAGCCTTGAGCAAAAGAAGCTCAGGGATATTGCTCTGGCCCCATTTTCAAGTCCCAAGACCGGTACACACATACAAACCAAAAGGATGAATGTAAACTGATGGATCACTTAGTACATTTCTCTCCCACTCAGATGAGGGTTCTAGATACACAGAAGGTCAATCGCAGGTGAAGGCAATTCATTTCCTCTCCACATCCCAGCTAGAATGAGAGCAGAATTGTGCAATCTGATTACAGCCTAATGTTGTCAACTAATTCTGTCAGTGGATCACAAACCAAAATGCTGAATTAAAAACAAATCTTCAATAACATTAACCTTTGACTGAAACAAGATAATATATGTAAAAGTTCCTGGCACACATTAGGTGCTAGGTGAATATTAATTATTGTAATGTTGTTTGGGGCCAATGTCAGCTGAGACAAGTGCTATGTGCCTGGAATCCCGGCTCTTGGTTTTACATGAGATGTGTGATATTGGACAAGGTGTCCTTTGAGAGCATCCTGCTATCTCTCTGTGATTATGTCAGAGGAGAAGATCCACGGCAGGGTCTCACGCATGGAATCATCTGGACAACTTGTTAGGAATGACAGACACTTCTCCTCTGTCTCACTTTATGGTTATGGTTATGATGCAGTATTTCTAGGGAGTTGTCAAGGTGTCTTTGGAAAACCATTCAGAAAAAAAACCCCAAACCAAAACCAAAAACCAAGTCTGAGCTGGCACAGTACCTAATGCCCATAATCTTAGCTACTCAGGAGATTGAGAAATTGAAGGTCGTGGTTCCAAGACACACTAGGCAGGAACGTTTGTGAGATTCTAATCTCCAATGAACCACTAGAAAACAGGAAGTAGTTCTGTGGCTCAAAGTGGTAGAACAATAGCCTTGAGCAAATTAGCTCAGGGACAGTGCTTAGGCCTGAGTTCAAAGCCCCATGACTGACCAAAAAAATAAATAACATAAAATCTTCAGGTGGCATAGAATAGGCCAAGGAGCACTGTGATTTATCTTCATTTTTAAAAATTCTATTCTTTGATTGCTGTTGACTCTTACAGACACATGCATGGATGAACCAAATAAAATTATATCTGATTTTTTGTTGTGTGTTTTTGAGTTTGTTTTTGCACCAATACTGGGGCTTCAAATCAGGGCTTGGGGTTACTCTGACCCTTAGCTTTCTTTCCCTCAAGGCTGGTGCTCTACCACCAGAGCCACATCTCTACTTCTGGCATTTTGCTGGTTCATTGGAGATAAAAGTTCCAGACTTCCCTGCCCAGGCTGGCTTTGAATCACGATCTTCAGATCTCAGCCTCCTGAGTAGGTAGGATTACAGGTGTGAGCCACGAACACCCAGCTCTAGATCTGATTGGTTTTCTGGGTTTTTTTTCTTTTTGGAAACATTTTTTGCACCTAGTTCTATCTCTACCCAGCTCAGCTTTGGATAATTCTTTTAATTCTAAAACAGATACTGGTACTGATGTTGAAGAGTTCAGGTTGTCATCTTTTTCTTTCAACCCCAACAGTCACCAAATCAAGAGCAAAGACAAAGTGTGAGGGAAAAGTCTACTGGGGCCATAGGCATTTTCTCATTTTTCCCTCTCTATTTACTCTGTTTTCAAATCCCACAGGTGTGTTGATCTTACTAACTCTGAAAAAGAAGGTTTTAATGGCTGCAGCATTCTACAGGCTGCAAAGCAGTAAGCTATGTGCCCACATCCTCTTTCTTCAGGGTCCCACCACTTGTACCCTCTTTCTCCTATTACCTTTGGGATGCTAAGGCCTTCCTATGACCTCTCCAGTTCCTCTCTAAGTCACCTGGCCCCATAATGGCCTGGCTGAAGCTGGCAAATGGCCTCGGTGCTGAACATGATCATTCCAGTAAAACGTGGCTTATTAGCATAGGAATCTCCATAAACCTTTCTATTCTAAATGTGTTGTTAGAATTCTGGTCCCTGCGGAGGTCATGCTAACCTAGTTAAGGCTCCTGGAGTAAAATAATGCTGTTCCAGCCCATTGCATTTGCATTAAAATATTGTTCTACACTGTCCTTCTGTTGACGTGCTAACCAAGCAGCCTTGGTTCCCTGCAACCTTGTGCAGCAGAATCTGAAATCTGAACGTCCTCCATGATTTCAGCTGGAGTCCTGGCAGCTCAGTGACAATGGTAGCAGGTGCTGAGATATAAAGATGCTCCAGGTTCTGGCTGTGGGCACTTCACTTTGGAAACGATTTGCTGAGGACCAGATTGTGATGGGGTGAAGGATACTCATGACTGGGCTCTTGATTGCTGCCTGTGGAGACAACCTGGTGCTGGGGGCATGTGTCCTGGGCTCAGACTGCCTTGTTGATGTACAAGGGTCCCCCACATACAAGGTGTAGGGATTGGGCAAGTTACAGCATGGACTCAATCAGAACAGAGTCAGGGAAAGCAATGGAGGTGGTGGTGCCCTGGGCACACCACTGACATGTTGACTTGAAACTCTTGTGTACAGCAACTTCAGGGTCATTTTGTAAAACTTTAAAAATGGGGAGGGAATTAAACGATGCCTATCTCACTGGGTCACCATGAAACTTTTCTTTTGAGACCAGGCCTAGACCTCTGTCCCTGATGCTTTGGCTCATTGGCTATAGCTCTACAACTGAGCCAGGCCTCCAATCCCTGTCATGAAACGTACATGAAGTATTCTTGACAATGGGAGTTTCTTGTGTCCAATTGGCATTAGTATTGTAAAATGGGTAATACATATAATATATAAGTTAATTACATAATTATATGTAATATATATTTTATATAATGTATCCTATATATTAGTGTATTCATAGTATACCGTATAGTATAGTATACAGTATAGTAATACACACATATCTAATATGTATTTATAACTATATACATATAAGTGTATATATAAGTTGTAGATTATATATGATATATACAATATATATCATTATAAGATATACTATATGTGACATACATGATATATAATATACTATATAGTATTTATGCAAAATACATAGTACATCTTGTATGTACTATAGTATATAGTTTATATACAGTATGTAGATATACGGTATATAGATGCAATTAGCTTAATATTATATGTAGTAAACTAACATATAATATATAGTATGTTTAATATATAGTATATATGGTGCATGGAGTATTACATGTAGTATAATATACTATCATACTATGTTACATATGGTATCGTATGTATAATATGACATACAGTATAATATTTTATTATCTATTATTATGTATATAATACATTATATATAGTATAATGCTATATATTAATAAGCTATATAGTCTATGCACAACACATACACTATATACAGTATGTATATACTATATGTATATATACTATAAGCAGTATACTATATGTATACTGTATATAGAGTATATAGAGTAATATATAATCAATTAATAATATATAATTATATTAGCAATGAAGGATTTCTCCCCACCCTATTGTTCCCAGTGCATACAGATGCCAGGCAAACCCCAGGTATGTGTGGACATGTTTGACACGCAGGCAGGGCAATCCACCTAAGCCCAGCTGTAAACTTCCTATAGTGGGCCCAGTCAACCACCCCCCACATCCCTAGCCCTAGTGGATTTTGCATTAACCTTTGCCTCCTTGGTCAGATACCATAAAAACCCAGCTCCAATCCTACCTCCTCACACAACTTCCATACCCACAGGAAGGTCTGTGCCCTTCTCAGGCAATAAAAAGTCCTAACCTGTGAAGAATCGAGTCTCGTCTATTCCTTTTCCAATCTCCATTTTGCTAACAAGCAATATATACTGTTATATACTGTTGTGATTACTTTGAAGTTCAAACTCACACACTATATAAAAATAACAACCATTAATAACAACCATTTTTACTGATGATATATATACTCAGTGTTAATCATTTTTCTTCAAAACAATAACAAACTTACTGAATGATGGTTACCTCTTCATAAGACTCATATCTATGATATTCTGTTTGTGTGTTTTTGTGTGTGTTTTGGGTGTGTGTGTTGCTGGAAATGGAACGCAAGGCCGTGAACTTATGAAGCAAGTGCTCTATTACTGAGCTACATCTCCATCATTTCTTTCATGATTCTTTTTTTTTTGCTTTTGTCAGTTGTGGGGCTTGAACTCAGAGCCTGGGAGATGTCCCTGAGCTTTTTTGCTCAAGGCTAGTGCTTCCTTTTTCTGGTGGTTCATTGGAGGGAAGTCTCACAGACTTTCCTGCTTGGGAGGCTTTGAATTTCAATCCTCAGATCTTGGTCTCCTGAGTAGCTGGGATTACAGGCATGAGCCACCAGTGCCTGACTCTTTCATAAGATTGTTGAGAGACTATTTGGGCCAAGTTGTGCAGGATTCATGAATGAATTAGTATTAACTGGTGAGGGGGTAAAAGCCTGGAAGTTAGTGAAGTCTCCCTCACTGGTGAATTCAAAAGGACAGTATGAGATCATTTGGTATAGATATTTTAATTGTTTTCACTGATGAGGAGGTTGTAAGCTGCTACGTGCTATGCCTGAAACTACATACAAAGCATATTATGGTTTGATCCTTATACTATCGTTAGTGTCAATTCTTCCAATATTCATTTGCTTAAATCTCAGGACAGCCTTCTGAGGAAGTTTATTGTACTTGTGTCAAAATGCTGATGATGAGGAAACCTAAGACTCAAAGTAGCAGATGCCCTCCCCCAGTGTTGCTGAACTTTCACATAATGGAGGCAAGGTTGAAACCCACTTCCCCTGGAATTTGTGTTCCTTTGTGGAGTTGTCATGTCACTGGCTGTGTTTCTGAAAGCATTGAGGAGAATTGGAGCTGTCACATGCTAAAGGACAGGCGATAAGCCTTTTCACATCTTTGAGTATAAGCTGACCCTGTATGGAGTAGCAGAACAAGGTCTCAAGAATTCTCTGTGGTTTATACTCTCCTTACATGACCTTGAGGGCATCTACCTCATCTCATGGCTCTTAATATGTCTTCACGAAAACATCTAATGTGGGCTGGGAATGTGGCTCAGTGGTAGAGTGCTTGCCTAGCATGCACAAGGCCCTAGGTTCAATTCCTCAGTACCACATAAATTGAAAAGGCCGGAAGTGGGGCTGTGACTCAGCTGGTAGAGTGTTAGTCTTGAGAAAAAGACTCTCAGGGACAGTTTCGAGGCCCTGAGTTCAAGTCCCAGGACTGGCATAAACAATCAAACAAACCAAAGCCCATCTAATTTGAAGAGATTCTCTGACCTTTAAATTAAATGAAACTAAATATATTATTATTATTTGCCAGCCATGGGCTTGAACTCAGGGCCTGGATGCTGTCTCTAAGCTTTTCTTCCCAAGTCTAGCACTCTTCCACTCTGAGCCACAGCTCTAATTCTGTTTTTCTGGTAGTTCATTGGAGATAAGATTTTCGCAGATTTTCCCACCTGGGCTGCTTTTGTACCATGATCTTCAAATCTCAGCCCCTTGAGTAGCTAGGATGACAGGTGTGAGACACCAGTACCTACCCGTTATATATTTTTTAAACAAACTGATTTCTTCTGGTGATATGCTAGTGACATAGGTTTTTTTCTGTATCACAGAAGGAATGAAGGAGAGGAGAGAGAGAGAGAAGCAGAGATTTTAGGGGTCTGGAAATAGGGATGGTCACAGTAATCCTGAGAGAGTCTGAGTAGAATGATGGAGAAGTGTGCATTCAAAACAGGTAGGATGTGAACAAAAAGTGGTTGTGTTTATTTTGAAGCCCCAACTCACTGCATAAACAGCTCCCTGGCCACACAAATATTTACCTGTGCATTCATTGGACAAGGCCTGGCTGACACTGGTGGCTATTTGAGCTTCCCTACTTGCTCCCAGAGAAAGGACCCCAAGGAAGGGTGAGAGGCCTTTTGCCTCATACCTCCAACTATCCTCAAGAGCCTTGCAGAATCCTAAGATGAAGGACAAGTTTAAATCCAGCCAGAAATGCCTGGCCTGGAGATGTGTTTGGCACCAGCAAAAGGAGGGTTCCAGGGACCTTAATGGAGCTAAAGGAGTTAAATTAAACTTGCAAGTGAGAGCAGCATTGTATCTGAGTCAGCCCTTTGCAAGGCAGAGGCAAAAACAATTACCTTCAGATCCACTTGGTGATCTTTTCTCCAGGGCACCAATGAGCATGTTCAAAGATCATTTTGCCATCAGGCCAGCCCGTGGCATTCCTTACTTCAAGGAAATAGTTGACTTCCATTATGATGGTCAGATGTGTTCAAGTAGCAAGCAACTGGACAGATGGAACGGTGACAGGTCCAAGGGGAGGGGGGAGGTTGTAAGTCTTAAAGCAAAGTAATGGCAGAGAAGACATGCCTGTATGCTTTCTGTGTGAATGGATTTGATGGCTGGAGCTCCAGCAGCCATGTTGAGTCATGTGACAATGGCAAATCCTCGGATGGTGAGAAGGAACAAATAGAAGAAATCTGGTGGGGAAACTGGTGGCTCATGCCTGTAATCCTAGTTCTTCAGTAGGCTGAGACCTCAGGATTCTGACTCAAAGTCAGTCCAACCAAAAAAGTCTTTGAGACTCTTATTACCAAATAATAGCAAAAAGGTGGAAGTGGTGCTGTGGCTCAAGTTATAGAGTTTCAGCCTTTAGTAAAAAAGCTAAGGGACAGCATTCTTTTTTTTATTATTGTGAAAATACTGTACAGAGGGGTTACAATTACAAGGGCAAGATAATTAGTACATTTCTAATCAAGCTAAAATGCTTTTAGCCTCCTCCTTTGTTTCCCCTTCCCATCCATTCCCATCCTCCGACTTCCCACCAAATCCTCCTCCCCCCTACCAAAGTTGTAAAGTTTGATTTTCCACATAATGACTTGTACATCTCATTGTTGCAATGGATCCACCTGTATCCCTATTTAAACGATTTGTTTTTTCCCTTCCTCTCCACAAATTATATAAACCTCAAATACAGTGAAAGTAGGGGTATACCAAGGGGGAGGCACATACAAAGCAACAAAGAAATAATCTTATAAATGTGTTAGAAACAATCACCTGAAAGAAAAAAAAAACATTTGAATACATATCTTAGGGTTCATATTCCTAACATCAACTTATCAGAGAGTTTCTGCTTGTCTCAGACATATACTAGTGATTGCAAATAAGGGAAACCATGAGACCTAAGTTTCTTTGGGCCTGGCTTACTTCACTTAACATATTTTTTTCCAAGTCTTTCCATTTCCTAACAAATGGGGCAATGTCATTCTTTCTGATGGAGGCATAGAATTCCATTGTGTATATATACCACATGTTCTTGATCCATTCATCTACTGAGGGGCATCTGGGTTGGTTCCATATCTTAGCTATGGTAAATAATGCTGCAATAAACATAGTTGTGCTGGTAGCTTTAGTGTGGTCTTGTTTGTGAATATTTGGGTAAATGCCCAAAAGTGGGATTGCTGGGTCATAGGGGAGCTCTATGTGGAGTCTTTTGAGGAACCTCCATACTGTATTCCGAAGTGGTTGAACAAGTTTACACTCCCACCCACAACGCAGAAGGGTTCCCTTCAGGGACAGCATTCTTGGGCCAGAGTTCAAGCTCCATTACTTGTATACCAAAACAGGAAGAGAGGGAGGAGGAAGAGAGGGAGGAGGAAGAGGAGGAGGAGGAGGAGATGAAGGAGAAGAAAAGTAGAAGGAGAAGGAGGAGAAGGAGGAGAAGAAGAAGAAGAAGTAGAAGAAGAAGAAGAAGAAGAAGAAGAAGAAGAAGAAGAAGAAGAAGAAGAAGAAGAAGAAGAAGAAGAAGAAGAAGAAGAAGAAGAAGAGGAGGAGGAGGAGGAGGAGGAGGAGGAGGAGGAGGAGGAGGAGGAGGAGGAGGAGGAGCAGGAGGAGCAGGAGCAGGAGGAGCAGGAGCAGGAGGAGGCGGAGCAGGAGGAGGAGGAGCAGGAGGAGCAGGAGGAGCAGGAGGAGAAGGGTGGAGGAGGTGGTGGTGGAGAGAACAAAGAAGGAAAAATGAAGGAAGAGAGAAGAAGGAGAGAAGGAGGAGGAGGGAGGAAGAAGAAGAGGAGGAGGAGGAAGGAGAATTAGAGGAAGGGAGAAGAGAAAAAGAGAAGGTTGAGAACAAGAGGATGAGCAGGAGGAGGGGGAAGAGTACGAGGAGGAGGAGAAAGAGAAGAAAAGGAGAAGAAGAAGAAGAAGAAGAAGAAGAAGAAGAAGAAGAAGAAGAAGAAGAAGAAGAAGAAGAAGAAGAAGAAGAAGAAGAAGAAGAAGAAGAAGAAGAAGAGGAAGAAGAAGAAAGAGGAGGAGGAGGAGGAGGAGGAGGACATGGAGGAGGAGAAGGAGGAGGAGGAGCGGGAATAGAGGGAGGAGGGGGAAGATGGAGAAGAGAAGAAGGAGAAGGAGGAAGAGGAAGAAATAAAGGAAGTGGAGAGGGGGAGGAGAAGGAGAAGAAGTAGGAGGAGGAGGAGGAGGGATAAGAAAAGGAGGAGGAGGAGAAGGATGGAGAAGAAAAGGCAGAGGAGGAGAGGTAGAGGAGGAGGAGGAGGACATCCATGCAGCAGTCATACTGGCTCTGGAATGTATCCTCTCTGATGTCTGAGTTCTGACACATGCTTCACACTCTCCTTTTGAGTGTGAGCAGCTGACACCTGCTATTTATCCCTCACTCCCGTAAGACAGCTGCACACTTCACAGCACTGTTGGACATATCAAAGGAATGTCTCAAGCCAAACCCAAAACCTTCTCTAGCATCTCCCACTGCTCTCCCCAGCTTCTCCTTCCTGGGCACATCACACCCCCATCCAGGTCACCAGCAGAAACTGAGGAGATACCCCAACCCCTTCCTTCCCCTCAACCCCCCCCCCAAAGCAGCCCAGGGCATGAATACCAGCTTCTGAAATGCTAGCGCTGAAACTCCTCCATGTACCCCCAACCTTCCTGCAATGGTTCAGTGCCATCATTTATCCCCCATTTCCCTGTCTGCTTCCTCTCTGTGCATCGGCATGTCCACCTCTAGGCTGCTCTGTGCTGTCTCCAGAGATCTCGAGTCTATGCTCCCCATCACGGTCTCCTCTGCGTTTCACTACTGTGGAAATGATTTCATTTGTGATTCTAATTTGTTAGCATGGTTGTTGACTCATGAGTGAGAGGACAGAGATTTTAATTAATTAATTAATTAATTTTGCCATTCCTAGCTTCTTGAGCACTGTCCCTGAGTTTCTTTTACTCAAGGCAAGTGCTTTACCACTTGAGCCACAGAGCCACTTCCAGCTTTTTCTTTGTATGTGGTACTGAGGAATCAACCCCAGGGCTTCATGCATGCTACACAAGCACTCTACCACTAAGCCACATGCCCAGCCTGAGAAAATGATTCTTTATCTTACTTCCAGCACCTGCAAAGGGAGCTGGATAGGGGTGGCTGATGTTACTGTTCCTTATGGCCTCTAATCACCAGGACGGTGATGAGCTTCCTCTTTATTTGGATAATTTATTTACTTGGATGACTCATTTACATAGAGGTATTGATACTCCTGCAAGGCACTGCACAGGCAATAGAGAGAGCATCTCCCTATACCTGCCATTCACCTTTGTTGCTGTTGTCGTTGGGCTTGAACTCAGGGCCTGGGTGCAATTTCTGGTCTCTTTTGGTCAAGACTAGTACACTACACCTTGAGCAGTAGTGCCATTTCTTTTGGCTTTTTGGTTGTTAATTGGAGATTGAATCTCATGGATTTTCCTGCCCAGGCTGGCTTTGAACTGCGATCCTCAGATCTCAGCCTCCTGAGTCGCAAGGATGACAGGTGTGAGCCACCAGTGCCCAGCTTATATTTATTAATTCTTATTATTCTAACTATAATTACTCTAATTATATTTATTAATTCTTATGACTTGGGGACCTGCCTTCTGTGTGATCATCCATTCATAGTTCAAGGTTGTGTTTCCGCTATGGGTGCTTAATACATGTCTCTAGAGTATTTCGCCCAACACAGCTACTAAGTTCTGCATAGAACACTGGTTTATTTCATTCTAACACCATCTGGGAGAAGGTCATTGCTTTCTGACCTCTGCTTAATTTTAAAAATGGGACAGGAGGCTGGTGTGTTCAATGATAAGGTGCCATGCTCAAAACCACAAGCTGAGAAACTAAACGTCAGGTTCTATGCTCAATAACGTTGACCAGTTGGGGAATAGAATTGAGTACCCCCTAGTCAACATCTCCCCATTCCCCAGCTGTGCAGATCTTCTCTGGGGTGGACCTTCTGGTGTGCCCCAAATTCCTGAGCATCAATGAGGTTACCTGCTCTAGTCCCATGTGCCATATTGATTCTCTACTCATATCAATCTGCCATCATGATTCCAATTCTCCCTCTAACAGGTCCAACTTTGGGGAGGCCATTGGGACGATGGTATCATCCTCCTTCTCCTCCTTTCCTCCCAGATATGCATTGTTCCATGCGCCTTCCAGTGTTTAGTTTATCTTCCTTTAACTGCTGGGAATTGCAAAGCCTGAACTAAGGTCTACTTTCTTGCTTTCTTGCTTTCTTTCCTCTTTCTGTCTCTCTGTCTCTCACGTCTCTCACTGTATCACTATTGGTCTATCTCTCACTCTACCTCTTACTCTGTCTTTCTCTGCCTCACTCTCTATATCTCTTTTTTGTTGTTGTTGGTTATGGGGCTTGAACTCTGGTCCTGGACCCTGTCCTTGAGCTTTTTAGCTCAAGGCTAGTGTTCTACCACCTGAGCCACAGCATGACTTCTGGTTTTCTGAGTGGTTAATTGGAGAGAAGAGTCTCATGGACTTTCCTCCTTGGGCTGGTTTGAACTTCAATCTTCAGATCTCAGCCTCATGGGTAGCTAGAAAGACAGGTATGGGCCACCAGAACCAGGCTTTTTCTCTCTGTCTTTCAC